>NW_028301564.1:30694500-31029000 GCF_042242905.1 Orbicella faveolata
ACCTCCACATTTTATGTTATGAAATAGAAGAGGCAAGCCTACTATATTTACCCGTGTATAATGCACGCCCATGTATAATACGCACCCCAGTTTTTGACCACTTTTAAAAAAAAATCACAACCAAAACCATGGTTGAATCCTCACATTTTTTTTATTGATTTAATCTTAACTAGAACTTGAAATTCACATAGGCATCTACAACAATATACTATTTGCTTCTTCACTGTAGTTATCACACGTAAGACTTATTTACAAACTTTGATGTGACTTACAATTATTTGTGTTTTCTATTCAATAAAATGCTTCTACAAATGCGATAATCTTGAAATAGTTTGACCTAAACTCACAACTGATATCACCAAATTTAAATTACCTAACAAACATTCTTAAGCTTATAAAACATACTTTGTACTCACAGTACTTTGGGAAGCTAGCGTTCAGTAGCATTTTGATGTGTTCGAATGTTCTATGTCTTTTAAACAATAAAACCTTCAAAATCTGACTCAGAGTCTGATGCAAATAGTTCTTGGACGAAAGAATCGTCAAGTTCAACAGTGTCCTCAGTTGAATTATACACTAAATCATCTTCTGTTCCATCCATATTATTCGTGATGCCACACTTCAGGAAAGAGGCAGTGATCATTTCTGCTGGAATCTCGTTCCATGCTTGCAAAATCCACAAACAGATGAGTTCTTCTGAAGGCTTCTTTTGTTGCCCAGTTGCCGTAACTTCATGGATTCCATCAGCCATCCACTGCATCCATCTTTTTCTGACTCCATCTTTAAACGGCTTGTTTAAAGGTACATCGAGGGGCTGGAGAATTGATGTTAACCCGCCCGGAATAACAGCAAGATCAGTGTTCTCTCGTTTGAACGCTGCTTTCACGGTGTCTGTCACATGGGCTTCAAAAGCGTCATAAACAAGCAGGCTCTTTCTCCTCCCTAGGCCACCCTGCTGCCTACGCCATGCTTTCTCGATCCAAACCTTCATCTGCTCTGAATCCATCCATCCTTTCTGCTGGGCTGAAACAATGACTCTGTGTTGGTTGTTGATCTTTGGGACAGTTTTTCTCTTGAAGATGACCATTGGCTTTATTTTTGAACCATTCCTGCAGCACGCCAATACGACTGTAACTCGATTTTTCTCATTTCCTGTGGTGCCGACTTGGATGGTTTTCTCGCCCGTGTTACTGATCGTACGGTTTGGTGGCATGTCAAAAGTGAGTGGAGTTTCATCCATGCTAACAATGAGATGGAGTGGGTAACTGTGTTCTTTACGGCGATCAATGATAGAGCGATGGAATCTGACAATCTTCTCCTTGTAATTGGCTGGAAGACGTTGTGCCACGGTTGTTTTTTGTCGAAGTGACAGAGCATTCCTCTTCATGAAGTGTTGACACCAGTGATTTCCAGCCTTGAATTGTCCTTCAGGAATGCTGTACTTCTCATCCTTTGCAAGTTCAAGGGCTTTCAGTTACACTAGGGATGGCAGAATGGCATGACCATTGTTTCTCTTCTCGGTGATCCAAGCCAGCAGATCGATCTCCAACTCTGGCCATGCAGCTCTCTTTCCGCGGTTCCCACACTTCAGTCGTGGCATCTTCTCAAGGTTTTCTTTACTTTTTTGCCAAAGCCTGACATTGCTCTCGGAAACACCGAATTCCCGTTCAGCAGCACGATTTCCATTCTGCTCTGCGAACTGGATAATTCTTAACTTGTCGGACAGAGTGTAACTTTGACGTTTTGCAGCAGTAAGTTTTGTTGCCATATTGCAGTTCAGATTGCTTGAGGTTGACACTCTCACATGTTGTTTTACTTATCAGCTGTTTCTTAAATACTCAGTTTAATTTATTCATGGATCAAAATTGGAAACTTTCAATTGGTAGTTTATTTTACCATGTCAATTAAAAACAAATTACTACAAAGCTTTTGTGTTTGTTTTCTTTTTATCTTATGCTAATGAGAAGCGATGCGATGCGATGCGATCCCTGTCGAAATTTGAAGGTTAATTTCACAGAAAAAAAGTACGCATTATACACGGGTAAATACGGTATTCAACACGTGATTAGTTTCTGGTTGTGAGCAAAAGGTATTTAGACTGTATTTTGGTTGAACCAGAGGAAGGGTGTCAAAGACGCTAAAAGCGCTGTTGCAACGATTTTGCTACTAAAAACATACAGTACCATTTACCATTTACCATGCAGTTTTAAGATCTTTATAAATGTGTTTGCTTTTCTGTTTGTAAAGGCGAATTCGAAGGAAATCTCTGAAGAAATATCCTTTCCTTCTTTTTTCAGAAAATGCTGATGTCAGCATTTTTGTTGAGATTCAAGGCTAAGTATCTTGAAAAAATGCATGGCTACCCCAATTTTCCTTTGTGGATTCCAATAGCCCTTGCAAAGGTCTACTTTTCCGCATAGTTCTTACCTGGCACAAAAACCTTTGTATTTACAGTACCACCTGAAAGTATTCACCCATTTCCCGCATTCTCGCTGTGGGGCCTCCATGCGTCTTTCCCGCACTCGACCCCATCTTTACCTAGGTAAACCTGAGGACGGTATTCGTCCTGCCGCAGCAACATTTGGATGAGGTATTACTTCGATAAAGAAGACACCTCAGGTTTGGATAGCATTTTGTTTTCTGTTTCTTCATGACAAAACATACTTGAATGCTCAGTCTTGAACCTCCTCATTTTCATCGCAAAGAAGCATTTGATAAAGCCGATCATTCATGTCAGTTACAAGATTGATAACACAAAAAAAATTGGTAGCTGCATTGTGTGAACTTCACCAAAAATATCTGTAACTTGGTAAAATATACATGTAGTGCCTCAGTACTTAAGCGCTATGTTTTAAAAGCATTCCATTTTGCCATGAAGAACGTGACAGAGCATATGTTCGTTATCTGATGTCAAGTCCACACATCATGCAAACGACTGGGAAACGACTAAATGCTAAAGGCCGGAATGGCTCTGAAATTCAATTTGAAAGAAAAGAAAGCGGGGCAATACATTTAACTTCAATTCCAATTTATTCTGTTGCCACAATACCATTCGTACTTCTCTGTTTATATGTGCTGCCCTTTGTATCGGGCAGTTACAAAACCAGGTCAACTCTGACCGCTGATTTAAGTAAAAACGGCAATTGCTGTTTATGCCGCGTTCTTGTATACATGTAGCTGTTATCGAATCAGCGATCCAAGTTTTTCTGGTCAAAGTTTTGTCTCTGGTTCCTTGCAGCTGATCGAGATTGAATGTAATATTCGTGGAACCTGCTTCAAGTTCAAACATTTTCTCAGGAGACCAAACCATGAATAAGAGAAACCTTCATCGGCTTTTTTACATCTACCTGTTTAATTACAGCACTCCAAAGATAACATTACTTAGCACAAAATGAAAGCAAGAACAGATCACAAAACCAAACCGTCATTTATTTACCGCTCAGCCCGTTTTGCTTGAGTGCGTCGGTGACATGTGATCAAAACATACGTGAAAGTACATTGTCAAACAAAAGTCTCCTGCTTTGAACATGGTCTGCACTTCAGAGTATGTAAAATTAAGAATCTTAGCTCTTTTTAGACTAAATTTCAAAGTGTGTCAGGTTGTGTGTGAACTGAGTCGTGAAGGGATTAAAATCATGCGGAAAACGGTCAGGAAGTTCTTCAAAAAGTTCAGAGATGAAGACTTTGTGTTGTGCAATTTACCATGTTGTGGCCGCCACTACTGGTAATAACTACACGCTCCAGTTTTTAACCCTTGAGTTTGTGAAGACGACTTGAATTTAGTTAGATCAATTTATAAACTCGTGAGTGTTTTGCAAATTGAGGAAACCTATCAGTCGATCAATTATTAGATATAGTTAAATGAAATTTAACATAGTTAACGACTAGGAGCTAGTCTGGTCAGTAGCACTTTTATAGGCGGTTTTTAGTGTCTTGGCCGTCTGTGAGCGTTTGGTTAGCGTTTTGTAGCATTTGATATAGTTCAATGTAATTTTACATAGTTTGTGACCAGGAGCGAGTCTGGTCAGTAGCGTTTTTGTAGGCGTTTGTTAGTGCCTTGGCCATCTGTTAGCGCTTGTTTAGCATTTGGTGTGTTCTGGGGTTCTGTGGCATTTGCAACAGTCATATGGTCGTGAGAGCCCTGGGGCTGACATTGTCCAGCGGTATATTTGGTTAGCACATGTGTTGTCGTCCCATGTGCTCGCAGTGTGTTCATTGCTCTGTTAGCGTGGCGCTGTGGATTGAATTATAGTTTAGCGGTTCTCAGCATTCCCTCCCTATCCCCCCCTTTCTTTTCAGCATTTTTTTTCCACCAATGCCATCTGGCTTGAGTGTGACGGGTGCCTGTAGGGGGCTTGGCGCGGGGGGCTCGTGACTTGGTTGCAGGTTGGGCAGGCCAGTCGGGTGTTCTAGTACCTTAGGGATGTGACTGCGGTTGCAGCCCCCGGGCTTCGTAGGCACCTTCCTTCCACTAGCGACTTGGGCGTTAACTGCTTTGTAATTCATCAAATTACTTTGTGGCAACCAATGAAATTTGCCTGGTCCCATGGTATACTTACCGCTAAATTTGGGGGATGGGTAATGGACCGAATTGTGAACGAGACACTGGATAAACAATGGTCAAAATAGTTTTTGGCATGTGATATCTTGTAAGATATATCTTGGCCACTGTCTTCATTGAGAGCTCAGTGAGAAAGTAACAACCTTCGTAAGTGGTCGCGATAGGCTTGTTATTTGGCTTGTTACAATTCTAATCAAAATGTTGGAAAAAGCTCAAAAATTGCTTTGCCGACAAAAGACATGCTGCTATTTTTGAATTGAATTCCACGGTTTTTTGGAAGTAAGGGTTATGGTATGTAGTAATCTACGCATTTTTTGGTATCAACTGTTTTCTTTTTTATCTTTTACCTTTCAAAGAGTTTCAGTGTGTTCGTAGTTTCTCCCGCTTCGTTTTTCTGAATCTCCAGATGTTAGAATCATACCCGTTTGATTTCCACTGATTCCGACAGAGAATTAAAAGGGTTTTTCCGAGCAGCGACTGCTCTTTATTCCTGATGGCATTCAGCTCATGTAATCTTCCTTTAGACAAAGACTCCTACAGGGAAATATATTATTCACCTTTATACAATTGATCAAAAGGAGAAGCGAAACCATTCACCACTTTAGGCTAATAGATTTTTTTTAAACATTTTGTGTGACCTTTCACGGAAAACAAAAGATGCTACATGTCTGATTTCCACTGATTCCTGACCTCTGTTGTTTCCAAAACTAAGTCCCGAAGTTGCATTACTACTTTCAATGCATCAATTTTAAGATTAAAAAAAAATGAACTAGATGACAAACAGTTACATTTTTACCTGAAATTGGTAACGTTTGGTACGTGTAGCCACAATTGCGGATCAACGCATTGTTGATTATGGCAGGCTCCAACCAGTTGCCGTTCTAATCAAGTGACCTTCGAAACCCTGTGAATCCTATTAAAAAGGCTATGAATAGTGTCGTTAGAGTTCGTAAGAGGGCTTACTACTAGTCAGCACATGTACATTTCGAAAGAGCAAAACAAACTAGAGGATAGGCATTTACATGTTAACCGTTCGACTTTCCATCGAACGTGTTTCTTGACTCCAGATTATGATGGAGTTTACAAGCAACGTTGATGAAAAAAAGCCACTCTACTTGATACACATACATTACTTCCCCGAGGTATTACCTCGTCTGTTTTGCTGCGGTATTTTTTCAATTGCTGTCGCACTCGTCTTTACCACGGTGCTACCTATTTTCACCCGCAGTGGACGCGAGGTGGGAGCATGTGGCAAAGACAAGGTTTTGCTGCAACCTGATGGGTCCATGGTTTCAGGTGGTACTGTAGTAGGCACTGTCCTTAAGCACATGTATACTTTGGAACTTAAACTGTTTTTCAGCCAAGACTAAATAGAATAGAATTATAGAATTTCAAAGGTGTTGGTATGTGGTTTGTTTTCTCTTTTAGGGTTTCAACATTGGGCATTTGGCCAGAAAGAGAAAAAACAAGGTCAATTCGGTAGACCTACATGTAAGAAGACTGTAGTTTCTCAATAATTGTAAGAATTTTGTGGTAGAAAGAATTGACAAAGAGGGAACTAAAGAGACCTGACAGACAGTTGTTCTTGATTCAACGTCTCATGCTCACTGTTCCCAGATTCCTTTACAAGGTTGTGAACCAAAAATTAGTGCATTTTCCCTTATTTCAACAACAGGATTACAATATTGAGCATTAAGGCAAATCAAAAACTTTTTGCGTGGAAAAAAGATACATACATATTCTTAGAACTACAGTAGCTGTTAACAAGTTGTACAAAATGCACCTCTAACATTTCTGGAGTTATGTCCTCTAAGCCATCAACTATATTTTTAGGCAGCTCTTCACTGTCACCCACCGGCTCTTTACGCTGCAATACAACAAGAGATCAAATAACTATTAAAGGTGAACACTAGTTACATGTAACAAATAGATTCCATGTTGCTGTGTATCTGCTCAATAACAGATCACAGATGACATCAAAATGTGGTAACAACAAAGTGGCACACAAGGTGATAGCCGAGTGTGTCACTGAAGAGACACCTGGCAACAACATGGAATCTACTTGTTTTATATAATAGAGAACCAAAAAGAATGTTTATGACATTATCTATGCATCTGTCCTCCAACAGATCATAAGACAGTAAGAACCAATCGAAATGCGCAAATAATTTGAATTATTATATACTAAATAATTTGACTTAAATATTTAACAAATAAAGAAGCCAAAGCTGTGTATTACACTGTGATAGAACACGACGGCATTTGAGAACACGAGGGAAATGTAGAAAACACAAGCTGTAGGCAGGTGTTTTCTACATTTCTTGAGTGTTCTCAAATGTATGGAGTGTTTTATCACAGTGTAATACATGTCTTAGGCTTTTTCACTTGGTTTATGATATAAAGGTAATGTGTCAAAAACCAATAAGACATGCTTTTTCTATGTTTTATGCCGAGATAAAACATGGGTTTTTAACCAATCAGGGCGTGTACAGGGTCCTATCTATAACATAATAAATAATAAATACACAAACGATCCTCCAGTTTTCAAAATGGCACTCTTTCTCTTAAGTCCCCGCTTTCTTTTCAGACAGGATTTTACAATTTATTGCATAATCAACTGACATTAAGAGCTTGCACATGTAAGTAAACAATGTAGGGACATACGCACAAATAGTGGAGATTCAAACTTATTTTTCGTTCAGAATTTTTTACATCATTTTTGACAGTTGATTTCTTTAATATGGACACCATAGAATGGAAATGAAGTGTGCATAGAGAGGTCAAGATATGACACCATTGTTATGGCTAAAAATAACAGCATAAAGACTTTATGCTGTTATTTTTAGCCACTTAAGTCAAAACTGATCAAAAGTTAAGTCTTTAACATGCACGTAAATTGTTGCATAGAAATTAGATGGACACCATTACATGTTGTTCAAGACAGTGACAAAACTCATTGGTGTTTCAGCAGAGAACGTACATGTAACAACAACACCAACAATGTATTTACAGTACCTCATAAAAATAGAATATTTCTAATAATAAGTAATAATTTTTTATTTGAGGAAAACAAACAGAGCTGATGTGCACCTAAAAAAACTATACAAAGCTAAACTAGTCAGGCACCCATTTAATAATACAATGCAATCAGTCTCCAAAGAACTAGTCAGTCTCAATGATAAAAGGTGATAACAAATGCTACTTTTAAATATTGTACGTGTACATGTATGCATAATAGAACAACAGCTTAAGTTTGATATTTCTATCCTTCTATTTTTAAAGAAAGAAAACACAACATAGTATATATCATCGACAATTCAGGAACTTGTTACACATTACTGTCATGAAAATAAAAGGATTACAAAAATGGCTCTGCATACAGTTCACAGGCTTGCACATCATCTAGCTTAAATTTCAAGACCACTGAACCATATCAAAACATAACTTGCAATTTCTGAAAATAATAAACTCTTCTGAATTTTCTTTTACAATCGACACAACTATCTTGTTCCTTTCAATATACATTTTGAAAATTTTGAAGTTTCGACTTTATTTTCCCACTTTTGTGCACCGACAAAATTGCTACAAAATGCTCTTTAAAGCATAACCTGGTCATTTTTGAAGCATTACTATAATTCAGGGAAATAGAAATGATGTTCAAAATAAAGATAAAACAGTAAAATCGGTCTGCGATCCTAAGAAAGAGCCTCAGAAATGGACCAAGACAAGAAAGTTCGACATGAAATTGCAAGCTAGGCATCTGTGATTACCAGATGCTGAAGAAACATATGGTTTGTAAGTCATTGCAGATATTGTTTTTGGAGGGGAGTCATCTTTCTGGGTGAGTGAAATTTACACTGGGTGAGTGCAGTTTAATTAAGAGTAACTTGCCCAAATAGCGAGTGCTGTCAAAATATAGTTTCCAACTCTGTTCATGATCAAATATAAAAATGATGGCTAGATTTGCAATGGGTTCACTCTGAATTCAAGCAGATTCAAGGTTGCAGAGTGAGTGTCTGTCTATGAGTACTTTAGTTCACTTTAATATACAGTAGCCTGCAAACAGACTCTTCACAAGGTAACTGAAAGAAGGAGAGGAAAGGGGAAGAAGAGCCTGCCTGCGCTGCTTTGAATTCTGAATTGGTGCATCCAAATTTTGGATGCAAAATACTGATATTTAACTGAGATTAATATGTTGTCATGGTGACATTATCCAACTGTGATTGGCTTCTGTTTAGTAAAGCAAAATGATGGCCTACAGAGATGAACTGTTGTGCCAAAATTTAATCTCCTTTGAATTTGAAGGTTGAGCAATGCAAGGCAATGCGTTGGCTTCCCAGCTACAGTAGAAAGAAACGATGACTTGCTGTCTTACACAGGATTCACTAAAAGTCTTATTTTGCAACTCTTTGTTTTTGTGGCTGAAATGAAATGTCATGTTAGTTGTCTGACGTTTTCACAGCAGTTGTGATTTACAGTATTAATAATAATAATTTATTATTACAGTAGTAATAATATCTTTTCTCTTCCTGCACACAAAACCCATCAAAACCCTTCTTGCCAGATAAAATAGATTTTTGTGGACACAATTTTCAGTGAGGCTTAACAACATTGGCTTAGATTTTCTTTCTTTACATATTAGCCATGCAAGGCATATTTTACGTTTGTGGGTAGTTCGAGACTCCTGACGAAAAATGTGTTAACCATCATACAAAACTATGACAAAGCATGGAATGGATACTGGTATGATTGTCCAACTTTTGCATTTTTAGATGGAGTAGACAGGAAAAAACACGAAAAGCATTTTATGACTGGTTTGCCACAGGCAACCCAGTAATAAAATTTAACGAGATCGACAAATAAATATCGACAAAGATGATTCTAGAAACCTATCCGAGGAAAAAACTAGTAATACCACCTTTGTATTTGAAAGCAAGTAGTAAAAGACTGAGAAAGAAAATTTTCTTCAAAACTACAAATCTCAACAACATTTCAGCTGTCATACTTGGCTACGTACAAACGTTGCCCACGTGTACAAGAAGCACTATTTGGCTTAAAAGCATTTTGTATACCTTCATCTTTTCGCCGATCTGTTTACTGCATACGTTCTTGAGTTTGTTCCAGTTGTCGGCCGAAAATCGTACTGTTGAAAACATAGCATTGTAAGGCGTAGGCTTCAAATGTCAGCTTTGCTCTTTAATTTGAAAAAATCCATTTAGTTTACCATAAATTATACATCCACAGCTTACATTTCCTCCACTTTGTATCAGCTTCGACGACTTGGTCCACGAGAGTGGTGTCTTTGTATCGCTTGCTCTGATTTTCACGGATTTTTTCGGGGTCGCCACCTTTATCAGCCCTGTATAGGTCGAGATCTAGAACCATTTTGAAGATGGAGAGAGAAAAATGCCTTGGACACCTCAAAGTTACCGGAAAGAACTTCAGCTGATGCAATCTAACGTGAGCGATCCGCATGCCTCGGGAATGACTGGCCGAGTAGTACCTGGGTCGAGTGTTGCCGACAGTCACCCAACTATCCCATAATTAAGGGAACATTAACCGATTCATGCGCGCGCTCGCGCGAGTTGCTAAGGGGGTGAGAAACCAGAAACTGCAAGGGACCGCATACGATAAACCCTGCCAACGTAGGATCTACAAGAGATCTGATCAGCCAAAAGGTGTATGAAGACAAACAATAAACTGCAAGACCGATACTACGTGAAAAACGTTTCGAGACACCAACATGACAAGAACCGATAAAGTAGCGAAGATATTGTCGAGTTATTTGGGCTTACGATAGTCTTCAGTGAACAACACGTGTTTACTTCAAGACGCCATCTTTAATAACCAACATGCATCTCGCACGTAACTAACTTGAACAATACTTCATGTAAGCTAACACAACATCTCCCCCCATTGTTCAAGAGTATCTAGGGAACGAACTGAGCATGAGAAGACTGACAAACAATATGGAATCTTATAACACAGCGTCATCTCAAACTAAACCCAGATTCTCTCTAACTTTCAGCGATGGTTTTATAATTCTCTTAGGCCTAGTAGCAAGAATGGGTGTACAGGAGGTACTTGAATGTCTCTCTTTGTAACGGGAATGTCCTTCCGAACAGGTGTTCGCTTTGTCCTCTGCGGGAACCTGGTTCACCATTTGTGTCGGTCGCTCATGTTGCTCCTGCTGATTTGGCAGTGGAGTAAGGTGAATACGGTTTCTTCTCATCGTGCTGGTCGGTGTTTCAACTTTATACGACCGAGGTGTTGATGCTGCTTCAATGACTTTTCCTAACCGCTGAAGGTCCTTGACGAAAACTTCAGTACCCGGTCCAATTGAAGGTAAGGGCTTGGCTTTGTGCCTGGTGTTGAACACTGTTTCCTGCTTCAATTTGCTCATGCTTTCTCGTGCACGCAGGTTATCCAAGTCAGGCCACTGTGGGTTCAGCTGGGTGTGGAATAACGGAACGCTGTTCCTAATCTGCCTTCTCATCAGCAACTGGGCGGGAGAGAACTTGCATGCTAGTGGTGTTGAGCGATAGGCTAGTAATGCTTTAGCAGGGTCTTTTTCCTTTGTTAGAAGATTCTTCACAGTTCTAACTCCACGCTCAACTTCTCCATTTGCTTGGGGAAATGTGCTATGCTTGAATCCCCATTCCTTAGCAAAGTAAGAGAATTCTGCACTGTCAAACTGAGGACCATTGTCAGATCGCACTTGTTCTGGGATCCCATGTCTTGCAAATATCGACTTAAGTGCTCTAATGACCTCACTTGACTTTGTAGTCCTCTGCATGGCTGCTACTTCCACGTATCTTGAGAAGTAGTCTATAACAATAAGGTAGTCAACACCTTTCAGCTCGAAGAGGTCTGTGGCTACGATTTGCCAGGGACGGTCAGGTAAGGGTGTCGTGATAAGCGGTTCAGGCTTGTTGTCCCTTTGAAGAGCGCAAACTCTGCATTGTTGCATCAGATCCTGGATTTCTCGGCTGGGTCCTGGCCACCAGACAGAGTTTTTGGCCCGCTCCTGACGACACTCAGTGACTCCCTGGTGTCCTTCGTGGATCTTATCCAGTATCTCAAGACGCATAGAAGAAGGGATCACGATCCTGGATGCTTTGAGCAGAATGTTCTGCACCACAGACAGTTCACCCCTGCTTGACCAATAAGGTTTCATTGCATCGTGTAATGAGTACTTGTCAGGCCATCCCTCACAGCAGTACACTTTGATCTGCCTGCAGACAGGATCCTCCTCCTGTGCTTCCATGATCTGCTGTAATCGTGCGTCTGAGGCAGGCAGTGATGAGATCACGCTTCCAATGTGTGCATGCATTTCGTCATCGTCAATTGTTGACTTCACTGTTTGGCTTCGGGGTTGGAGTCTTGAAAGCGCATCGGCTACGTACATCTTCTTTCCAGGAACATGCTTGATCTCCTTGAAGTGGAATCTCATGAGTCGCATTCTAAATCTTTGAATTCTTGGTGGAAGTTGATCCAGTGTGTGACTACTCAGGAGTGGCACCAGGGGTTTATGGTCTGTTTCCACAGAGATTGATTTTCCCACAATGTACTCCCAGGATCGTTCGCATGCCCATGTGAGCGCTAGGGCTTCTTTTTCGATTTTGTTTCAGTAGGCGTCATCGCTCGCGATATGAATGAGACTGGTCGCCAGGAGTTGTCAGGTTGGAGTTGAAGAATTACCCCATCTAGGCCAAAGGATGAAGCATCAGCTGCCACTTTGGTTTCCTTGTTTGGATCGTACAGAGCCAGTACTGGAGCTCGTGTGAGGTCAGATTTGATCTGCTCAAATGCTTTCTGTTGGTCACTTCCCCGTGTCCATTGGTTCCCTTTGTGAAGAAGGTCTCTGATGCTCTTTGTCTTGTCAGCGAGGTGCTCGGAAAACTTGCTTAGTTGGTTCACCATGCCAAGAAATGTCCTCACTTCTTGCACGTTCTGAGCTGGCGGTAGGTCTGCAATTGCTTGTAGCTTTTCAGGATCTGCCTCAATTCCACTGAAGCTTACAACGTGTCCAAGGAACTTGACTCTGTCTGTGCTGAACTGGCATTTGTCTAGGTTGAGTGTCACGCCAGCTTCCACCAGACGCTTGAGTACTGCTTCTAACCTCTGATCGTGTTCAGTCTCATCTTTGCCATGGACTAAAACGTCATCTATGTTGCATTCCTCGCCATGTAATCCCTGGATAATCTGACTCATATTCTTCTGGAATTTCTCAGAACCAGAACTGATTCCGAAGGGCAACACATTGAAACAGAAACGGCCCCATGGAGTGATGAATGTTGTCAGTGGTCTTGATTCCCACGTTAGCTTTATCTGCCAGAATCCTGAGTTGGCGTCAAGTTTAGAGAACACTCTGGAACCTGCCAATCTTCCGAGAGTTGTGTCTACTGCTGGCAGTGGATGGTTCTCCCTCTTGACGTACTCATTCAGCTTGCTCAGGTCGACGCAGACCCTGACCTTGCCATTGCTCTTCGGGGTCACCACCATGGGAGCGCACCAATCAGTGGGTTGGTCAACTCTGGATATGACTCCTGTCTCCAACATCCTGTCTAACTCTTCTTTTGTTTTCTGATACAAGGGGAAGGGTACTTTCCTTGGAACTGACACTTGGAAAGGTTTAGCATCCTCCTCTTTGAGTGTGATACGGTAACTGTCCTCCATGACACCTAGTCCTTCGAACAACTTGGGGTACTTGTCTGTTACTTTATTCTTGTAGTCATCACTGCTCAAGTTGTCAAGTCTGCTTATCAGCTTTAGAAGTTCAGCTGGCTTTCTTCCTAGCAAAGGTCGCTCCAAATCTTCTATTACCTACACTCGCTCCTTAGCAATCCTATCTTGCACTCGCAACTCTGCTATCAAAGTTCCTAGACAGCTCAGTTTCTGTTTACATGGACCCACGAGTAGCCTGGTGGTCCTGCTAAGTGATGGAACTGGTTGCAAACTGTGATATAAGCTAGGTGGAATTACTGTTACATCCGCACCGGTATCCAATTTAAATTCTGCTTGCAGTCCATTCAATGAAACTTTAGCTTTCCATGAATCTTCTGTACTTCTTTGGGCCGCAGATAGTTCAGTGAGTTCACCTAGGGAGAACTCTCCTTCTTCTTGCCTCCCAGGAAAATTCACTTCACCCACTCTCTTGTCTGATTGAGATCTGCAGGCCTTCGGCCAATGTCCTACTTCGGAGCACTTGTTACATTTCGATTCTCTGGCTGGACATAGTCTCTTTGAGTGTAGTTGACCCATGCATCTTGAACATTGTGCTTCAGGAGTCTTCCCATTTTTAGACTTGGGTGGTTTCTTTTTCTTCTTCATATCTTCTTTAGAATCTTTTCCCTTTCCTTTGGACAAACGATCAACATGCGCTGGTGGCGGGTCAGATTTGGTTTCCTGTAGGAACGTTTGCTGCTTTTTAACTGTCTCCGACTGCCCGGTTTTTGTAATTGCTTTCTCTAAAGTCAGCTTGGAATCCAGTTGCAGTTGTTCAGAGAGCTTCTTGTCTTTTATCCCTACCACGATTCTATCTCGGATGAGATCGTCTCTTAGTGTTCCAAATTCGCAGTATTCAGCAAGACAATACAAATCTGTTATGAAATTATCCACTGACTCACCATCTTGTTGACTTCTCAGGTTGAACTTGGCTCTTTCAAATATTACGTTTCTCTTTACCACAAAATGAGCTTCAAACTTACCTTTCACTACGTTGTACTGCTTTGCTTCTTCAGTTGTCAGTCCGAATGACACTATGATGTCATCAGCTTCTTCGCCCATCGAATAAATCAAAGTATTCACTTGGCTCTCGCCGTCCTTTTGGTCGAGTCCAGTCGCTTTTCGAAATCGTTCGCGTTACGCGATTCGTGATTTTGACCAACTTCGGCTCGATTTCCGGGAATTTGGGGGATCTTTTCCAGTCCCGGGGACTCTCAACTAACTCCTGATGGCCTTAGTTTGCAGTGAAAGAAACACAGCAAAACTTTTTGAATGCTCACTTTTGAGCTTCTGACCCGAAATATAGCCCCACTTCACTTCAAGACTGAAAGAGTAGCCGAGACCGCGTTACGCGATTCGTGATTTTGACCAACTTCGGCTCGATTTCCGGGAACTTGGGGGATCTTTTCCAGTCCCGGGGACTCTAAACTAACTCCTGATGGCCTTGGTTTGCAGTGAAAGGAACACAGCAAAACTTTTTGAACGCTCACTTTTGAGCTTCTGACCCGAAATATAGCCCCACTTCACTTCAAGACTGAAAGAGTAGCCGAGACCGCGTTACGCGATTCGTGATTTTGACCAACTTCGGCTCGATTTCGCGGAACTTGGGGGATATTTTCCAGTGCAGAGGACTCTAAACTAACTCCTGATGGCCTTGGTTTGCAGTGAAATGGACACAGCAAAACTTTTTGAACGCTCACTTTCGAGCTTCTGGGCTGAAATATAGCCCCACTTCACTTTAAGACTGAAAGAGTAGCCGAGACCGCGTTACGCGATTCGTGATTTTGACCAACTTCGGCTCGATTTCCCGGAACTTGGGGGATATTTTCCAGTCCCGGAGACTCTAAACTAACTCCTGATGGCCTTGGTTTGCAGTGAAAATGACGCAGCAAAACTTTTCGAACGCTCACTTTCGAGCTTCTGGGCCAAAATATAGCCCCACTTGTCTTTAAGACTGAAAGAGTAGCCGAGACAGCCTTACGCGCATCGTGATTTTGACCTACTTCGGCTCGATTTCCGGGAACTTGGGGGATATTTTTCAGTCCCGGGGACTCTAGACTAACTCCTGATGGCCTTGGTCTCCAGTGAAATGGACAGAGCAAAACTTTTTGAACGCTCACTTTCGAGCTTCTGGGCCGAAATATAGCCCCGCTTCACTTGAAGACTGAAAGAGTAGCGGAGACCGCCTTACGCGCATCGTGATTTTGACCAACTTCGGCTCGATAATCCGGAAGTTGTGGATATTTTCCAGTTCTGGGGACTCTAAAGTAACTTTTTATGGCACTGGTTTGCAGTGAAATTGACACAGCAAAACTCTTTGAACGCTCTTTTTCGAGCTTCTGGGCCGAAATATAGTCCAACTTCACTTTAAGGCTGAAAGAGTAGCCGAGACCGCCTTGCGCGCATCGTTATTTTCGTCCACCTGGGCTCGATTTCCTGCAACTTGGGGGATATTTTCCAGGCCCGGGGACTCTAAACTAAGTGTTTGTTGCCTTGGTTTGCAGTGAAATGGATACAGCAAAACTTTTTTAACGGCTCACTTTTGAGCTGCTGCACCGAAATATAGCCCCACTTTACTTTAAGACTAAAAGAGTAGCAGAGGCCGCCTTGCGCTCATCGTGATTTTGACCCACTTCTTCTCGATTTCCCGCAACTTCGGAGATATTTTCCAGTCACAGGGACTCTAAACTAACTCCTGAAGGCCTTACTTTGCAATGAAATGGACTTAGCAAAACTTTTCGAACGCTCACTTTGGCGCTTCTGGGCCGAAATATGCGCCCTACGCGCATAGAGATTTTGACCCACTTTATCTCGATTTCCCGGAACTTGGGGGATATTTTCCACTCCCGAGGACTCTAAACTAACTCCTGAGGGCGTTGGTTTGCAGTGAAATGGACACAGCAAAACTTTTTGAACGCTCACTTTCGAGCTTCTTCGCCGAAATATAGCCCCACCTCACTTTAAGACTGAGAGAGTAGGCGAAACCGCCTTGCGCGCATCCTGATTTTGACCCACTTGGGCTCAATTTCCTGGAACTTGGGGGATATTTTCCAGTCCCGGGGACTCTAAACTAACCCCTGATGGCCTTGGTTTGGTGTGAAATGGACAGAGCAAAACTTTTTAACGCTCACTTTCGAGCTTCTTGCCCGAAATATAGCCCCACTTCACTTTAAGACTGAAAGAGTAGGTTAGACCGCCTTACTCGCATCGATATTTTGACTAACTTCAGCTCGATTTCCCGGAATTTGGGGCTTATTTTACAGTCTCGGGGACTCTAAACTAACTCCTGCTGGCCTTGGTTTGCAGTGAAATGGACACAGCAAAACTTTTTGAACGCTGAGTTTTGAGCTTCTGGGTTGATATATAGCCCCACTTCACTTTAAGACTTAAAGAGTAGCGAAGACTGCCTTACGCGCATCGATATTTTGACCAACTTTGGCTCGATTTTCCGGCACTTGAGGGATATTTTCAATTCCCGGGGACTCTAAATTAACCCCTGATGGCCTTGGTTTGCAGTGAAATGGACACAGGAAGATTTTTTGAAGGCGCACTTCCGAGGTTCTGGGCCGAAATATAGTCCCACTTTACTTTAAGACTAAAAGAGTAGCGAAGACCGCCTTACGCGCATCGTGATTTTGACCAACTCCGGCTCGATTTCCCGGAACTTGGGTAATATTTTCCAGTACCGGGGAGTCTAAAGTAACTCCTGATGGCCTTGGTTTGCAGTGAAATGGACACAGCAAAATTTTTTGAAACCTCACTTTCAAGCTTCTGGGCGGAAATCTAGCCCCATTTCACTTCAAGACTGAAAGAGTAGCAAAGACCGAATAACGCACATCGTGATTTTAACGAACTTCGACTCGATTTCCCGAAACTTAGGGTATATTTTCCAGTCGCGGGGATTCTAAACTAAGTCCGTATGGCCTTGGTTTGCAGTGAAATTCACGAAGCAAAACCTTTTGACGCTCACTTTCTAGCTTCTGCGCCGAAATATAGCCATGTTTCACTTTAGCATTAAAAGAGTAGCCGAGACCACCTTACGCTCATCGTGATTTTGATCAACTTCGGCTCGCTTTCCTGAAACTTAGGGGATATTTTCCAGTCTCCGGGACTCTAAAATAACTCCTGATGGCCTTGGTTTTCAGTGAAATGGACACAGCAAAACTTTGTGAACGCTCACTTTCGATCTTTTGGGCCGAAATATAGCACCACTTCATTTTAAGACTAAAAGAGTAGTCGACACCGCCTTACGCGCATCGTAATTTTCAGCAACTATTGCTCGATTTCCCGGAACTTGCGGGATCTTTTCCAGTCCCGGGGACTCTAAGGTAACTCCTGATGGGCTTGGTTTACAGTGAAATGGAAGGGAGTAGAAGGAGCGTACGCTCGGTGTCAAGCTTCTAGGCCGAAATATATCCCGACATCATTTTAAGACTGAAGGAATAGCCGAGACCTCGTTACGCGCATCGTGATTTTGAGCAACTTTGACTCGATTTGCCGGAACTTCGGGGATATTTTCCAGTTCCGGGGACCCTAAACTAACTCCTGATTGCCTTAATTTTCAGTGAAAAGGCCACAGGTAAAAGGAGCGCACGGTCGGTGTCGAGCTTCTAGGCCGAAATATAGCCCAATTTCATTTTAATACTGAAAGAGTAGCCGACACGGCCTTACGCGCATCGTTATTTTGAGACACTTTGGCTCGGTTTGCCGGAACTTGGGGGATATTTTCCAGTCCCCGGGACTCGAAACGAACTCCTGATGGCCTTAGTTTTCAGTGAAATGGACACAGGTAAAAGGAGCACACGCTCGGTGTCGCGTTTCTAGACGGAAATATAGCCCCACTTCATTTTAAGACTGAAAGAGTAGACGAGACCGTCTTACGCGTATCGTGATTTTCAGCAACTTTGGTTCGATTTCTCGGAACTTGGGGAATACTTTACAGTCCCAGGGACTGTCAACTAACTCCTGATCAGCCTTAGTTTTCAGTGAACTGGACACAGGTAAAAGGAGCGCATGCTTCATGTTGAGCTTCCAGGTCGAAATATAGCCCCACTTCATTTTAAGACTGTAAGCGTAGCCGAGACCGCCTTACCCGCATCGTGATTTTGAGCAACTTTGGCTCGATTTAGCGGAACTTAGTGGATACTTTTCAGTCGCGGGGTCTCTAAATTAACTCCTGACGGCCTTAGTTTTCCGTGAAGTGGACACAGGTAAAAGGAGCGCACGCACGGTGTCGAGCTTCTAGACCGAACTATAAATGCACTTCATTTTAAGACCGAAAGAGTAGCCGAGATCGCCTTACGCGCATCCTGATTTTGAGCAATTTTGGTTCGATTTGGCAAAACTTGGGGGATATTTTCCAGTCCCAGGGACTCTAAACTAACACCTGATGGCCTTAGTTTTAAGTGAAATGGACACATCTTAAAGGAGAGCACGCTCGGTGTCGAGCTTCTAGACCGAATTATAAATGCACTTCATTTTAAGACTGAAAGAGCAGCCGAGACCGGCTTACGCGCATCGTGATTTTGACCAATTTCGGCTCGATTTCCCGGAAATTAGGGGATATTTTCCAGTCTCCGGGACTCTAAAATAACTCCTGATGGCCTTGGTTTTCAGTGAAATGGACACAGCAAAACTTTTTGAACGCTCACTTTTGAGCTTCTGGGCCAAAGCATAGCCCTACTTCACTTTAAGACTAAAAGACTAGCCGAGACCGCCTTACGCGCATCGTGATTTTGGGCTACTTCGGCTCGATTTCCCGGAACTTGGGAGATAATTCCCAGTCCCGCGCACTCTAAACTAATTCCTGATGGCCTTGGTGTTAAGAGAAATGGACACAACCAAACTTTTTGAACGTTCACTTTCGAGCTTCTCGGCCGAAATATAGCCCCACTTCACTTTAAGACTGAAAGAGTAGCCGGGACCGCCTTACGCGCATGGTAATTTTGTCGAACTTCGGCTTGATTTCCTGGGACTTGGGGGATACTTTCCAGTTCCGGAAGCTCTAAACTAACTCCTGAATGCCTTGGCTTTTAGTGAAATAGACACAGGTAAAAGGGGCGCACGCTGGGTTTCCTGGTTGTAGGCCGAAATATAGCCCCACTTTATTTTAAGACTGAAAGTGTACACGAAACCGCCTTAAGCGCATCGAAATTTTTAGTCACTATGGCTCGATCTGCCAAAACTTGGGGGATATTTTCCAGTCCCGGGAACTCTACCCTAACTCTTGATGGCCTTAGTTTTCAGTAAAATGGTCACAGGTAACAGGAGCGCACGCTCGGTGTCGAGCTTCTAGGCCGCAATGTAGCCCCAGTTCATTTTAAGACTGAAAGAGTAAACGAAACTGCCGTACGCTTATCGTAATTTTAAGAAAGTATGGCTCAATTTGCCGAAACTTGGAGGATAGCTTCCAGTCTCGAGGACTCTAAACTATCTCCTGATGGACTTAGTTCTTAGTGAAATGAACACAGGTAAAAGGAGAGCACGCTCGGTGTCGAGCTTGTAGAACCGAAATATAGCCCCACTTCATTTTCGGAGTAAACGAGTAGCCGAGACCGCCTTACGCGCATCGTGATTTTGAGCAACTTTTGCTCGATCTGCCAGAATTTGGGAAATATTTTCCAGTCCCAAGGACTCTAAACTAACTCCTGATGGCCTAAGATGTCAGTGAAATGGACACAGGTAAAATTAGCGCACGCCCGGTCTCGAGCTTCTAGGTCGAAATATAGCCCCCTTAATTTTAAGACTGATAGAGTAGCCGAGACCGCCTTACGCGCATCGTGATTTTGAGCATCTTTGGCTCGATTTGCCGGAATTCGGGGAATATTTTCCAGTCCCCATGACTCTATGCTAACTCCTGATAAACTTAGTTTTCAGTGATATGTACATAGGCAAAAGGAGCGCACGCTCGGTGTTGAGCTTGTCGGCCGAAATATAGCCCCACTTCATTTTAAGACTGAAAGAGTAGCCGAGACCGCCTTACGCGCATCGTGATTTTGAGCAACTTTGGCTCGATCTGCCAGAATTTGGGAAATATTTTCCAGTCCCAAGGACTCTAAACTAACTCCTGATGGCCTTAGATGTCAGTAAAATGGACACAGGTAAAATTAGCGCACGCCCGGTCTCGAGCTTCTAGGTCGAAATATAGCCACCCTTAATTTTAAAACTGAAAGAGTAGCCGAGACCGCCTTACGCGCATCGTGATTTTGGGCCACTTTTGCTCGATTTCCCGGAAGTTGGCGAATAATTTAAAGTCCCGGGGATGCTAAACTAACTCCCGATGACCTCGGTTTGCAGTGTAATGAACACAGCAAAACATTCTGAACGCTCACCTTCGAGCTTCAGGGCCGAAATATAGCCCTACTTAAATTTAAGACTGAAAGAATAGCCGAGAGCCCGTTACGCGCATCGTAATTTTCATCAACTTCGGCGCAATTTCCTGGAACTTGGAGAATATTTTCCAGTCCCGCGGACTCTATACTAACTCCTGATGGCCTTGGTTTGCAGTGAAATGGACACAGCAAGACTTTTTGAACGCTCACTTTCGAGCTTGTGGGCCTAAATATAGCCACACTTCACTTTAAGACTGAAACAGTAGCCGAGACCGCGTTGCGCGCATCGTGATTTTGATCAACTTTTGCTCGCTTTCCTGGAACTGGGGGAATATTTTCCAGTCCCGGGGACTCAAAATTAACTCCTGATGGCCATGGTTTGCAGTGAAATTCACACAGCACAAGTTTTTGAACGCACACTTTCGAGCTTCTAGGCCGAAATATAGTCCCACATCACTTACGCCTTAAAGAGTAGCCGAGACCGGCGTGCGCGCATCGTGATTTTGACCAACTTCGGGTCGATATTCCGGAACTTGGGGGATATTTTCCAGTCCCAGGGACTCTAAACTAACCCTTGATGGCCTTGGTTTGCAGTGAAATGGAGACAGCAAAACTTTTTGAACGCTCACCTTCAAGCTTCTGGGCCGAAATATAGCCCACTTTACTTTAATACTGAAAAAGTAGCCGAGACCGCCTTACGAGCATCGTGATTTTGACAAACTTCGGGTGGATTTCCCGGAACTTGGGGGATATTTTCCAGTCCCTTGGACGCTAAACTAGGTGCCGATGGCCTTGTTTTGCAGTGAAATGGACACAGCAAAGCTTTTTCAACGCTGAATATCGAGGTTGTGGGCCGAAATATAGCCATACTTCACTTTAAGACTGAAACAGTAGCCGAGACCACGTTTCGCGCATCGTGATTTTGATCAACTTCGGCTCGATTTCCCGGAACTTGCGAAATATTTTCCAGTCCCGGGGACTCTAAACTAACTCGTGCTTGTCTTGGTTTGCAGTGAAACGGAAACAGGAAAAGTTTTTGAACGCATACTTTCGAGCTTCTGGACCGAAATAAAACCCCACTTCACTTAAAGACTGAAAGAGTAGCCGAGACCGCCTTACGTGCATCGTGATTTTGAGCAACTTCGGCTCGATTTGCCGGAACTAAGGGGATATATTCCAGTTCTGAGGACTCTAAACTAATTCCTGATGGTCTTGGTTTGCAGTAAAATGGACCCAGCAAAACTTTTTGAACGCTGAATTTCGAGCTTCTGGGCCAAAATATAGCCCCCCAATACTTTAACACTGAAAGAGTAGCCGAGACCGGCTTACGCGCATCGGGATTTTGACAAACTTCGGGTTGATTTCCCGGAACTTGCGGGATATTTTCCAGTCTCGGGGACACTCAACTAACTCCTGATAGCCTTGGTTTGCAGTGAAATAGACACAGTAATTTTTTTTGAGCTTTGAGCTTGTGGGCCGAAATAGAGCCCCACTTCACTTTAAGACTGAAGGAGTAGCCGACACCGCCTTAAGCGCACCGTGATTTTGACGAACTTCGGCTCGATTTGCCGGAACTTGGGGGATATTTTCCAGTCCCGGGGACTCTAAACTAACTCCTGATTGTCTTGGTTTTCAGTGAAATGGACACAGCGAAACTTTTTGAACGCTCACTCTCGAGCTTGTGGACCGAAATATAGCCCCACTTTACTTTAAGACTGAAAGAGTAGCCGAGACCGTCTTGCGCAAATCGTGATTTTGAGCAACTTCGGGTCGTTTTCCCGGAACTTGGGGGATATATTCCATTTCCGCTGGCTCTAAACTACCTCCTGATGGCCTTGGTTTTCAGTGAAATGGACAAAGGAAAGCTTTTTGAACACTCTCTTTGTAGCTTCTGGGCCGAAATAGAATCCCACTTCACTTTCAGACTGAAATAGTAGCCGAGACCGCCTCACGCGCATGGTGAGTTAGACCAAGTTCAGCTCGATTTCACTCAACTTTTAGGATATTTTCCAGTCCGGGGGACTCTAAACTAACTCCGGATTGTCTTGGTTTGCACTGAAATGCGCAGAGCATAACTTTTTGAACGCCCACTTTGGAGCTTGTAAGCCGAAATATAGCCCCACTTCACTTTAAGACTGAAAGAGTAGCCGAGATCGCCTTACGCGCATCGTGCTTTTGACCATTTTCGGATCGATTTATCGGAACTTGGGGGATATTTTCCAGTCCCGGGGACTATAAACTAACTCCTGATCGCCTTGCTTTACATTGAAAAGGACAGAGCAAAGCTTTTTGAACGCTCACTTTCGAGCTTGTGGGCCGAAATATAGCCACACTTTACTTTAAGACTGAAACAGTAGCCGAGACCGCATTTCGCGCATCGTGATTTTGATCAACTTCGGCTCGCTTTCCCGGAACTTGGGGAATATTTTCCAGTCCCGGGGACCCTAAACTAACTTTTGATAGCTTTGGTTTGCAGTGAAATGCACACAGCAAAACTTTTTGAACGCTCACTTTCGAGCTTCTGGACAGAAATATAGCCCGACTTTACTTTAAGACTGAAAGAGTAGCCGAAACCGCCTTACGTATATCGTAATTTTGACGAACTTCGAATGGATTTCCCGGAACTTGGGGGATATTTTCCAGTCCCTTGGACGCTAAACTAAGTCCTGATGGCCTTGTTTTGAAGTGAAATGGACACAGCAAAACTTTTTGAACGCTGACTTTCTAGCTTTTGGGCCGAAATATAGGCACACTTGACTTTAAGACTGAAACAGTAGCCGAGACCACGTTACGCGCATCATGAATTTGATCAACTTCGGCTCCAATTCCCGGGACTTGGGGGATATTTTCCAGTCCCGGGGACTCTAAACTAACTCCGAAGGGCCTTGGTTTGCATTGAAATGGACACAGCACAATTTTTTGAACGCACACTTTCGAGATTGTGGGCCGAAATATAGCCCCACTTCACTTAACACTGAAAGAGTAGCCGAGACCGCCTTGCTCGCATCGTGAGTTTGACAAACTTCGGGTCGATATTCCGGAGCTTGGGGGATATTTTCCAGTCCCAGGAACTCTAAACTAACTCCTGATGGCCTTGGTTTGCAGTGAAATAGACAGAGCAAAACTTTTTGAACGCTCACCTTCGAGCTTCCTGGCCGAAATAAAGCCCCACTTTACTTTAAGACTTAAAGAGTAACCGAGATCGCCTTACGCGCATTGTGATTTTGACAAACTTCGGGTGGATCTCCCGGAACTTGGGGAACATTTTCCAGTCCCTTGGATGCTAAACTAAGTCCTGATGGCCTTGCTTTGCAGTGAAATGGACACAGCAAAACTTTTTGAACGCTTACTTTCAAGCTTATGGGCCGAAATATAGCCACACTTTACTTTAAGACTGAAACAGTAGCCGAGACCGCATTTCGCGCATCGTGATTTTGATCAACTTCGGATCGCTTTCCCGGAACTTGGGGAATATTTTCCAGACCCGGGGACCCTAAACTAACTTTTGAAGGTCTTGGTTTGCAGTGAAATGAACACAGCAAAACTTTTTGAACGCTCACTTTCGGGCTTCTGGCCCGAAATATAGCCCCACTTCACTTTAAGACTGAAAGAGTAGCCGAGACTACCTTACGCAAATCGTGATTTTGACCAACTTCGGCTCGATTTCCCGGAAGTTGGGGGATATTTTCCAGTCCCGGGACTCTAAACTAGCTCCTGATGGCTTTGGTTTGCAGTGAAATAAACACAGGGAAACTTTTTGAACGCTCACTTTCAAGCTCCAGGGCAGGAATAAAGCCTCACTTCACTTTAAGACTGAAACAGTAAGCGAGACCGCCTAACGCGCACCGTGATTTTGACCAACTTCGGCTAAATTTCCCTGAACTTGGGGGATATTTTCCAGTCCCGAAGACTCTTAAGTAACCCCTGATGGCCTTCGTTTGCATTGAAATGGATACAGCAAAACTTTTTGAACGCTCACTTTTGAGCTTCTGGGCCGAAATATAGCCCCACTTCACTTTAAGACTGAAAGACTAGCCAAGACCGTCTTGCGCGCATCGTGATTTTGACCAACGTCTTCTCCATTTTCCGGAACTTGGGAAATATATTGCAGTCCCGGGGACTCTAAACTACCTCCTGATGACCTTGGTTTGCAGTGAAATGGAGACAGCAAATTTTTTGCAGCGCTCACTTTGGAGCTTCTGGGCCGAAATAGAGCCCCACTTTACTTTAAGACTGAAATAGTAGCCGAGGCCGCCTTAGGCGC
Source organism: Orbicella faveolata (assembly GCF_042242905.1). Lineage (NCBI taxonomy): Eukaryota > Metazoa > Cnidaria > Anthozoa > Scleractinia > Merulinidae > Orbicella > Orbicella faveolata. Next base: position 30,719,384 of record NW_028301564.1, read on the forward strand.
ATCGTGATTTTGACCAACTTCGGCTTGAGTTGCCAGAACTTAAAAGATATTTTCCAGTCCCGGGGACTCTAAACTAACTCATGATGGCCTTGGTTTTCAGTGAAATTCAGAGAGGAAAACTTTTTGAACGCTCACTTTCGAGCTTCTGGACCGAAATATAGCCCTACTTCACTTTAAGACTGAAAGACTAGCCGAGACCGCCTTACGCGAATCGTTATTTTGACCAACTTCGTCTCGATTTCGCGGAACTTGGGGAATATTTTCCAGTTCCGGGCACTGTAAACTACTTCCTGAGGGCCTTGCTTTGCAGTGAAATGGGCACAGCATAACTTTTTGAACGCTCACTTTCGAGCCTCTGGGCCGAAATATACAGCCACGTCACTTTAAGACTCAAAGAGTAGCCGAGACTGCTTTACGCGCATCGTGATTTTGACAAACTTCGGCTCGATTTCCCGGGACTTGGGGGATATTTTGATGTCCCGGAGACTGTAAACTATGTCCTGATGTGGCTTGGTTCGCGGTGAAATGGACACAGCAAAACTTTTTGAACTTTCACTTTCTAGCTTCTGGGCCGAAATATAGCCCGAGTTCACAAAGAATGAAAGAATAGCCGCGACCGCCTTACGCGCATCGTGATTTTGACCAACCTTGGCTCGATTTCCCGGGAAATGGGGAATATTTTCCGGTACCGGGGACTCTAAAGTAACTCCTGATTGCCTTGGTTTGCATTGAAATGGAGAGAGCAAAACTTTTTCAACGCTCCCCTTCGGGCTTCTGAGCCGAAATATAGCCCCACTTCAGTTTAAGACTGAAAGAGTAGCCGACACCGTCTTACGCGCATCGTGATTTTGACCAACTTCGGGTCGATTTCCCGAAACTTCGGGGATATATTCAAGTCCCAAGGACTCTAAACTAACCTTTGATGGCCTTGGTCCGCAGTGAAATGGACACAGCAAATTTTTTTGAACGCTTACTTTGGAAATTCTGGGCCGAAATATAGCCCCACTTCACTTTAAGACTGAAATAGTAGCCGAGACCGCCTTAGACGCATCGTGATTTTGACCAACTTCGGCTTGAGTTGCCAGAACTTAAGGGATATTTTCCAGTCCCGTGGACTCTAAACTAACCCATGATGGCCTTGGTTTTCAGTGAAATTCATAGAGGAAAACTTTTTGAACGCTCACTTTCGAGCTTCTGGACCGAAATATAGCCCTACTTCACTTTAAGACTGAAAGACTAGCCGAGACCGCCTTACGCGAATCGTTATTTTGACCAACTTCGTCTCGATTTCGCGGAACTTGGGGAATATTTTCCAGTTCCGGGTACTGTAAACTACTTCCTGAGGGCCTTGCTTTGCAGTGAAATGGGCACAGCATAACTTTTTGAACGCTCACTTTCGAGCCTCTGGGCCGAAATATACAGCCACGTCACTTTAAGACTCAAAGAGTAGCCGAGACTGCTTTACGCGCATCGTGATTTTGACAAACTTCGGCTCGATTTCCCGGGACTTGGGGGATATTTTGATGTCCCGGAGACTGTAAACTATGTCCTGATGTGGCTTGGTTCGCGGTGAAATGGACACAGCAAAACTTTTTGAACTTTCACTTTCTAGCTTCTGGGCCGAAATATAGCCCGAGTTCACAAAGAATGAAAGAATAGCCGCGACCGCCTTACGCGCATCGTGATTTTGACCAACCTTGGCTCGATTTCCCGGGAAATGGGGAATATTTTCCGGTACCGGGGACTCTAAAGTAACTCCTGATTGCCTTGGTTTGCATTGAAATGGAGAGAGCAAAACTTTTTCAACGCTCCCCTTCGGGCTTCTGAGCCGAAATATAGCCCCACTTCAGTTTAAGACTGAAAGAGTAGCCGACACCGTCTTACGCGCATCGTGATTTTGACAAAATTCGGCTCGATTTCCCCGAACTTGGGCGATATTTTACAGTCCCGAGGAGTCTAAACTAAGTCCTGATGGCCTTGGTTTGCAGTGAAATCAACACAGGAAAACTTTTTGAACTTTCACTTTCTAGCTCCTCGGGCGAAATATAGCCCCAGTTCACTTTAAGAATGAAAGAGTAGCCGAGACCGCCTTACGCGCATCGTGATTTTGACAAAATTCGGCTCGATTTCCCCGAACTTGGGCGATATTTTCCAGTCCCGAGGAGTCTAAACTAACTCCTCATTGCCTTGGTTTGCAGTGAAATCAACACATCAAAACTTTTTGAACTTTCACTTTCTAGCTTCTCGGCCGAAATATAGCCCCAGTTCACTTTAAGAATGAAAGAGTAGCCGAGACCGCCTTACGCGCATCGTGATTTTGACAAAATTCGGCTTGGTTTCCCCGAACTTGGGCGATATTTTCCAGTCCCGAGGAGTCTAAACTAACTCATGATGGCCTTGGTTTGCAGTGAAATGAACACAGTAACACTCTCTGAAGGCTTATTTTCGAGCTTCTGGGATGAAATATAGCCCCACTTCACTTTAAGACTGAAAGAGTAGGCGAGACCGCCTTACGCGCATCGTGATCTTGAGCAACTTCCGCTCGATTTTCTAGAATTTTGGCAATAGTTTCAAGTCCCGGGGACTCTAAACTAACTCCTGATGGCCTTGGTTTGCAGTGAAATGGACGCAGGAAAACTTTGAACGCTCAGTTTCGAGCTTCTGGGCCGAAATACAACCGTACTTCACTTTAAGACTGAAATAGTAGCCGAGACCGCCTTACGAGCATCGTGATTTTGAGCAAGTTCAGCTCGATTTCCTGGAACTTGGGGATTATTTTCCAGTCCGGGGGACTTTAAACTAACTCCTGAATGCCTTGGTTTGCAGTTAAATGCACAAAGCGTAACTTTTTAAAGGGTCACTTTCGAGCCTCTGGGCCGAAATATAGCTCCAATTCACTTTAAGACTGAAAGAGTAGCCGAGACCGTCTTAGGCGCATCGTGATTTTGACCAACTTCCTTTCGATTTCCCGTAACTTCGGGGATATATTCCAGTCCCGGGGACTCTAAACTAACTGCTGATGGCTTTGGTTTGTAGTGAAATGGACACAGCACATTTTTTTGAACGCTCACTTTCGAGCTTCTCGGCCGAAATATAGCCCTACTTCACTTTAAGACTGAAAGAGTAGCCGAGACCGCCTTACGCGCATCGTGATTTTGACCGACTTCGGCTCGATTTCCCGGAGGTTGGCGAATATTTTCAATTCCTTGGGAAGCTAAACTAACTTCCGATGGCCTTAGTTTGCAGTTAAATGCAGAGAGCAAAACTTTTTGAACGCTTACTTTCGAGCTTATGGGTCGAAATATAGCCCCACTTAACTTTAAGACTGAAAGAGTAGCCGAGACCGCCTTACGCGCATCGTGATTTTGGGATACTTCGGCTCGATTTCCCGCAAATAGGGGGATATTTTCCAGTCCCGGGGACTCTAAAGTAACTCCTGATGGCCTTGGTTTCCAGTTAAATGGACACAGGAACACTTTTTGAACGCGCACTTTCGAGCTTGCTGGCCGAAATATAGCCCTACTTCTTTTAAGACTGAAAGAGTAGCGAGAGCGCCTTACGCGCATTGTGATTTTGAGGATGTTCGGCTCCATCTGGCGAAACTTGGGAGATATTTTCCAGTCCCAAAGTCTCTAAACTCACTCCTGATTGTCTAAGATGTGAGTGAAATAGAGACAAAAATTTTTGAAGCCTTACTTTCGAGCTTCTGGAGTTAAATCTAAGCCCACTTTACCTTAAGACTGAAAGAGTATCCGAGACCCCCTTATGCGCATCGTGATTTTGACTAACTTCGGGTGGATTTCCCGTAACTTGGGGGATATTTCCAGTCCCTTGGACGCTAAACTAAGTCGTGATGGCCTTGTTTTGCAGTGAAATGGAGACAGCAAAACTTTTTAAACACTCAGTTTCGAGCTTCTGGGCCGAAATATTGCCCCACTTCACTTTAAGACTGAAAGAGTAGCCGAGACCGCCTTACGCGCATCGTGATTTTGGGATACTTCGGCTCGATTTCCCGCAAATAGGGGGATATTTTCCAGTCCCGGGGACTCTAAAGTAACTCCTGATGGCCTTGGTTTCCAGTTAAATGGACACAGGAACACTTTTTGAACGCGCACTTTCGAGCTTGCTGGCCGAAATATAGCCCTACTTCTTTTAAGACTGAAAGAGTAGCGAGAGCGCCTTACGCGCATTGTGATTTTGAGGATGTTCGGCTCCATCTGGCGAAACTTGGGAGATATTTTCCAGTCCCAAAGTCTCTAAACTCACTCCTGATTGTCTAAGATGTGAGTGAAATAGAGACAAAAATTTTTGAAGCCTTACTTTCGAGCTTCTGGAGTTAAATCTAAGCCCACTTTACCTTAAGACTGAAAGAGTAGCCGAGACCCCCTTATGCGCATCGTGATTTTGACTAACTTCGGGTGGATTTCCCGTAACTTGGGGGATATTTCCAGTCCCTTGGACGCTAAACTAAGTCGTGATGGCCTTGTTTTGCAGTGAAATGGAGACAGCAAAACTTTTTAAACACTCAGTTTCGAGCTTCTGGGCCGAAATATTGCCCCACTTCACTTTAAGACTGAAAGAGTAGCCGAGACCGCCGTCCGCGCGTCGTGATTTTGACCAACTTCGGTTAAATTTCCCGGAACTTGGGGGATATTTTCCAGTCCCGGGGACTCCAAACTGACCCCCGACGTCCTTGGTCTGCAGTAAAATGGACACAGCAAAACTTTTTGAACGCTCACTTTTGAGCTTCTGGGGGGAAATATAGCTCCACTTCACATTAAGAGTGATAGAGTAGCCGAGACCGCCTTAGGCCCATCGTTATTTTGACCAGCTTCGGCTCGATTTCCCGGAACTTCGGGGATATTTTCCAGTCCCGCGGACTTTAAAGTAACTCCTGATGGTCTTGGTTTTAAGTGAAATGGACACAGCCAAACTTTTTGAACGTTCACTTTCGAGCTTCTGGGCCGAAGCATAGCCCTACTTCACTTTAGGACTGAAAGACTAGCCGGGACCGCCTTACGCGCGTGGGAATTTTGTCGGACTTCGGCTTGATTTCCTGGGACTTGGGGGATATTTTCCAGTCTCGGAAGCTCTAAACTAACTCCTGAATGCCTTTGTTTTTAGTGAAATGGACACAGGTAAAAGGGGCGCACGCTAGGTGTCCAGGTTGTAGGCCGAAATATAGCCCCACTTTATTTTAAGACTGAAAGTGTACACGAAACCGCCTTAAGCGCATCGAAATTTTTTAGCCACTATGGCTCGATCTGCCAAAACTTGGGGGATATTTTCCAGTCCCGGGGACTCTACCCTAACTCTTGATGGCCTTAGTTTTCAGTAAAATGGTCACAGGTAACAGGAGCGCACGCTCGGTGTCGAGCTTCTAGGCCGAAATGTAGCCCCAGTTCATTTTAAGACTGAAAGAGTAAACGAAACTGCCGTACGCTTATCGTAATTTTAAGAAAGTATGGCTGTTTGCCGAAACTTGGAGGATAGCTTCCAGTCTCGAGGATTCTAAACTATCTCCTGATGGACTTAGTTCTTAGTGAAATGGACACAGGTAAAAGGAGAGCACGCTCGGTGTCGAGCTTGTAGAACCGAAATATAGCCCCACTTCATTTTCGGAGTAAACGAGTAGCCGAGACCGCCTTACGCGCATCGTGATTTTGAGCATCTTTGGCTCGATTTGCCGGAATTCGGGGAATATTTTCCAGTCCCGAGGACTCTATGCTAACTCCTGATGAACTTAGTTTTCAGTGATATGTACACAGGCAAAAGGAGCGCACGCTCGGTGTTGAGCTTGTCGGCCGAAATAAAGCCCCACTTCATTTTAAGACTGAAAGAGTAGCCGAGACCGCCTTACGCGCATCGTGATTTTGAGCAACTTTGGCTCGATCTGCCAGAATTTGGGAAATATTTTCCAGTCCCAAGGACTCTAAACTAACTCCTGATGGCCTAAGATGTCAGTGAAATTGACACAGGTAAAATTAGCGCACGCCCGGTCTCGAACTTCTAGGTCGAAATGTAGCCCCTCTTAATTTTAAGACTGAAAGAGTAGCCGAGACCGCCTTACGCGCATCGTGATTTTGGGCCACTTTTGCTCGATTTGCCGGAAGTTGGCGAATAATTTAAAGTCCCGGGGACGTTAAACTAACTCCTGATGACCTTGCTTTGCAGTTTAATGAACACAGCAAAACATTTTGAACGGTCACATTGGAGCTTCAGGGCCGAAATATAGCCTTACTTATATTTAAGACTGAAAGAATAGCCGAGAGCCCGTTACGCGCATCGTAATTTTCATCAACTTCGGCGCTATTTCCTGGAACGTGGAGAATATTTTCCAGTCCCGGGGACTCTATACTAACTCCTGATGGCCTTGGTTTGCAGTGAAATGGACACAGCAAAACTTTTTGAACGCTCACTTTCGAGCTTGTGGGCCTAAATATAGCCACACTTCACTTTAAGACTGAAACAGTAGCCGAGACCGTGTTAGGCGCATCGTGATTTTGATCAACTTCTGCTCGCTTTCCCAGAACTTGGGGAATATTTTCCAGTCCTGGGGACTCTAAACTAACTCCTGATGGCCATGGTTAACAGTGAAATTCACACAGCACAAGTTTTTTAACGGACACTTTCGAGCTTCTAGGCCGAAATATAGTCCCACATCACTTACGACTTAAAGAGTAGCCGAGACCGGCGTGCGCGCATCGTGATTTTGACCAACTTCGGGTCGATATTCCGGAACTTGGGGGATATTTTCCAGTCCCAGAGACTCTAAACTAACCCTTGATGGCCTTGGTTTGCAGTGAAATGGAGACAGCAAAACTTTTTGAACGCTCACCTTCAAGCTTCTGGGCCGAAATATAGCCCACTTTACTTTAATACTGAAAAAGTAGCCGAGACCGCCTTACGAGCATCGTGATTTTGACAAACTTCGGGTGGATTTCCCGGAACTTGGGGGATATTTTCCAGTCCCTTGGACGCTAAACTAGGTGCCGATGGCCTTGTTTTGCAGTGAAATGGACACAGCAAAGCTTTTTAAGCTTCTAGGCCGAAATATAGTCCCACATCACTTATGACTTAAAGAGGAGCCGAGACCGCCTTACGCGTATCGTGATTTTGACAAACTTCGGGTTGATTTCCGGAACTTGGGGGATATTTTCCAGTCCGGGGGACTCTCAACTAACTCCTGCTTGTCTTGGTTTGAAATGGACACAGCGAAAGTTTTTGAAACCTCACTCTCGAGCTTCTGGGTCGAAATAAAGCCCCATTTTACTTTAAGACTGAAAGAGTAGGCGAGACCGTCTTGAGCGAATCGTGATTTTGACCAATTTCGCGTTTATTTCCCGAAGCTTGGGGGATATTTTCCAGTCCCTTGGACGCTAAACTAGGTGCCGATGGCCTTGTTTTGCAGTGAAATGGACACAGCAAAGCTTTTTCAACGCTCACTTTCGAGCTTGTGGGCCGAAATATAGCCATACTTCACTTTAAGACTGAAACAGTAGCCGAGACCACGTTTCGCGCATCGTGATTTTGATCAACTTCGGCTCGATTTCCCGGAACTTGCGAAATATTTTCCAGTCCCGGGGACTCTAAACTAACTCGTGCTGGTCTTGGTTTGCAGTGAAACGGAAACAGAAAAAGTTTCTGAACGCATACTTTCGAGCTTCTGGACCGAAATAGAAGCCCACTTCACTTGAAGACTGAAAGAGTAGCCGAGACCGACTTACGTGCATCGTGATTTTGAGCAAGTTCGGCTCGATTTGCCGGGACTTGGGGGATATTCTTCAGTCCCGGGGACTCTAAACTAACTTCTGATGGCCTTGGTTTGCACTGAAAGTGACAGAGCAAAACTTTTTAAACACTCACTTTCGAGCTTCTGGGCCGAAATATTGCCCCACTTCACTTTAAGACTGAAAGAGTAGCCGAGACCACCTTACGCACATCGTGATTTTGACCAACTTCGGCTCGATTTACCGGAACTTGGGGGATAGTTTCCAGTCCCGAGGACTCTTAAGTAACCCCTGATGGCCTTGGTTTGCATTGAAATGGATACAGCAAAACTTTTTGAACGCTCACTTTTGAGCTTCTGGGCCGAAATATAGCCCCACTTCACTTTAAGACTGAAAGAGTAGCCGAGACCGTCTTACGCGCATCGTGATTTTGACCAACGTCTTCTCGATTTTCCGGAAGTTGGAAAATACATTCCACTCCCGGGGACTCTAAACTAACTCCTGATAGCCTTGGTTTGCAGTGAAATAGACACAGTAATTTTTTTTGAGCTTTGAGCTTGTGGGCCGAAATAGAGCCCCACTTCACTTTAAGACTGAAGGAGTAGCCGACACCGCCTTAAGCGCACCGTGATTTTGACGAACTTCGGCTCGATTTGCCGGAACTTGGGGGATATTTTCCAGTCCCGGGGACTCTAAACTAACTCCTGATTGTCTTGGTTTTCAGTGAAATGGACACAGCGAAACTTTTTGAACGCTCACTCTCGAGCTTGTGGACCGAAATATAGCCCCACTTTACTTTAAGACTGAAAGAGTAGCCGAGACCGTCTTGCGCAAATCGTGATTTTGAGCAACTTCGGGTCGTTTTCCCGGAACTTGGGGGATATATTCCATTTCCGCTGGCTCTAAACTACCTCCTGATGGCCTTGGTTTCCAGTGAAATGGACAAAGGAAAGCTTTTTGAACACTCTCTTTGTAGCTTCTGGGCCGAAATAGAATCCCACTTCACTTTCAGACTGAAATAGTAGCCGAGACCGCCTCACGCGCATCGTGAGTTAGACCAAGTTCAGCTCGATTTCACGCAACTTTTGCGATATTTTCCAGTCCGGGGGACACTAAACTAACTCCGGATTGCCTTGGTTTGCACTGAAATGCGCACAGCATAACATTTTGAACGCCCACTTTGGAGCTTGTCGGCCGAAATATAGCACCACTTTACTTTAAGACTGAAAGAGTAGCCGAGATCGCCTTACGCGCATCGTGCTTTTGACCATTTTCGGGTCGATATTCCGGAACTTGGGGGATATTTTCCAGTCCCAGGAACTCTAAACTAACTCCTGATGGCCTTGGTTTGCAGTGAAATAGACAGAGCAAAACTTTTTGAACGCTCACCTTCGAGCTTCGTGGCCGAAATATAGCCCCACTTCACTTAACACTGAAAGAGTAGCCGAGACCGGCTTGCTCGCATCGTGAGTTTGACAAACTTCGGGTCGATATTCCGGAACTTGGGAAACATTTTCCAGTCCCTTGGACGCTAACCTAAGTCCTGATGGCCTTGTTTTGCAGAGAAATGGACACAGCAAAACTTTTTGAACGCTCACTTTCGAGCTCGTGGGCCGAAATATAGCCACACTTTACTTTAAGACTGAAACAGTAGCCGAGACCGCATTTCGCGCATCGTGATTTTGATCAACTTCGGCTCGCTTTCCCGGAACTTGGGGAATATTTTCCAGTCCCGGGGACCTTAAACTAAGTTTTGATAGCTTTGTTTTGCAGTGAAATGCACACAGCAAAACTTTTTGAACGCTCACTTTGGAGCTTCTGGACAGAAATATAGCCCGACTTTACTTTTAGACTGAAAGAGTAGCCGAAACCGCCTTAGGTATATCGTAATTTTGACGAACTTCGAATGGATTTCCCGGAACTTGGGGTATATTTTCCAGTCCCTTGGACGCTAAACTAAGTCCTGATGGGCTTGTTTTGAAGTGAAATGGACACAGCAAAACTTTTTGAAGGCTCACTTTCTAGCTTGTGGGCCGACATATAGGCACACTTGACTTTAAGACTGAAACAGTAGCCGAGACCACGTTAGGCGCATCATGAATTTGATCAACTTCGGCTCCAATTCCCGGAACTTAGGGGGTATTTTCCAGTCCCGGGGAGTCTAAACTGACCCCCGACGTCCTTGGTCTGCAGTAAAATGGACACAGCAAAACTTTTTGAACGCCCACTTTCGATCTTCTGGACCGAAATATAGCCCTACTTCACTTTAAGACTGAAAGAGTAGCCGAGACCGCCTTACGCGAATCGTTATTTTGACCAACTTCGTCTCGATTTCGCGGAACTCGGGGGATATTTTCCAGTTCCGGGCACTGTAAACTACTTCCTGAGGGCCTTGCTTTGCAGTGAAATGGGCACAGCATAACTCTTTGAACGCTCACTTTCGAGCTTCTGGGCCGAAATATACAGCCACGTCACTTTAAGACTCAAAGAGTAGCCGAGTCTGCTTTACGCGCATCGTGATTTTGACAAACTTCGGCTGGATTTCCCGGGACTTGGGGGATATTTTGATGTCCCGGACACTGTAAACAATCTGCTGATGTGGCTTGGTTTGCGGTGAAATGGACACAGCAAAATATTTTGAACTTTCACTTTCAAGCTTCTGGGCCAAAATATAGCCCCAGTTCACTTTAAGAATGATAGAGTAGCCGAGACCGCCTTACGCGCACCGTGATTTTGACAAAATTCGGCTCGATTTCCCCGAACTTGGGCGATATTATCCAGTCCCGAGGAGTCTAAGCTAACTCCTGATTGCCTTGGTTTGCACTGAAATGAACACAGCAAGACTTTTTGAACTTTCACTTTCTAGCGTCTCGGCCGAAATATAGCCCCAGTTCACTTTAAGAATGAAAGAGTAGCCGAGACCGCCTTACGCGCATCGAGATTTTGACAAAAATTCGGCTGGATTTCCCCGAACTTAGGCGATATTTTCCAGTCCCGAGGAATCTAAACTAACTCCTGATGGCCTTGGTTTCCAGTGAAATCAACACAGTAACACTTTTTGAAGGCTTATTTTCAAGCTTCTGGGATGAAATATAGCCCCACTTCACTTTAAGACTGAAAGAGTAGGCGAGACCGCCTTACGCGCATCGTGATTTTGAGCAACTTTCGGCCGATTTTCTAGAATTTTGGCGACATTTCCAAGTCCCGGGGACTCTATGCTAACTCCTGATTGCCTTGGTTTGCAGTGAAATGGACGCAGGAAAACTTTTTGAACGCTCAGTTTCGAGCTTCTGGCCCGAAATACAACCGTATTTCACTTTAAGACTGAAATAGTAGCCGAGACCGCCTTACGAGCATCGTGATTTTGACCAAGTTCAGCTCGATTTCCCGGAACTTGGGGGATATTTTCCAGTCCGGGGGACTTTAAACTAACTCCTGAATGCCTTGGTTTGCAGTTAAATGCACAAAGCGTAACTTTTTAAAGGGTCACTTTCGAGCTTCTGGGCCGAAATATAGCCCCACTTTATTTTAATACTAAAAGAGTAGCCGAGACCGTCTTAGGCGCATCGTGATTTTGACCAACTTCCTTTCGATTTCCCGTAACTTCGGGGATATATTCCAGTCCCGGGGACTCTAAACTAACTGCTGATGGCCTTGGTTTGCAGTGAAATGGACACAGCACATTTTTTTGAACGCTCACTTTCGAGCTTCTCGGCCGAAATATAGCCCTACTTCACTTTAAGACTGAAAGAGTAGCCGAGACCGCCTTACGCGCATCGTAATTTTGACCAACTTCGGCTCGATTTCCCGGAGATTGGCGAATATTTTCAATTCCCGGAGAAGCTAAACTAACTTCCGATGGCCTTAGTTTGCAGTTAAATGGACACAGGAAAACTTTTTGAACGCTTACTTTCGAGCTTATGGGTCGAAATAGAGCCCCACTTAACTTTAAGACTGAAAGAGTAGCCGAGACCGCCTTACGCGCATCGTGATTTTGGGATACTTCGGCTCGATTTCCCGCAAATAGGGGGATATTTTCCAGTTCCGGGGACTCTAAAGTAACTCCTGATAGCCTTGGTTTCCAGTGAAATGGACACAGGAACACTTTTTGAACGCGCACTTTCGAGCTTGCTGGCCGAAATATAGCCCTACTTCTTTTTAAGACTGAAAGAGTAGGCGGGAGCGCCTTACGCGCATTGTGATTTTGAGTATCTTCGGCTCCATCTGGCGAAACTTGGGAGATATTTTCCAGTCCCAAAGTCTCTAAACTCACTCCTGATTGTCTAAGATATGAGTGAAATAGAGATTTTGACCAACTTCCTTTCGATTTCCCGTAACTTCGGGGATATATTCCAGCCCCGGGGACTCTAAACTAACTGCTGATGGCCTTGGTTTGCAGTGAAATGGACACAGAACATTTTTTTGAACGTTCACTTTCGAGCTTCTCGGCCGAAATATACCCCTACTTCACTTTAAGACTGAAAGAGTAGCCGGGACCGCCTTACGCGCATGGTAATTTTGTCGAACTTCGGCTTGATTTCCTGGGACTTGGGGGATATTTTCCAGTCCCGAAATCTCTAAGCTAACTCCTGAATGCCTTGGTTTTTAGTGAAATGGACACAGGTTAAACGGGCGCACGCTAGGTTTCCAGGTTGTAGGCCGAAATATAGCCCCACTTTATTTTAAGACTGAAAGTGTACACGAAACCGCCTTAAGCGCATCGAAATTTTTAGCCACTATGGCTCGATCTGCCAAAACTTGGGGGATATTTTCCAGTCCCGGGGACTCTACCCTAACTCTTGATGGCCTTAGTTTTCAGTAAAATGGTCACAGGTAACAGGAGCGCACGCTCGGTGTCGAGCTTCTAGGCCGAAATGTAGCCCCAGTTCATTTTAAGACTGAAAGAGTAAACGAAACTGCCGTACGCTTATCGTAATTTTAAGAAAGTATGGCTCAATATGCTGAAACTTGGAGGATAGCTTCCAGTCTCGAGGATTCTAAACTATCTCCTGATGGACTTAGTTCTTAGTGAAATGGACACAGGTAAAAGGAGAGCACGCTCGGTGTCGAGCTTGTAGAACCGAAATATAGCCCCACTTCATTATCGGAGTAAACGAGTGGCCGAGACCGCCTTACGCGCATCGTGATTTTGAGCATCTTTGGCTCGATTTGCCGGAATTCGGGGAATATTTTCCAGTCCCGATGACTCTATGCTAACTCCTGATAAACTTAGTTTTCAGTGATATGTACACAGGCAAAAGGAGCGCACGCTCGGTGTTGAGCTTGTCGGCCGAAATATAGCCCCACTTCATTTTAAGACTGAAAGAGTAGCCGAGACCGCCTTACGCGCATCGTGATTTTGAGCAACTTTGGCTCGATCTGCCAGAATTTGGGAAATATTTTCCAGTCCCAAGGACTCTAAACTAACTCCTGATGGCCTAAGATGTCAGTGAAATTGACACAGGTAAAATTAGCGCACGCCCGGTCTCGAACTTCTAGGTCGAAATGTAGCCCCTCTTAATTTTAAGACTGAAAGAGTAGCCGAGACCGCCTTACGCGCATCGTGATTTTGGGCCACTTTTGCTCGATTTGCCGGAAGTTGGCGAATAATTTAAAGTCCCGGGGACGTTAAACTAACTCCTGATGACCTTGCTTTGCAGTTTAATGAACACAGCAAAACATTTTGAACGGTCACATTGGAGCTTCAGGGCCGAAATATAGCCTTACTTATATTTAAGACTGAAAGAATAGCCGAGAGCCCGTTACGCGCATCGTAATTTTCATCAAGTCCAGCGCCATTTTTTGGAACTTGGAGAATATTTTCCAGTCCCAGAGTCTCTAAACTAATTCCTGATGGCCTTGGTTTGCAGTGAAATGGACACAGCAAAACTTTTTGAACGCTCACTTTCGAGCTTGTGGGCCTAAATATAGCCACACTTCACTTTAAGACTGAAACAGTAGCCGAGACCGCGTTAGGCGCATCGTGATTTTGATCAACTTCTGCTCGCTTTCCCAGAACTTGGGGAATATTTTCCAGTCCTGGGGACTCTAAACTAACTCCTGATGGCCATGGTTTGCAGTGAAATTCACACAGCACAAGTTTTTGAACGCACACTTTCGAGCTTCTAGGCCTAAATATAGTCCCACATCACTTAAGACTTAAAGAGTAGCCGAGACCGGCGTGCGCGCATCGTGATTTTGACCAACTTCGGGTCGATATTCCGGAACTTGGGGGATATTTTCCAGTCCCAGGGACTCTAAACTAACTCTTGATGGCCTAGGTTTGCAGTGAAATGGAGACAGCAAAACTTTTTGAACGCTCACCTTCAAGCTTCTGGGCCGAAATATAGCCCACTTTACTGTGATACTGAAAAAGTAGCCGAGACCGCCTTACGCGCATCGTGATTTTGACAAACTTCGGGTGGATTTCCCGGAACTTGGGGGATATTTTCCAGTCCCTTGGACGCTAAACTAGTTGTCGATGGCCTTGTTTTGCAGTGAAATGGACACAGCAAAGCTTTTTCAACGCTCACTTTCGAGCTTGTGGGCCGAAATATAGCCATACTTCACTTTAAGACTGAAACAGTAGCCGAGACCACGTTTCGCGCATCGTGATTTTGATCAACTTCGACTTGATTTCCCGGAAGTTGGGGAATATTTTCCAGTCCCGGGGACTCTAAACTAACCCGTGTTGGTCTTGGTTTGCAGTGAAACGGAAACAGAAAAAGTTTTTCAACGCATACTTTCGAGCTTCTGGACCGATATAGAATCCCACTTCACTTAAAGACTGAAAGAGTAGCCGAGACCGCCTTACGTGCATCGTGATTTTGAGCAACTTCGGCTCGATTTGCCGGAACTAAGGGGATATATTCCAGTTCTGAGGACTCTAAACTAATTCGTGATGGCCTTGGTTTTCAGTAAAATGGACCCAGCAAAACTTTTTGAACGCTGAATTTCGAGCTTCTGGGCCAAAATATAGCCCCCCATTACTTTAACACTGAAAGAGTAGCCGAGACCGCCTTACGCGCATCGTGATTTTGACAAACTTCGGGTTGATTTCCCGGAACTTGGGGGATATTTTCCAGTCCCGGGGACTCTCAACTAATTCCTGCTTGTCTTGGTTTGCAGTGAAATGGAGACAGCGAAAGTTTTTGAAGGCTCACTCTCGAGCTTCTGGGCCGAAATAGAGCCCCATTTTACTTTAAGAGTGAAAGAGTAGGCGAGACCGTCTTGAGCGAATCGTGATTTTGACCAATTTCGCCTTTATTTCCCGAAACTTGGGGGATATATTCCAGTCAAAGGGACTCTAAAGTAACTCCTGATGGCCTTGGTTTTCAGTGAAATGGATAGAGCACAACTTTGGAGCTTCTGGGCAGAAATATAGCCCCACTTTACTTTAAGACTGAAAGAGTAGATGAGACTGCCTTACGCGCATCCTAATTTTGACGAACTTCGAATGGATTTCCCGGAACTTGGGGGATATTTTGCAGTACCTTGGACGCTAAACTAAGTCCTGATGGCCTTGTTTTGAAGTAAAATGGACACAACAAAACTTTTTGAACGCTCACTTTCTAGCTTGTGGGCCGAAATATAACCACACTTCACTTTAGGACTGACACAGTAGGCGAGACCACGTTACGCGCATCATGAAGTTGATTAACTTCGGCTCGATTTCCCGGGACTTGGGGGATATTCTTCAGTCCCGGGGACTCTAAACTAACTTCTGATGGCCTTGGTTTGCAGTGAAAGTGACAGAGCAAAACTTTTTAAACACTCACTTTCGAGCTTCTGGGCCGAAATATTGCCCCACTTCACTTTAAGACTGAAAGAGTAGCCGAGACCACCTAACGCACATCGTGATTTTGACCAACTTCGGCTCGATTTACCGGAACTCTGGGGATAGTTTCCAGTCCCGAGGACTCTTAAGTAACCCCTGATGGCCTTGGTTTGCATTGAAATGGATACAGCAAAACTTTTTGAACGCTCACTTTTGAGCTTCTGGGCCGAAATATAGCCCCACTTCACTTTAAGACTGAAAGAGTAGCCGAGACCGTCTTACGCGCATCGTGATTTTGACCAACGTCTTCTCGATTTTCCGGAAGTTGGAAAATACATTCCACTCCCGGGGACTCTAAACTAACTCCTGATAGCCTTGGTTTGCAGTGAAATAGACACAGTAATTTTTTTTGAGCTTTGAGCTTGTGGGCCGAAATAGAGCCCCACTTCACTTTAAGACTGAAGGAGTAGCCGAGACCGCCTCAAGCGCACCGTGATTTTGACGAACTTCGGCTCGATTTGCCGGAACTTGGGGGATATTTTCCAGTCCCGGGGACTCTAAACTAAGTCCTGATTGTCTTGGTTTTCAGTGAAATGGACACAGCGAAACTTTTTGAACGCTCACTCTCGAGCTTGTGGACCGAAATATAGCCCCACTTTACTTTAAGACTGAAAGAGTAGCCGAGACCGTCTTGCGCAAATCGTGATTTTGAGCAACTTCGGGTCGTTTTCCCGGAACTTGGGGGATATATTCCATTTCCGCTGGCTCTAAACTACCTCCTGATGGCCTTGGTTTCCAGTGAAATGGACAAAGGAAAGCTTTTTGAACACTCTCTTTGTAGCTTCTGGGCCGAAATAGAATCCCACTTCACTTTCAGACTGAAATAGTAGGCGAGACCACCTCACGCGCATCGTGAGTTAGACCAAGTTCAGCTCGATTTCACGCAAATTTTGGGATATTTTCCAGTCCGGAGGACTCTAAATTAACTCCGGATTGCCTTGGTTTGCACTGAAATGCGCACAGCATAACTTTTTGAACGCCCACTTTGGAGCTTGTGGGCCGAAATATAGCACCACTTTACTTTAAGACTGAAAGAGTAGCCGAGATCGCCTTACGCGCATCGTGCTTTTGACCATTTTCGCATCGATTTCTCGGACCTTGGGAAATATTTTCCAGTCCCGGGGACTCTAAACGAACTCCTGATCGCCTTGCTTTGCATTGAAATGGACAGAGCAAAACTTTTTGAACGCTCACTTTCGAGCTTGTGGGCCGAAATATAGCCACACTTTACTTTAAGACTGAAACAGTAGCCGAGACCGCATTTCGCGCATCGTGATTTTGATCAACTTCGGCTCGCTTTCCCGGAACTTGGGGAATATTTTCCAGTCCCGGGGACCCTAAACTAAGTTTTGATAGCTTTGGTTTGCAGTGAAATGCACACAGGAAAACTTTCTGAGCGCTCACTTTCGAGCTTCTGGAAAGAAATATAGCCCCACTTCACTTTAAGACTGAAAGGGTAGCCGAGACCGCTTTGGGAGCATCGTGATTTTGACCAACTTCAGCTCGATTTACCGGAACTTGGGGAATATTTTCCAGTTCCAGGGATGCTAAATTAAGTCGTGATGGCCTTGGTTTTCAGTGAAATTCAGAGAGGAAAACTTTTTTAACGCTCACTTTCGGGCTTCTGGCTAGAAATATAGCCCCACTTCACTTTAAGACTGGAACAGTAGCCGATACCGCATTTCGCGCATCGTGATTTTGATCAACTTCGGTTCGATTCCCCGGAGTTTGGGCAATATTTTTCAGTCCCGGGGACTCTAAACTAACCCCTGATGACCTCGGTTTGCAGTGAAATGAACACAGCAAAACTTTTTGAACGCTCACTTTCGGGCTTCTGGCCCGAAATATAGCCCCACTTGACTTTAAGACTGAAAGGGTAGCCGAGACCGGCTTAGGTGCATCGTGATTTTGACCAACTTCGGCTTGAGTTGCCAGAACTTAAGGGATATTTTCCAGTCCCGGGGACTCTAAACTAACTCAAGATGGCCTTGCTTTTCAGTGAAATTGAGAGAGCAAAAGTTTTTGAACGCGCACTTTCGAGCTTCTGCGCCGAAATATACAGCCACGTCACTTTAAGACTGAAAGAGTAGCCGAGACTGCTTTACGCGCATCGTGATTTTGACAAACTTCGGCTGGATTTCCCGGGACTTGGGGGATATTTTGATGTCCCGGACACTGTAAACAATCTGCTGAAGTGGCTTGGTTTGCGGTGAAATGGACACAGCAAAACTTTTTGAACTTTCACTTGCTAGCTTCTGGGCCGAAATATAGCCCCAGTTCACTTTAAGAATGAAAGAGTAGCCGAGACCGCCTTACGCGCACCGTGATTTTGACAAAATTCGGCTCGATTTCCCCGAACTTGGGCGATATTTTCCAGTCCCGAGGAGTCTAAACGAAGTCCTGATTGCCTTGGTTTGCAGTGAAATCAACACAGTAACACTTTTTGAAGGCTTATTTTCGAGCTTGTGGGATGAAATATAGCCCCACTTCACTTTAAGACTGAAAGAGTAGGCGAGACCGGCTTACGCGCATCGTGATTTTGAGCAACTTCCGCTCGATTTTCTAGAATTTTGGCGGTATTTTCAAGTCCCGGAGACTCTAAGCTAACTCCTGATTGCCTTGGTTTGCAGTGAAATGGACGCAGGAAAACTTTTTGAACGGTCAGTTTCGAGCTTCTGGGCCGAAATACAACCGTATTTCACTTTAAGACTGAAATAGTAGCCGAGACCGCCTTACGAGCATCGTGATTTTGACCAAGTTCAGCTCGATTTCCCGGAACTTGTGGGATATTTTCCAGTCCGGGGGACTTTAAACTAACTCCTGGATGCCTTGGTTTGCAGTTAAATGCACAAAGCGTAACTTTTTAAAGGGTCACCTTCGAGCTTCTGGGCCGAAATATAGCCCCAATTAACTTTAAGACTGAAAGAGTAGCTGAGACCGTCTTTCGCGCATCGTGATTTTGACCAACTTCCGTTCGATTTCCCGGAACTTCGGGGATATATTCCAGTCCCGGGGACTCTAAACCAGCTGCTGATGGCTTTGGTTTGCAGTGAAATGGACACAGCACATTTTTTTGAACGCTCACTTTCGAGCTTCTCGGCCGAAATATAGCCCTACTTCACTTTAAGACTGAAAGAGTAGCCGAGACCGCCTTACGCGCATCGTAATTTTGACAAACTTCGGCTCGATTTCCCGGAAGTTGGCGAATATTTTCAATTCCCGGGAAAGCTAAACTTACTTCCGATGGCCTTAGTTTGCAGTTAAATGGACACAGCAAAACTTTTTGAACGCTCACTTTCGAGCTTGGTGGCCGAAATATAGCCCTACTTCTTTCTAAGACTGAAAGAGTAGCCGAGACCCCCTTAAGCGCATCGCGATTTTGACTAACTTTGGGTGGATTTCCCGTAACTTGGGGGATATTTCCAGTCCTTTGGACGCTAAACTAAGTCGTGATGGCCTTGTTTTGCAGTGAAATGGAGACAGCAAAACTTTTTAATCGCTCAGTTTCGAGCTTCTGGTTCGAAATATTGCCCCACTTCACTTTAAGAATGAAAGAGTAGCCGAGACCGCCGTACGCGTGTCGTGATTTTAACCAACTTCGGTTAAATTTCCCGGAACTTGGGGGATATTTTCCAGTCCCGGGGACTCTAAACTGACCCCCGACGTCCTTGGTCTGCAGTAAAATGGACACAGCAAAACCTTTTTGAACGCTCACTTTTGAGCTTCTGGGGGGAAATATAGCTCCACTTCTCTTTAAGAGTGAAAGAGTAGCCGAGACCGCCTTACGCCCATCGTAATTTTGACCAACTTCGGCTCCATTTCCCGGAACTTGGGGGATATTTTCCAGTCCCGCGGACTCTAAAGTAGCTGCTGATGGCCTTTCTCTGGAGTGAAATGGACACAGCACAACTTTTTGAACGCTCACTTTCGAGCTTCTGGGCGGAAATATTGCCCCAGTTCACTTTAAGAATGAAAGAGTAACCGGGACCGCCTTACGCGCATCGTGATTTTGACCAACTTTGGCTCGATTTCCCGGGAAATGGGGGATATTTCCCGGTACCGGGGACTCTAAACTAACTCCTGATTGCCTAGGCCGAAATGTAGCCCCAGTTCATTTTAAGACTGAAAGAGTAAACGAAACTGCCGTACGCTTATCGTAATTTTAAGAAAGTATGGCTGTTTGCCGAAACTTGGAGGATAGCTTCCAGTCTCGAGGATTCTAAACTATCTCCTGATGGACTTAGTTCTTAGTGAAATGGACACAGGTAAAAGGAGAGCACGCTCGGTGTCGAGCTTGTAGAACCGAAATATAGCCCCACTTCATTATCGGAGTAAACGAGTAGCCGAGACCGCCTTACGTGCATCGTGATTTTGAGCATCTTTGGCTCGATTTGCCGGAATTCGTGGAATATTTTCCAGTCCCGAGGACTCTATGCTAACTCCTGATGAACTTCGTTTTCAGTGATATGTACACAGGCAAAAGGAGCGCACGCTCGGTGTTGAGCTTGTCGGCCGAAATATAGCCCCACTTCACTTTAAGACTGAAAGAGTAGCCGAGACCGCCTTACGCGCATCGTGATTTTGAGCAACTTTGACTGGATCTGCCAGAATTTGGGAAATATTTTCCAGTCCCAAGGACTCTAAACTAACTCCTGATGGCCTAAGATGTCAGTGAAATGGACACAGGTAAAATTAGCGCACGCACGGTCTCGAGCTTCTAGGTCGAAATATAGCCACCCTTAATTTTAAGACTGAAAGAGTAGCCGAGACCGCCTTACGCGCATCGTGATTTTGGGCCACTTTTGCTCGATTTGCCGGAAGTTGGCGAATAATTTAAAGTCCCGGGGACGCTAAACTAACTCCTGATGACCTTGCTTTGCAGTTTAATGAACACAGCAAAACATTCTGAACGCTCACCTTCGAGCTTCAGGGCCGAAATATAGCCCTACTTAAATTTAAGACTGAAAGAATAGCCGAGAGCCCGTTACGCGCATCGTAATTTTCATCAACTTCGGCGCCATTTCCTTGAACTTGGAGAATATTTTCCAGTCGCGGGGACTTTATACTAACTCCTGATGGCCTTGGTTTGCAGTGAAATGGACACAGCAAAACTTTTTGAACGCTCACTTTCGAGCTTGTGGGCCTAAATATAACCGCACTTCACTTTAAGACTGAAACAGTAGCCGAGACCGCGTTAGGCGCATCGTGATTTTGATCAAGTTCTGCTCGCTTTCCTGGAACTTGGGGAATATTTTCCAGTCCCGGGGACTCTAAACTAACTGCTGATGGCCATGGTTTGCAGTGAAATTCACACAGCACAAGTTTTTGAACGCACACTTTCGAGCTTCTAGGCCGAAATATAGTCCCACATCACTTACGACTTAAAGAGTATCCGAGACCGGCGTGCGCGCATCGTGATTTTGACAAACTTCGGGTCGATATTCCGGAACTTGGGGGATATTTTCCAGTCCCAGGGACTCTAAACTAACTCTTGATGGCCTCGTTTTCAGTGAAATGGAGACAGCAAAACTTTTTGAACGCTCACCTTCAAGCTTCTGGGCCGAAATATAGCCCACTTTACTTTAACACTGAAAAAGTAGCTGAGACCGCCTTACGCGCATCGTGATTTTGACAAACTTCGGGTGGATTCCCCGAACTCGGGGAATATTTTCCAGCCCCTTGGACGCTAAACTAGGTGCCGATGGCCTTGTTTTGCAGTGAAAAGCACACAGCAAAACTTTTTGAACGCTCACTTTCGAGCTTCTGGACAGAAATATAGCAATACTTCACTTTAAGACTTAAAGGGTAGCCGAGACCGCTTTGGGAGGATCGTGATTTTGACCAACTTCAGCTCGATTTACCGGAACTTGGGGAATATTTTCCAGTCCCAGGGACGCTACACTAACTCGTGATGGCCTTGTTTTTCAGTCAAAGAACACAGCAAAACTTTTTGAACGCTCACTTTCGGGCTTCTGGGCCGAAATATAGCCCCACTTCACTTTAAGACTGAAAAAGTAACCGATACCGCATTTCGCGCATCGTGATTTTGATCAATTTCGGTTCGATTCCTCGGAGCTTGGGCAATATTTTTCAGTCCCGGGGACTCTAAACTAAGCCCTGATGGCCTTGGTTTGCAGTGAAATGGACACAGCAAAACTTTTTGAACGCTCACTTTCGGGCTTCTGGCCCGAAATATAGCCCCACTTCACTTTAAGACAGAAAGAGTAGTCGAGACCGCCGTACGCACGTCGTGATTTTGACAAAATTCGGTTAAATTTCCCGGAACTTGGGGGATATTTTCCAGTCCCGGGGACTCTAAACTGACCCCCGACCTCCTTGGTCTGCAGTAAAATGGACACAGCAAAACCTTTTTGAACGCTCACTTTTGAGCTTCTGGGCCGAAATATAGCTCCACTTCTCTTTAAGAGTGAAAGAGTAGCCGAGACCGCCTTACGCCCATCGTAATTTTGACCAACTTCGGCTCGATTTCCCGGAACTTGGGGGATATTTTCCAATCCCGCGGACTCTAAAGTAACTACTGATGGCCTTGCTTTGGAGTGAAATGAACACAGCACAACGCTCACCTTCGAGCTTCAGGGCCGAAATATAGCCCTACTTAAATTTAAGACTGAAAGAATAGCCGAGAGCCCGTTACGCGCATCGTAATTTTCATCAACTTCGGCGCCATTTCCTGGAACTTGGAGAATATTTTCCAGTCCCGGGGACTCTATACTAACTCCTGATGGCCTTGGTTTGCAGTGAAATGGACACAGCAAAACGTTTTGAACGCTCACTTTCGAGCTTGTGGGCCTAAATATAACCACACTTCACTTAAAGACTGAAACAGTAGCCGAGACCGCGTTACGCGCATCGTGATTTTGATCAACTTCTGCTCGCTTTCCTGGAACTTGGGGAATATTTTTCAGTTCCGGGGACTCTAAAGTAACTCCTGATGGCCATGGTTTGCAGTGAAATTCACACAGCACAAGTTTTTGAACGCACACTTTCGAGCTTCTAGGCCGAAATATAGTCCCACATCACTTACGACTTAAACAGTATCCGAGACCGGCGTGCGCGCATCGTGATTTTGACAAACTTCGGGTCGATATTCCGGAACTTGGGGGATATTTTCCAGTCCCAGGGACTCTAAACTAACTCTTGATGGCCTTGGTTTGCAGTGAAATGGAGACAGGAAAACTTTTTGAACGCTCACCTTCCAGCTTCTGGGCCGAAATATAGCTATACTTCACTTTAAGACTGAAACAGTAGCCGAGACCACGTTTCGCGCATCGTGATTTTGAGCAACTTCGGCTCGATTTCCCGGAGCTTGCGAAATATTTTCCAGTCCCGGGGACTCTAAACTAACTCGTGCTGGTCTTGGTTTGCAGTGAAACGGAAACAGAAAAAGTTTTTCAACGCATACTTTCGAGCTTCTGGACCGAAATAGAACCCCTCTTCACTTGAGGACTGAAAGAGTAGACGAGACCGCCTTACGTGCATCGTGATTTTGAGCAACTTCGGCTCGATTTGCCGGAACTAAGGGGATATATTCCAGTTCTGAGGACTCTAAACTAATTCGTGATGGCCTTGGTTTGCAGTAAAATGGACCCAGCAAAACTTTTTGAACGCTGAATTTCGAGCTTCTGGGCCAAAATATAGCCCCCCATTACTTTAACACTGAAAGAGTAGCCGAGACCGCCTTACGCGCATCGTGATTTTGACAAACTTCAGGTTGATTTCCCGGAACTTGGGGGATATTTTCCAGTCCCGGGGACTCTAAACTAACTCCTGATTGTCTTAGTTTTCAGTGAAATGGACACAGCGAAACTTTTTGAACGCTCAATCTCGAGCTTCTGGACCGAAATATAGCCCCACTTTACTTTAAGACTGAAAGAGTAGCCGAGACCGTCTTGCGCAAATCGTGATTTTGAGAAACTTCGAGTCGTTTTCCCGGAACTTGGGGGATATATTCCATTTCCGCGGGCTCTAAACTAACTCCTGATGGCCTTGGTTTTCAGTGAAATGGACAAAGGAAAGCTTTTTGAACACTCTCTTTGTAGCTTCTGGGCCGAAATAGAATCCCACCTCACTTTCAGACTGAAATAGTAGCCGAAACCGCCTCACGCGCATCGTGAGTTAGACTAAGTTCAGCTCGATTTCACGCAACTTTTGGGATATTTTCCAGTCCGGAGGACTCTAAACTAACTCCGGATGGCCTTGGTTTGCACTGAAATGCGCACAGCATAACTTTTTTAAGGCCCACTTTGGAGCTTGTGGGCCGAAATATAGCCCCACTTCACTTTAAGACTGAAAGAGTAGCCGAGATCGCCTTACGCGCATGGTGATTTTGACCATTTTCGGATCGATTTCTCGGACCTTGGGGGATATTTTCCAGTCCCGGGGACTCTAAACGAACTCGTGATCGCCTTGCTTTGCATTGAAATGGACAGAGCAAAGCTTTTTGAACGCTCACTTTCGAGCTTGTGGGCCGAAATATAGCCCCACTTTACTTTAAGACTGAAACAGTAGCCGAGACCGCATTTCGCGCATCGTGATTGTCATCAACTTCGGCTCGCTTTCCCGGGACTTGGGGAATATTTTCCAGTCTCGGGGACCCTAAACTAAGTTTTGATAGCTTTGGTTTGCAGTGAAATTCACACAGCAAAACTTTTTGAACGCTCACTTTCGAGCTTCTGGACAGAAATATAGCCCGACTTTACTTTAAGACTGAAAGAGTAGCCGAAACCGCCTTACGTATATCGTAATTTTGACGAACTTCGAATGGATTTCCCGGAACTTGGGGGATATTTTCCAGTCCCTTGGATGCTAAACTAAGTCGTGATGGCCTTGTTTTGAAGTGAAATGGACACAGCAAAACTTTTTGAAGGGTCACTTTCTAGCTTGTGGGCCGAAATATAGGCACACTTGACTTTAAGACTGAAACAGTAGCCGAGACCACGTTAGGCGCATCATGAATTTGATCAACTTCGGCTCCAATTCCCGGGACTTGGGGGATACTTTCCAGTCCCGGGGACTCTAAACTAATTCCTGATGGCCTTGGTTTACATTGAAATGGACACAGCACAATGTTTTGAACGCACACTTTCGAGATTCTGGGCCGAAATATAGCCACCCTTCACTTAACACTGAAAAAGTAGCCGAGACCGCCTTGCTCGCATCGTGAGTTTGACAAACTTCGGGTCGATATTCCGGAAATTGGGGGATATTTTCCAGTCCCAGGAACTCTAAACTAACTCCTGAGGGCATTGGTTTGCAGTGAAATGGACAGAGCAAAACTTTTTGAAAGCTCACCTTCGAGCTTTCTGGCCGAAATAAAGCCCCACTTTACTTTAAGACCTAAAGAGTAACCGAGACCACCTTACGCGCATTGTGATTTTGACAAACTTCGGGTGGATCTCCCGGAACTTGGGGAACATTTTCCAGTCCGTTGGACGCTAACCTAAGTCCTGATGGCCTTGCTTTGCAGTGAAATGGACACAGCAAAACTTTTTGAACGCTCACTTTCGAGCTTGTGGGCCGAAATATAGCCACACTTTACTTTAAGACTGAAACAGTAGCCGAGACCGCATTTCGCGCATCGTGATTTTGATCAACTTCGGCTCGCTTTCCCGGAACTTGGAGAATATTTTCCAGTCGCGGGGACCGTAAACTTACTTTTGATAGCTTTGGTTTGTAGTGAAATGCACACAGCAAAACCTTTTTAACGCTCACTTTCGAGCTTCTGGACAGAAATATAGCCCCACTTCACTTTAAGACTGAGAGGGTGGCCGAGACCGCTTTGGGAGCATCGTGATTTTGCTAACTTCAGCTCGATTTACCGGAACTTGGGGAATATTTTCCAGTCCCAGGGACGCTAAACTAACTCGTGATGGCCTTGTTTTTCAGTCAAAGAACACAGCAAAACTTTTTGAACGCTCACTTTCGGGCTTCTGGGCCGAAATATAGCCCCACTTCACTTTAAGACTGAAACAGTAGCCGATACCGCATTTCGCGCATCGTGATTTTGATCAACTTCGGTTCGATTCCCCGGAACTTGGGCAATATTTTTCAGTCCCGGGGACTCTAAACTAACCTCTGATGGCCTTGGTTTGCAGTGAAATGGACACAGCAAAACTTTTTGGACGCTCACTTTCGGGCTTCTGGCCCGAAATATAGCCCCACTTCACTTTAAGACAGAAAGAGTAGTCGAGACCACCTTAGGGGCATCGTGATTTTGACCAACCTCGGCTCAATTTCCCGGACCTTGGGGCATATTTTCTTGTCCCGGGGACGCCAAACTAACTCCTGATGGCCTTGGTTTGCAGTGAAATGAACACAGCAAAACTTTTTGAACGCTCAGGTTCGGGCTTCTGGCCCGAAATATAGCCCCACTTCACTTTAAGACAGAAAGAGTAGTCGAGACCACTTTAGGGGCATCGTGATTTTGACCAAGCTCGGCTATATTTCCCGGACCTTGGGGCATATTTTCTTGTCCCGGGGACGCTAAACTAACTCCTGATGGCCTTGGTTTGCAGTGAAATGAACACAGCAAAACTTTTTGAACGCTCACTTTTGGGCTTCTGGCCCGAAATATAGCACCACTTCACTTTAAGACTGAAAGAGTAGCCGAGACTACCTTACGCAAATCGTGATTTTGACCAACTTCGGCTCGATTTCCCGGAAGTTGGGGGATATTTTCCAGTCCCGGGGACTCTAAACTAGCTCCTGATGGCTTTGGTTTGCAGTGAAATAAACACAGGGAAACTTTTTGAACGCTCACTTTTAAGCTCCTGGGCAGGAATAAAGCCTCACTTCACTTTAAGACTGAAACAGTAAGCGAGACCGCCTAACGCGCACCGTGATTTTGACCAACTTCGGCTAAATTTCCCTGAACTTGGGGGATATTTTCCAGTCCCGAAGACTCTTAAGTAACCCCTGATGGCCTTCGTTTGCATTGAAATGGATACAGGAAAACTTTTTGAACGCTCACTTTTGAGCTTCTGGGCCGAAATATAGCCCCACTTCACTTTAAGACTGAAAGACTAGCCAAGACCGTCTTGCGCGCATCGTGATTTTGACCAACGTCTTCTCGATTTTCCGGAACTTGGGAAATATATTGCAGTCCCGGGGACTCTAAACTAACTCGTGATGGCCTTCCTTTGAAGTGAAATGGACACAGGAAATTTTTTGCAGCGCTCACTTTGGAGCTTCTGGGCCGAAATAGAGCCCCACTTCACTTTAAGACTGAAAGAGTAGCCGAGGCCGCCTTAGGCGCAGCGTGATTTTGGCCATCTTCGGCTTGAGTTGCCAGAACTTAAAAGATATTTTCCAGTCCCGGGGACTGTAAACTAACTCATGATGGCCTTGGTTTTCAGTGAAATTGAAAGAGGAAAACTTTTTGAACGCTCACTTTCGAGCTTCTGGAGCGAAATATAGCCCCACTTCACTTTAAGACTGAAAGACTAGCCAAGACCGTCTTGCGCGCATCGTGATTTTGACCAACGTCTTCTCGATTTTCCTGAATTTGGGAAATATATTGCAGTCCCGGGGACTCTAAACTAACTCCTGATGGCCTTGGTTTGCAGTAAAATGGACACAGCAAATTTTTTTCACCGTTCACTTTCGAGTTTCTGGGCCGAAATAGAGCCCCACTTCACTTTAAGACGGAAAGAGTAGCCGAGGCCGCCTTAGGCGCATCGTGATTTTGACCAACTTCGGCTTGAGTTGCCAGAACTTAAAAGATATTTTCCAGTCCCGGGGACTCTAAACTAACTCATGATGGCCTTGGTTTGCAGTGAAATTCAGAGAGGAAAACTTTTTGAACGCTCACTTTCGAGCTTCTGGAGCGAAATATAGCCCTACTTCACTTTAAGACTGAAAGAGTAGCCGAGACCGCCTTACGCGAATCGTTATTTTGACCAACTTCGTCTCGATTTCGCGGAACTTGGGGGATATTTTCCAGCTCCGGGCACTGTAAAGTACTTCCTGAGGGCCTTGCTTTGCAGTGAAATGGGCACAGCATAACTCTTTGAACGCTCACTTTCGAGCTTCTGGGCCGAAATATACAGCCACGTCACTTTAAGACTAAAAGAGTAGCCGAGACTGCTTTACGCGCATCGTGATTTTGAAAAACTTCGGCTCGATTTCCCGGGACTTGGGGGATATTTTGATGTCCCGGACACTGTAAACAATCTGCTGATGTGGCTTGGTTTGGGGTGAAATGGACACAGCAAAACTTTTTGAACTTTCACTTTCAAGCTTCTGAGCCGAAATATAGTTGACTTTAAGAATGAAAGAGTAGCCGAGACCGCCTTACGCGCATCGTGATTTTGAAAAAATTCGGCTCGATTTCCCCGAACTTGGGCGATATGTTCCAGTCCCGAGGAGTCTAAACTAACTCCTGATGGCCTTGGTTTGCAGTGAAATCAACACAGCAAAACTTTTTGAACTTTCACTTTCTAGCTTCTCGGCCGAAATATAGCCCCAGTTCACTTTAAGAATGAAAGAGTAGCCGAGACCGCCTTACGCGCATCGTGATTTTGACAAAATTCGGCTCGATTTCCCCGAACTCGGGCGATATTTTCCAGTCCCGAGGAGTCTAAACTAACTCCTGATTGCCTTGGTTTGCAGTGAAATCAACACAGTAACACTTTTTGAAGGCTTATTTTCGAGCTGCTGGGATGAAATATAGCCCCACTTCACTTTACGACTGAAAGAGTAGGCGAGACCGCCTTACGCGCATCGTGATTTTGACAAAATTCGGCTCGATTTCCCCGAACTCGGGCGATATTTTCCAGTCCCGAGGAGTCTAAACTAACTCCTGATTGCCTTGGTTTGCGGTGAAATCAACACAGTAACACTTTTTGAAGGCTTATTTTCGAGCTGCTGGGATGAAATATAGTCCCATTTCACTTTAAGACTGAAAGACTAGGAGAGACCGCCTTACGCGCATCGTGATTTTGAGGAACTTCCGCTCGATTTTCTAGAATTTTGGCGATATTTTCAAGTCCCGGGGACTCTAAACTAACTCCTGATGGCCTTGGTTTGCAGTGAAATGGACGCAGGAAAACTTTTTGAACGCTCAGTTTCGAGCTTTAGGGCCGAAATACAACCGTATTTCACTTTAAGATTGAAAGAGTAGCCGAAACCGCCTTGCGAGCATTGTGATTTTGACCAAGTTCAGCTCGATTTCCCGGAACTTGGGGGATATTTTCCAGTCCGGGGGACTTTAAACTAACTCCTGATGGCCTTGGTTTGCAGTTAAATGCAGAAAGCGTAACTTTTTAAAGGGTCACTTTCGAGCTTCTGGGCCGAAATATAGCCCCACTTTACTTTAAGACTGAAAGAGTAGCCGAGACCGTCTTAGGCGCATCGTGATTTTGACCAACTTCCGTTCGATTTCCCGGAACTTGGAGGAGATATTCCAGTCCCGGGGACTCTAAACTAACTGCTGATGGCCTTGGTTTGCAGTGAAATGGACACAGCACAATTTTTTGAACGCTCACTTTCGAGCTTCTCGGCCGAAATATAGCCCCACTTAACTTTAAGACTGAAAGAGTAGGTGAGACCGCCTTACGCCCATCGTGATTTTGGGATACTTCGGCTCGATTTCCCGCAAATAGGGGGATATTTTCCAGTTCCGGGGACTCTAAAGTAACTCCTGATAGCCTTGGTTTCCAGTGAAATGGACACAGGAACACTTTTTGAACGCGCACTTTCGAACTTGCTGGCCGAAATATAGCCCTACTTCTTTTTAAGACTGAAAGAGTAGGCGGGAGCGCCTTACGCGCATTGTGATTTTGAGGATCTTCGGCACGATCAGGCGAAACTTGGGAGATATTTTCCAGTCCCAAAGTCTCTAAACTCACTCCTGATTGTCTAAGATGTGACTGAAATAGAGACAAAAATTTTTGAAGCCTTACTTTCGAGCTTTTGGAGTTAAATCTAAGCCCACTTTACCTTAAGACTGAAAGAGTAGCCGAGACCCCCTTAAGCGCATCGTGATTTTGACTAACTTCGGGTGGATTTCCCGTAACTTGGGGGATATTTCCAGTCCCTTGGACGCTAAACTAAGTCGTGATGGCCTTGTTTTGCAGTGAAATGGAGACAGCAAAACTTTTTAAACACTCAGTTTCGAGCTTCTGGGCCGAAGTATTGCCCCACTTCACTTTAAGACTGAAAGAGTAGCCGAGAGCGCCGTACGCGCGTCGTGATTTTGACACTCTTCGGTTAAATTTCCTGGAACTTGGGGGATATTTTCCAGTCCCGGGGACTCTAAACTGACCCCCGACGTCCTTGGTCTGCAGTAAAATGGACACACCAAAACTTTTTGAACGCTCACTTTTGAGCTTCTGGGCCGAAATATAGCTCCACTTCACTTTAAGAGTGAAAGAGTAGCCGAGACCACCTTACTTATATCGTAATTTTGACCAACTTCGGCTCGATTTCCCTGATCTTGGGGGATATTTTCCAGTCCCGCGGACTCTAAAGTAACTCCTGATGGCCTTGCTTAGGAGTGAAATGGACACAGCAGAACTTTTTGAACGCTCACTTTCCAGCTTCTGGGCGGAAATATTTCCCCAGTTCACTTTAAGAATGAAAGAGTAACCGGGACCGCCTTACGCGCATCGTGATCTTGACCAACTTTGGCTCGATTTCCCGGGAAATGGGGGATATTTTGCGGTACCGGGGACTCTAAACTAACTCCTGATTGCCTTGGTTTGCAGTGAAATGGACACAGCAAGACTTTTTGAACGCTCACTTTCGAGCTTGTGGGCCTAAATATAGCCACACTTCACTTAAAGACTGAAACAGTAGCCGACACCGCGTTACGCGCATCGTGATTTTGATCAACTTCTGCTCGCTTTCCTGGAACTTGGGGAATATTTTCCAGTCCCGGGGACTCTAAACTAACTGCTGATGGCCATGGTTTGCAGTGAAATTCACACAGCACAAGTTTTTGAACGCACACTTTCGAGCTTCTAGGCCGAAATATAGTCCCACATCACTTACGACTTAAAGAGTAGCCGAGACCGGCGTGCGCGCATCGTGATTTTGACCAACTTCGGGTCGATATTCCGGAACTTGGGGGATATTTTCCAGTCCCAGGGACTCTAAACTAACTCTTGATGGCCTTGGTTTGCAGTGAAATGGAGACAGCAAAACTTTTTTTGAACGCTCACCTTCAAGCTTCTGGGGCGAAATATAGCCCACTTTACTTTAATACTGAAAAAGTAGCCGAGACCGCCTTACGTGCATCGTGATTTTTAGCAACTTCGGCTCGATATGCCGGAACTAAGGGGATATATTCCAGTTCTGAGGACTCTAAACTAATTCGTGATGGCCTTGGTTTTCAGTAAAATGGACCCAGCAAAACTTTTTGAACGCTGAATTTCGAGCTTCTGGGCCAAAATATAGCCCCCCATTACTTTAACACTGAAAGAGTAGCCGAGACCGCCTTACGCGCATCGTGATTTTGACAAACTTCGGGTTGATTTCCCGGAACTTGGGGGATATTTTCCAGTCCCGGGGACTCTCAACTAACTCCTGCTTGTCTTGGTTTGCAGGGAAATGGACACAGCGAAAGTTTTTGAAGGCTCACTCTCGAGCTTCTGGGCCGAAATAGAGCCCCATTTTACTTTAAGACTGAAAGAGTAGGCGAGACCGTCTTGAGCGAATCGTGATTTTGACCAATTTCGCCTTTATTTCCCGAAACTTTGGGGATATATTCCAGTCAAAGGGACTCTAAAGGAACTCCTGATGGCCTTGGTTTTCAGTGAAATGCGGACAGAGCACAACTTTGGAGCTTCTGGGCAGAAATATAGCCCCACTTTACTTTAAGACTGAAAGAGTAGATGAGACCGCCTTACGCGCATCGTAATTTTGACGAACTTCGAATGGATTTCCCGGAACTTGGGGGATATTTTGCAGTCCCTTGGACGCTAAACTAAGTCCTGATGGCCTTGTTTTGAAGTAAAATGGACACAACAAAACGTTTTGAACGCTCACTTTCTAGCTTGTGGGCCGAAATATAGCCACACTTCACTTTAGGACTGACACAGTAGCCGAGACCACGTTACGCGCATCATAAATTTGATCAACTTCGGCTTGATTTCCCGGGACTTGGGGGATATTCTTCAGTCCCGGGGACTCTAAACTAACTTCTGATGGCCTTGGTTTGCTGTGAAAGTGACAGAGCAAAACTTTTTAAACACTCACTTTCGAGCTTCTGGGCCGAAATATTGCCCCACTTCACTTTAAGACTGAAAGAGTAGCCGAGACCACCTTACGCACATCGTGATTTTGACCAACTTCGGCTCGATTTACCGAAACTTGGAGGATATTTTTCAGTCTCGAGAACTCTTAAGTAACCCCTGATGGCCTTGGTTTGCATTGAAATGGATACAGCAAAACTTTTTGAACGGTCACTTTTGAGCTTCTGGGCCGAAATATAGCCCCACTTTACTTTAAGACTGAAAGAGTAGCCGAGACCGTCTTACGCGCATCGTGATTTTGACCAGCGTCTTCTGGATTTTCCGGAACTTGGGAAATACATTCCACTCCCGGGGACTCTAAACTAACTCCTGATAGCCTTGGTTTGCAGTGAAATAGACACAGTAATTTTTTTTGAGCTTTGAGCTTGTGGGCCGAAATAGAGCCCCATTTCACTTTAAGACTGAAAGAGTAGCCGACACCGCCTTAAGCGCACCGTGAGTTTGACCAACTTCGGCTCGATTTGCCGGAACTTGGGGGATATTTTCCAGTCCCGGGGACTCGAAACTAACTCCTGATTGTCTTGGTTTTCAGTGAAATGGACACAGCGAAACTTTTTGAACGCTCAATCTCGAGCTTCTGGACCGAAATATAGCCCCACTTTACTTTAAGACTGAAAGAGTAGCCGAGACCGTCTTGCGCGAATCGTGATTTTGAGCAACTTCGGGTCGTTTTCCCGGAACTTGGGGGATATATTCCATTTCCGCGGGCTCTAAACTAACTCCTGATGGCCTTGGTTTTCAGTGAAATGGACAAAGGAAAGCTTTTTGAACACTCTCTTTGTAGCTTCTGGGCCGAAATAGAATCCCACTTCACTTTCAGACTGAAATAGTAGCCGAGACCGCCTCACGCGCATCGTGAGTTAGACCAAGTTCAGCTCGATTTCACGCAACTTTTAGGATATTTTCCAGTCCGGGGGCCTCTAAACTAACTGCGGATTGCCTTGGTTTGCACTGAAATGCGCACAGCATAACTTTTTGAACGCCCACTTTGGAGCTTGTGGGCCGAAATATAGCCCCACTTCACTTTAAGACTGAAAGAGTAGCCGAGATCGCCTTACGCGCATGGTGATTTTGACCATTTTCGGCTTGAGTTGCCAGAACTTAAAAGATATTTTCCAGTCCCGGGGACTCTAAACTAGCTCATGATGGCCTTGGTTTTCAGTGAAATTCAGAGAGGAAAACTTTTTGAACGCTCACTTTCGAGCTTCTGGACCGAAATATAGCCCTACTTCACTTTAAAACTGAAAGAGTAGCCGAGACCGCTTTACGCGAATCGTTATTTTGGCCAACTTCGTCTCGATTTCTCGGACCTTGGGGGATATTTTCCAGTCCCGGGGACTCTAAACGAACTCGTGATCGCCTTGCTTTGCATTGAAATGGACAGAGCAAAGCTTTTTGAACGCTCACTTTCGAGCTTGTGGGCCGAAATATAGCCACACTTTACAATGAGACTGAAACAGTAGCCGAGACCGCATTTCGCGCATCGTGATTTTGATCAACTTCGGCTCGCTTTCCCGGAACTTGGGGAATATTTTCCAGTCTCGAAGACGCTCACTTTCAAGCTCCTGGGCAGGAATAAAGCCTCACTTCACTTTAAGACTGAAACAGTAAGCCAGACCGCCTAACGCGCACCGTGATTTTGACCAACTTCGGCTAAATTTCCCTGAACTTGGGGGATATTTTCCACTCCCGAAGTCTCTTAAGTAACCCCTGATGGCCTTCGTTTGCATTGAAATGGATACAGCAAAACTGTTTGAAGCTCACTTTTGAGCTTCTGGACCGAAATATAGCCCCACTTCACTTTAAGACTGAAAGACTAGCCAAGACCGTCTTGCGCGCATCGTGATTTTGACCAACGTCTTCTCGATTTTCCGGAACTTGGGAAATATATTGCAGTCCCGGGGACTCTAAACTAACTCGTGATGGCCTTGCTTTGAAGTGAAATGGACACAGGAAATTTTTTGCAGCGCTCACTTTGGAGCTTCTGGGCCGAAATAGAGCTCCACTTCACTTTAAGACTGAAAGAGTAGCCGAGGCCGCCTTAGGCGCATCGTGAATTTGACCAACTTCGGCTTGAGTTGCCAGAACTTAAAAGATATTTTCCAGTCCCGGGGACTCTAAACTAACTCATGATGGCCTTGGTTTTCAGTGAAATTAAGAGAGGAAAACTTTTTGAACGTTCACTTTCGAGCTTCTGGAGCGAAATATAGCCCTACTTCACTTTAAGACTGAAAGAGTAGCCGAGACCGCCTTACGCGAATCGTTATTTTGACCAACTTCGTCTCGATTTCGCGGAACTTGGGGGATATTTTCCAGTTCCGGGCACTGTAAAGTACTTCCTGAGGGCCTTGCTTTGCAGTGAAATGGGCACAGCATAACTCTTTGAACGCTCACTGTCGAGCTTCTGGGCCGAAATATACAGCCACGTCACTTTAAGACTAAAAGAGTAGCCGAGACTGCTTTACGCGCATCGTGATTTTGACAAACTTCGGCTCGATTTCCCGGGACTTAGGGGATATTTTGATGTCCCGGACACTGTAAGCAATCTGATGATGTGGCTTGGTGTGCGGTGAAATGGACACAGCAAAACTTTTTGAACTTTCACTTTCTAGCTTCTGGGCCGAAATAGAGCCCCAGTCGACTTTAAGAATGAAAGAGTAGCCGAGACCGCCTTACGCGCATCGTGATTTTGACAAACGTCGGCTCGATTTCCCCGAACTTGGGCGATATGTTCCAGTCCCGAGGAGTCTAAACTAACTCCTGATGGCCTTGGTTTGCAGTGAAATCAACACAGCAAAACTTTTTGAACTTTCACTTTCTAGCTTCTCGGCCGAAATATAGCCGCAGTTCACTTTAAGAATGAAAGAGTAGCCGAGACCGCCTTACGCGCATCGTGATTTTGACAAAATTCGGCTCGATTTCCCCGAAGTTGGGCGATATTTTGCAGTCCCGAGGAGTCTAAAGTATCTCCTGATGGCCTTGGCTTGCAGTGAAATGAACACAGTAACACTTTTTGAAAGCTTTTTTTCGAGCTTTGAGATGAAATATAGCCCCACTTCACTTTAAGACTGAAAGAGTAGGCGACACCGCCTTACGCGCATCGTGATTTTGAGCTACTTCCGCTCGATTTTCTAGAATTTTGGCGATATTTATATGGCCTTGGTTTGCAGTGAAATGGACGCAGGAAAACTTTTGGAACGCTCAGTTTCGAGCTTCTGGGCCGAAATACAACCGTATTTCACTTTAAGACTGAAATAGTAGCCGAGACCGCCTTACGAGCATCGTGATTTTGAGCAAGTTCAGCTCGATTTCCCGGAACTTGGGGGATATTTTGCAGTCCGGGGGGCTTTAAACTAACTCCTAATGGCCTTGGTTTGCAGTTAAATGCACAAAGCGTAACTTTTTAAAGGGTTACTTTCGAGCTTCTGGGCCGAAATATAGCGCCACTTTACTTTAAGACTGAAAGAGTAGCCGAGACCGTCTTAGGCGCATCGTGATTTTGACCAACTTCCGTTCGATTTCCCGTAACTTCGGGGATATATTCCAGACCCGGGGACTCTTATCTAACTGCTGATGGCCTTGGTTTGCAGTGAAATGGACACAGCAAATTTTTTTGAACGGTTACTTTCGAAATTCTGGGCCGAAATATAGCCCCACTTCATTTTAAGACTAAAATAGTAGCCGAGACCGCATTAGACGCATCGTGATTTTGACCAACTTCGGCTTGAGTTGCCAGAGCTTAAGGGATATTTTCCAGTCCCGTGGACTCTAAACTAACTCATGATGGCGTTGGTTTTCCGTTAAATGGAGAGAGGAAAACTTTTTGAACGCTCACTTTCGAGTTTCTGGGCCGAAATATACAGGCACGTCACTTTAAGACGAAAAGAGTAGCCGAGACTGCTTTACGCGCATCGTGATTTTGACAAACTTCGGCTCGATTTCCCGGGACATGGGGGATATTTTGATGTCCCGGACACTGTAAACAATCTGCTGATGTGGCTTGGTTGGCGGTGAGATGGACACAGCAAAACTTTTTTTGAACTTTCACTTTCTAGCTTCTGGGCCGAAATATAGCCCCAGTTGACTTTAAGAATGAAAGAGTAGCCGAGACCGCCTTACGCGCATCGTGATTTTGACAAAGTTCGGCTCGATTTCCCCGAACTTCAGCGATATTTTCCAGTCCCGAGGAGTCTAAACTAAGTCCTGATGCCCTTGGTTTGCAGTGAAATGAACACAGCAAAACTTTTTGAACTTTCACGTTCTCGCTTCTCGGCCGAAATATAGCCGCAGTTCACTTTAAGACTGAAAGAGTAGCCGAGACCGCCTTACGCGCATCGTGATTTTGACAAAATTCGGCTCGATTTCCCGAACTTGGGCGATATTTTGCAGTCCCGAGGAGTCTAAACTATCTCCTGATGGCCTTGGCTTGCAGTGAAATCAACACAGTAACACTTTTTGAAGGCTTATTTTCGAGCTTCTGGGATGAAATATAGCCCCACTTCACTTTAAGACTGAAAGAGTAGGCGAGACCGCCTTACGCGCATCGTGATTTTGAGCTACTTCCGCTCGATTTTCTAGAATTTTGGCGATATTTTCAAGTGCCGGGGACTCTAAACTAACTCCTGATGGGCTTGGTTTGCAGTGAAATGGACGCAGGAAAACTTTTTGAACGCTCAGTTTCGAGCTTCTGGCCCGAAATACAAGCGTATTTCACTTTAAGACTGAAATAGTAGCCGAGACCGCCTTACGAGCATCGTGATTTTGAGCAAGTTCAGCTCGATTTCCCGGAACTTGGGGGATAATTTCCAGTCCGGGGGACTTTAAACTAACTCCTGGATGCCTTGGTTTGCAGTTAAATGCACAAAGCGTAACTTTTTAAAGGGTCACTTTCGAGCTTCTGGGCCGAAATATAGCCCCACTTTACTTTAAGACTGAAAGAGTAGCCGCGACCGTCTTAGGCGCATCGTAATTTTGACCAACTTCCGTTCGATTTCCCGGAACTTCGGGGATATATTCCAGTCCCGGGGACTGTAAACTAACTGCTGACGGCCTTGGTTTGCAGTGAAATGGACACAGCACATTTTTTTTGAACGCTCACTTTCGAGCTTCTCGGCCAAAATATAGCCCTACTTCACTTTAAGACTGAAAGAGAAGCCGAGACCGCGTTACGCGCATAGTAATTTTGACCAACTTCGGCTCGATTTCCCGGAAGTTGGCGAATATTTTCAATCCCCGGAGAAGCTAAACTAACTTCCGATGGCCTTAGTTTGCAGTTAAATGGACACAGGAAAACTTTTTGAACGCTCACTTTCGAGCTTATGGGTCGAAATATAGCCCCACTTAACTTTAAGACTGAAAGAGTAGCCGAGACCGCCTTACGCGCATCGTGATTTTGGGATACTTCGGCTCGATTTCCCGCAAATAGGGGGATATTTTCCAGTTCCGGGGACTCTAAAGTAACTCCTGATAGCCTTGGTTTACAGTGAAATGGACACAGGAACACTCTTTGAACACGCACTTTCGAGCTTGCTGGCCGAAATATAGCCCTACTTCTTTTTAAGACTGAAAGACTAGGCGGGAGCGCCTTACGCGCATTGTGATTTTGAGGATCTTCGGCTCGATCTGGCGAAACTTGGGAGATATTTTCCAGTCCCAAAGTCTCTAAACTCACTCCTGATTGTCTAAGATGTGAGTGAAATAGAGACAAAAATTTTTGAAGCCTTACTTTCGAGCTTCTGGAGTTAAATCTAGGCCCACTTTACCTTAAGACTGAAAGAGTAGCCGAGACCCCCTTAAGCGCATCGTGATTTTGACTAACTTCGGGTGGATTTCCCGTAACTTGGGGGATATTTCCAGTCCCTTGGACGCTAAACTAAGTCGTGATGGCCTTGTTTTGCAGTGAAATGGAGACAGCAAAACTTTTTATACACTCAGTTTCGAGCTTCTGGGCCGAAATATTGCCCCACTTCACTTTAAGACTGAAAGAGTAGCCGAGAGCGCCGTACGCGCGTCGTGATTTTGACCAACTTAGGTTAAATTTCCCGGAACTTGCGGGATATTTTCCAGTCCCGGGGACTCTAAACTGACCCCCGACGTCCTTGGTCTGCAGTAAAATGGACACAGCAAAACTTTTTGAACGTTCACTCTCGAGCTTCTGGACCGAAATATAGCCCCACTTTACTTTAAGACTGAAAGAGTAGCTGAGACCGTCTTGCGCGAATCGTGATTTTGACCAACTTCGGCTCGGTTTCACGGAAGTTGGGGGATATATTCCATTTCCGCGGGCTCTAAACTAACTCCTGATGGCCTTGGTTTTCAGTGAAATGGACAAAGGAAAGCTTTTTGAACACTCTCTTTGTAGCTTCTGGGCCGAAATAGAATCCCACTTCACTTTCAGACTGAAATAGTAGCCGAGACCGCCTCACGCGCATCGTGAGTTAGACCAAGTTCAGCTCGATTTCACGCAACTTTTAGGATATTTTCCAGTCCGGGGGCCTCTAAACTAACTCTGGATGGCCTTGGTTTGCACTGAAATGCGCACAGCATAACTTTTTGAACGCCCACTTTGGAGCTTGTGGGCCGAAATATAGCCGCACTTCACTTTAAAACTGAAAGAGTAGCCAAGAGCGCCTTACGCGCATGGTGATTTTGACCATTTTCGGATCGATTTCTCCGACCTTGGGAGATATTTTCCAGTCCCGGGGACTCTAA
This sequence comes from Orbicella faveolata, assembly GCF_042242905.1. NCBI lineage: Eukaryota > Metazoa > Cnidaria > Anthozoa > Scleractinia > Merulinidae > Orbicella > Orbicella faveolata. The sequence continues at coordinate 30,757,936 of NW_028301564.1, forward strand.
ACGAACTCGTGATCGCCTTGCTTTGCATTGAAATGGACAGAGCAAAGCTTTTTGAACGCTCACTTTCGAGCTTGTGGGCCGAAATATAGCCACACTTTACAATGAGACTGAAACAGTAGCCGAGACCGCATTTCGCGCATCGTGATTTTGATCAACTTCGGCTCGCTTTCAGGGAACTTGGGGAATATTTTCCAGTCCCGGGGACCCTAAACTAACTTTTGATAACTTTGGTTTGCAGTGAAATGCACACAGCAAAACTTTTTGAACGCTCACTTTCGAGCTTCTGGACCGAAATATAGCCCCACTTCACTTTAAGACTGAAAGAGTAGCCGAAACCGCCTTACGTATATCGTAATTTTGACGAACTTCGAATTGATTTCCCGGAACTTGGGGGATATTTTCCAGTCCCTTGGACGCTAAACTAAGTCGTGATGGCCCTGTTTTAAAGTGAAATGGACACAGCAAAACTTTTTGAAGGGTCACTTTCTAGCTTGTGGGCCGAAATATAGGCACACTTGACTTTAAGACTGAAACAGTACCCGAGACCACGTTACGCGCATCATGAGTTTGATCAACTTCGGCTTGATTTCCCGGGACTTGGGGGATATCTTCCAGTCCCGGGGACTCTAAACTAACTCCTGATGGCCTTGGTTTGCATTGAAATGGACACAGCACAATGTTTTGAACGTACAGTTTCGAGATTCTGGGCCGAAATATAGCCCCACTTCACTTAAGACTGAAAGAGTAGCCGAGACCGCCTTGCTCGCATCGTGAGTTTGACAAACTTCGGGTCGATATTCCGGAAATTGGGGGATATTTTCCAGTCCCAGGAACTCTAAACTAACTCCTGATGGCCCTGGTTTGCAGTGAAATGGACACAGCAAAACTTTTTGAACGCTCACTTTCGAGCTTCTGGACAGAAATATAGCCCCACTTCACTTTAAGACTGAAAGGGTAGCCGAGACCGGTTTGGGAGCATCGTGATTTTGACCAACTTCAGCTCGATTTACCGGAACTTGGGGAGTATTTTCCAGTCCCAGGGACGCTAAACTAACTCGTGATGGCCTTGTTTTTCAGTCAACGAACACAGCAAAACTTTTTGAACGCTCACTTTCGGGCTTCTAGGCCGAAATATAGCCCCACTTCACTTTAAGACTGAAAAAGTAGCCGAGACCGCATTTCGCGCATCGTGATTTTGACCAACTTCGGTTCGATTGCCCGGAACTTGGGCAATATTTTTCAGTCCCGGGGACTCTAAACTAAGCCCTGATGGCCTTGGTTTGGAGTTAAATGGACACAGCAAAACTTTTTGAACGCTCAGGTTCGGGCTTCTGGCCCGAAATATAGCCCCACTTCACTTTAAGACTGAAAGAGTAGCTGAGACTACCTTACGCAAATCGTGATTTTGACCAACTTCGGCTCGATTTCCCGGAAGTTGGGAGATATTTTCCAGTCCCGGGGACTCTAAACTAGCTCCTGATGGCTTTGGTTTGCAGTGAAATAAACACAGGAAAGCTTTTTGAACGCGCACTTTCAAGCTCCTGGGCAGGAATAAAGCCTCACTTCACTTTAAGACTGAAACAGTAAGCGAGACCGTCTAACGCGGACCGTTATTTTGACCAACTTCGGCTAACTTTTCCTGAACTTGGGGGATATTTTCCAGTCCCGAAGACTCTTAAGTAACCCCTGATGGCCTTCGTTTGCATTGAAATGGATACAGCAAAACTGTTTGAAGCTCAGTTTTGAGCTTCTGGGCCGAAATATAGCCCCACTTCACTTTAAGACTGAAAGACTAGCCAAGACCGTCTTGCGCGCATCGTGATTTTGACCAACGTCTTCTCCATTTTCTGAAACTTCGGAAATATATTGCAGTTCCGGGGACTCTAAACTAACTCCTGATGGCCTTGGTTTGAAGTGAAATGGACACAGCAAATTTTTTGCAGCGCTCACTTTGGAGCTTCTGGGCCGAAATAGAGCTCCACTTCACTTTAAGACTGAAAGAGTAGCCGAGGCCGCCTTAGGCACATCGTGATTTTGACCAACTTCGGCTTGAGTTGCCAGAACTTAAAAGATATTTTCCAGTCCCGGGGACTCTAAACTAACTCATGATGGCCTTGGTTTTCAGTGAAATTCAGAGAGGAAAACTTTTTGAACGCTCACTTTCGAGCTTCTGGACCGAAATATAGCCCTACTTCACTTTAAGACTGAAAGAGTAGCCGAGACCGCCTTACGCGAATCGTTATTTTGACCAACTTCGTCTCGATTTCGCGGAACTTGGGGGATATTTTCCAGTTCCGGGCACTGTAAAGTACTTCCTGAGGGCCTTGCTTTGCAGTGAAATGGGCACAGCATAACGTTTTGAACGCTGACTTTCGAGCTTCTGGGCCGAAATATAGAGGCACCTCACTTTAAGACTAAAAGAGTAGCCGAGACTGCTTTATGCGCATCGTGATTTTGAGAAACGTCGGCTCGATTTCCCGGAACTTGGGGGATATTTTGATGTCCCGGAGACTGTAAACTATGTCCTGATGTGGCTTGGTTCGCGGTAAAATGGACACAGCAAAACTTTTTGAACTTTCACTTTCGAGCTTCAGGGCCGAAATATAGCCCGAGTTCACTTTAAGAATGAAAGAATAGCCGAGACCGCCTTACGCGCATCGTGATTTTGACCAACTTTGGCTCGATTTCCCGGGAGATGGGGAATATTTTCCGGTAACGGGGACTCTAAAGTAACTCCTGATTGCCTTGGTTTGCATTGAAATGGAGAGAACAAAACTTTTTCAACGCTTCCCTTCGGGCTTCTGAGCCGAAATATAGCCCCACTTCAGTTTAAGACTGAAAGAGTAGCTGAAACCGTCCTACCCGCATCATGATTTTGACCACCTTCGGCTCGATTTCCCGACACTTCGGGGATATATTCAAGTCCCAAGGACTCTAAACTAACCCCTGATGGCCTTGGTCTGCAGTGAAATGGACACAGCAAATTTTTTTGAACGGTTACTTACGAAATTCTGGGCCGAAATATAGCCCCACTTCACTTTAAGACTGAAATAGTAGCCGAGACCGCATTAGACGCATCGTGATTTTGACCAACTTCGGCTTGAGTTGCCAGAGCTTAAGGGATATTTTCCAGTCCCGTGGACTCTAAACTAACTCATGATGGCGTTGGTTTTCCGTTAAATGGAGAGAGGAAAACTTTTTGAACGCTCACTTTCGAGCTTCTGGGCCGAAATATACAGGCACGTCACTTTAAGACTAAAAGAGTAGCCGAGACTGCTTTACGCGCATCGTGATTTTGACAAACTTCGGCTCGATTTCCCGGGACCTGGGGGATATTTTGATGTCCCGGACACTGTAAACAATCTGCTGCTATGGCTTGGTTTGCGGTGAAATGGACACAGCAAAACTTTTTGAACTTTCACTTTCTAGCTTCTCGGCCGAAATATAGCCCAAGTTCACTTTAAGAATGACAGAGTAGCCAAGACCGCCTTACGCGCATCGTGATTTTGACAAACTTCGGCTCGATTTCCCGGGACTTGGGGGATATTTTGATGTCCCGGACACTGTAAACAATCTGCTGCTATGGCTTGGTTTGCGGTGAAATGGACACAGCAAAACTTTTTGAACTTTCACTTTCTAGCTTCTCGGCCGAAATATAGCCCAAGTTCACTTTAAGAATGACAGAGTAGCCGAGACCGCCTTACGCGCATCGTGATTTTGACAAAATTCGGCTCGATTTCCCCGAACTTAGGCCATATTTTCCAGTCCCGAGGAGTCTAAACTAACTCCTGATGGCCTTGGTTTGCAGTGAAATCAACACAGTAACACTTTTTGAAGTCTTATTTTCGAGCTTCTGGGATGAAATATAGCCCCACTTCACTTTAAGACTGAAAGAGTAGGCGAGACCGCCTTACGCGCATCATGATTTTCAGCAACTTCCGCTCGATTTTCTTGAATTTTGGCGATATTTTCAAGTGCCGGGGACTCTAAACTAACTCCTGATGGGCTTGGTTTGCAGTGAAATGGACGTAGAAAAACTTTTTGAACGCTCAATTGCGAGCTTCTGGGCGAAATACAACCGTAATTCACTTTAAGACTGAAATAGTAGCCGAGACCGCCTTACGAGCATCGTGATTTTGACCAAGTTCAGCTCGGTTTCCGGGAACTTGGGGGATATTTTGCAGTCCGGGGGACTTTAAACTAACTCCTGGATGCCTTGGTTTGCAGTTAAATGCACAAAGCGTAACTTTTTAAAGGGTCACTTTCGAGCTTCTGGGCCGAAATATAGCGCCACTTTACTTTAAGACTGAAAGAGTAGCCGCGACCGTCTTAGGCGCATCGTGATTTTTGACCAACGTCCGTTCGATTTCCCGAAACTTCGGGGATATATTCCAGACCTGGGGACTCTAAACTAACTGCTGACGGCCTTGGTTTGCAGTGAAATGGACACAGCACAATTTTTTGAACGCTCACTTTCGAGCTTCTCGGCCAAAATATAGCCCTACTTCACTTTAAGACTGAAAGAGTAGCCGAGACCGCCTTACGCGCATCGTAATTTTGACCAACTTCGGCTCGATTTCCCGGAGGTTGGCGAATATTTTCAATTCCCGGAGAAGCTAAACTAACTTCCGATGGCCTTAGTTTGCAGTTAAATGCACACAGGAAAACTTTTTCAACTCTCACTTTCGAGCTTATGGGTCGAAATATAGCCCCACTTAACTTTAAGACTGAAAGAGTAGCCGAGACCGCCTTACGCGCATCGTGATTTTGGGATACTTCGGCTCGATTTCCCGCAAATAGGGAAATATTTTCCAGTCCCGGGGACTCTAAAGTAACTCCTGATGGCCTTGGTTTCCAGTGAAATGGACACAGGAACACTTTTTGAACGCGCACTTTCGAGCTTGCTGTCCGAAATATAGCCCTACTTCTTTTTAAGACTGAAAGAGTAGGCGGGAGCGCCTTACGCGCATTGTGATTTTGAGGATCTTCGGCTCGATCTGGCGAAACTTGGGAGATATTTTCCAGTCCCAAAGTCTCTAAACTCACTCCTGATTGTCTAAGATGTGAGTGAAATAGAGACAAAGATTTTTGAAGCCTTACTTTCGAGCTTCTGGAGTTAAATCTAGGCCCACTTTACCTTAAGACTGAAAGAGTAGCCGAGACCCCCTTAAGCGCATCGTGATTTTGACTAACTGCGGGTGGATATTTCCAGTCCCTTGGACGCTAAACTAAGTCGTGATGGCCTTGTTTTGCAGTGAAATGGAGACAGCAAAACTTTTTAAACACTCATTTTTGAGCTTCTGGACCGAAGCATAGCCCTACTTCACTTTAAGACTGAAAGAGTAGCCGAGACCGCCTTACGCGCATCGTGATTTTGGGCTACTTCGGCTCGATTTCCCGGAACTTGGGAGATAATTCCCAGTCCCGGGTACTCTAAACTGATTCCTGATGGCCTTGGTTTTCAGTGAAATGGACACAGCCAAACTCTTTCAACGTTCACTTTCGAGCTTCTGGGCCGAAATATAGCCCCACTTCACTTTAAGACTGAAAGAGTAGCCGGGACCGCCTTACGCGCATGGTAATTTTGTCGAACTTCGGCTTGATTTCCTGGGACTTGGGGGATATTTTCCAGTCCCGGAAGCTCTAAACTAACTCCTGAATGCCTTGGATTTTAGTGAAATGGACACAGGTAAAAGGGGCGCACGCTAGGTGTCCAGGTTGTAGGCCGAAATATAGCCCCACTTTATTTTAAGAGTGAAAGTGTACACGAAACCGCCTTAACCGCATCGAAATTTTTAGCCTCGATCTGCCAAAACTTGGGGGATATTTTCCAGTCCCGGGGACTCTACCCTAACTCTTGATGGCCTTAGTTTTCAGTAAAATGGTCACAGGTAACAGGAGCGCACGCTCGGTGTCGAGCTTCTAGGCCGAAATGTAGCCCCAGTTCATTTTAAGACTGAAAGAGTAAACGAAACTGCGGCACGCTTATCGTAATTTTAAGAAAGTATGGCTCAATTTGCCGAAACTTGCAGGATAGCTTCCAGTCTCGAGGATTCTAAACTATCTCCTGATGGACTTAGTTCTTAGTGAAATGGACACAGGTAAAAGGAGAGCACGCTCGGTGTCGAGCTTGTAGAACCGAAATATAGCCCCACTTCATTTTCGGAGTAAACGAGTAGCCGAGACCGGCTTACGCGCATTGTGATTTTGAGGATCTTTGGCTCGATTTGCCGGAATTCGGGGAATATTTTCCAGTCCCGAGGACTCTATGCTAACTCCTGATGAACTTAGTTTTCAGTGATATGTACACAAGCAAAAAGAGCGCACGCTCGGTGTTGAACTTGTGGGCCTAAATATAGCCCCACTTCACTTTAAGACTGAAAGAGTAGCCGAGACCGCGTTACGCGCATCGTGATTTTGAGCAACTTTGGCTCGATCTGCCAGCATTTGGGAAATATTTTCCAGTCCCAAGGACTCTAAACTAACTCCTGATGGTCTAAGATGTCAGTAAAATGGACACAGGTAAAATTAGCGCACGCCCGGTCTCGAGCTTCTAGGTCGAAATATAGCCCCCCTTAATTTTAAGACTGAAAGAGTAGCCGAGACCGCCTTACGCGCATCGTGATTTTGGGCCACTTTTGCTCGATTTCCCGGAAGTTGGCGAATAATTTAAAGTCCCGGGGACGCTAAACTATCTGCCGATGACCTTGCTTAGCAGTTTAATGAATACAGCAAAACATGCTAAACGCTCACCTTCGAGCTTCAGGGCCGAAATATAGCCCTACTTAAATTTAAGACTGGAAGAATAGCCGAGAGCCCGTTACGCGCATCGTAAGTTTCATCAACTTCGGCGCCATTTCCTGGAACTTGGAGAATATTTTCCAGTCCCGGGGACTCTATACTAACTCCTGATGGCCTTGGTTTGCAGTGAAATGGACACAGCAAAACTTTTTGAACGCTCACTTTCGAGCTTGTGGGCCTAAATATAGCCACACTTCACTTAAAGACTGAAACACTAGCCGAGACCGCGTTACGCGCATCGTGATTTTGATCAACTTCTGCTCGCTTTCCTGGAACTGGGGGAATATTTTCCAGTCCCGGGGACTCTAAACTAACTCCTGATGGCCATGGTTTGCAGTGAAATTCACACAGCACAAGTTTTTGAACGCACACTTTCGAGCTTCTAGATCGAAATATAGTCCCACATCACTTAAGACGTAAAGAGTAGCCGGGACCGGCGTGCGCGCATCGTGATTTTGACCAACTTCGGGTCGATATTCCGGAACTTGGGGGATATTTTCCAGTCCCAGGGACTCTAAACTATCTCTTGATGGCCTTGGTTTGCAGTGAAATGGAGACAGCAAAACTTTTTGAACGCTCACCTTCAAGCTTCTGGGCCGAAATATAGCCCACTTTACTTTAATACTGAAACAGTAGCCGAGACCGCGTTACGCGCATCGTGATTTTGATCAACTTCTGCTCGCTTTCCTGGAACTGGGGGAATATTTTCCAGTTCCGGGGACTCTAAACTAACTCCTGATGGCCTTGGTTTGCAGTGAAACTCACACAGCACAAGTTTTTGAACGCACACTTTCGAGCTTCTAGGCCGAAATATAGTCCCACATCACTTAACACTGAAAGAGTAGCCGAGACCGGCGTGCGCGCATCGTGATTTTGACCAACTTCGGGTCGATATTCCGGAACTTGGGGGCTATTTTCCAGTCCCAGGGACTCTAAACTAACTCTTGATGGCCTTGGTTTGCAGTGAAATGGAGACAGCAAAACTTTTTGAACGCTCACCTTCAAGCTTCTGGGCCGAAATATAGCCCACTTTACTTTAATACTGAAACAGTAGCCGAGACCGCCTTACGCGCATCGTGATTTTGACAAACTTCGGGTGGATTTCCCGGAACTTGGGGGATATTTTGCAGTCCCTTGGACGCTAAAGTAGGTGCCGATGGCCTTGTTTTGCAGTGAAAGGGACACAGCAAAGCTTTTTGAACGCTCACTTTCGAGCTTGTGGGCCGAAATATAGCCATACTTCACTTTAAGACTGAAACAGTAGCCGAGACCACGTTTCGCGCATCATGATTTTGATGAACTTCGGCTCGATTTCCCGGAGCTTGCGAAATATTTTCCAGTCCCGGGGACTCTAAACTAACTCGTGCTTGTCTTGGTTTGCAGTGAAACGGAAACAGAAAAATTTTTTGAACGAATACTTTCGAGCTTCTGGACCGAAATAGAACCCCACTTCACTTGAAGACTGAAAGAGTAGCCGAGACCGCTTTACGTGCATCGTGATTTTGAGCAACTTCGGCTCGATTTGCCGGAACTAAGGGGATATATTCCAGTTCTGAGGACTCTAAACTAATTCGTGATGGCCTTGGTTTTCAGTAAAATGGACCCAGCAAAACTTTTTGAACGCTGAATTTCGAGCTTCTGGGCCAAAATATAGCCCCCCATTACTTTAACACTGAAAGAGTAGCCGAGACCGCCTTACGCGCATCGTGATTTTGACAAACTTCGGGTTGATTTCCCGGAACTTGGGGGATATTTTCCAGTCCCGGGGACTCTCAACTAACTCCTGCTTGTCTTGGTTTGCAGTGAAATGGACACAGCGAAAGTTTTTGAAGGCTCACTCTCGAGCTTCTGGGCCGAAATAGAGCCCCATTTTACTTTAAGAGTGAAAGAGTAGGCGAGACCGTCTTGAGCGAATTGTGATTTTGACGAATTTCGCGTTTATTTCCCGAAACTTGGGGATATATTCCAGTCAAAGGGACTTTAAAGGAACTCCTGATGGCCTTGGTTTTCAGTGAAATGCGGACAGAGCACAACGTTGGAGCTTCTGGGCAGAAATAGAGCCCCACTTCACTTTAAGACTGAAAGAGTAGCCGAGGCCGCCTTAGGCGCATCGTGATTTTGACAAACTTCGGCTTGAGTTGCCAGAACTTAAAAGATATTTTCCAGTCCCGGGGACCCTAAACTAACTTTTGATAGCTTTGGCTTGCAGTGAAATGCACACAGCAAAACTTTTTGAACGCTCATTTTCGAGCTTCTGGACGGAAATATAGCCCGACTTTACTTTAAGACTGAAAGAGTAGCCGAAACCGCCTTACGCATATCGTAATTTTGACGAACTTCGAATGGATTTCCCGGAACTTGGGGGATATTTTGCAGTCGCTTGGACGCTAAACTAAGTCCTGATGGCCTTGTTTTGAAGTGAAATGGACACAGCAAAACTTTTTGAAGGGTCACTTTCTAGCTTGTGGGCCGAAATATAGGCACACTTGACTTTAAGACTGAAACAGTACCCGAGACCACGTTACGCGCATCATGAGTTTGATCAACTTCGGCTCGATTTCCCGGGACTTGGGGGATATTCTTCAGTCCCGGGGACTCTAAACTATTTTGTGATGGCCTTGGTTTGCAGTGAAAGTGACAGAGCAAAACTTTTTAAACACTCACTTTCGAGTTTCTGGGCCGAAATATTGCCCCACTTCACTTTAAGACTGAAAGAGTAGCCGAGACCACCTTACGCACATCGTGATTTTGACCAACTTCGGCTCGATTTACCGGAACTCTGGGGATATTTTCCAGTCCCGAGGACTCTTAAGTAACCCCTGATGGCCTTGGTTTGCATTGAAATGGATACAGCAAAACTTTTTGAACGGTCACTTTTGAGCTTCTGGGCCGAAATATAGCCCCACTTCACTTTAAGACTGAAAGAGTAGCCGAGACCGTCTTACGCGCATCGTGATTTTGACCAACGTCTTCTCGATTTTCCGGAAGTTGGAAAATACATTCCACTCCCGGGGACTCTAAACTAACTCCTGATAGCCTTGGTTTGCAGTGAAATAGACACAGTAATTTTTTTTGAGCTTTGAGCTTGTGGGCCGAAATAGAGCCCCACTTCACTTTAGGACTAAAGGAGTAGCCGACACCGCCTTAAGCGCACCGTGAGTTTGACCAACTTCGGCTCGATTTGCCGGAACTTGGGGGATATGTTCCAGTCCTGGGGACTCTAAACTAACTCCTGATTGTCTTGGTTTTCAATGAAGTGGACACAGCGAAACTTTTTGAACGCTCACTCTCGAGCTTCTGGACCGAAATATAGCCCCACTTTACTTTAAGACTGAAAGAGTAGCCGAGACCGTCTTGCGCGAATCGTGATTTTGACCAACTTCGGGTCGGTTTCCCGGAAGTTGGGGGATATATTCCATTTCCGCGGGCTCTAAACTAACTCCTGATGGCCTTGGTTTTCAGTGAAATGGACAAAGGAAAGCTTTTTGAACACTCTCTTTGTAGCTTCTGGGCCGAAATAGAATCCCACTTCACTTACAGACTGAAATAGTAGCCGAGACCGCCTCACGCGCATCGTGAGTTAGACCAAGTTCAGCTCGATTTCACGCAACTTTTAGGATATTTTCCAGTCCGGGGGACTGTAAACTAACTCCGGATTGCCTTGGTTTGCACTGAAATGCGTAGAGGATAACTTTTTGAACGCCCACTTTGGAGCTTGTGGGCCGAACTATAGCCGCACTTCACTTTTAGACTGAAAGAGTAGCCAAGATCGCCTTTCGCGCATCGTGATTTTGACCATTTTCGGATCGATTTCTCGGAACTTGGGGGATATTTTCCAGTCCCGGGGACTCTAAACGAACTCCTGATCGCCTTGCTTTGCATTGAAATGGACAGAGCAAAACTTTTTGAACGCTCACTTTGGAGCTTGTGGGCGGAAATATAGCCACACTTTACTTTAAGACTGAAACAGTAGCCGAGACCGCATTTCGCGCATCGTGATTTTGATCAACTTCGGCTCGCTTTCCCGGAACTTGGGGAATATTTTCCAGTCCCGGGGACCCTAAACTAACTTTTGATAGCTTTGGTTTGCAGTGAAATGCACACAGCAAAACTTTTTGAACGGTCACTTTCGAGCTTCTGGACAGAAATATAGCCCGACTTTACTTTAAGACTGAAAGAGCAGCCGAAACCGCCTTACGTATATCGTAATTTTGACGAACTTCGAATGGATTTCCCGGAACTTGGGGTATATTTTCCAGTCCCTTGGACGCTAAACTAAGTCCTGATGGCCTTGTTTTGAAGTGAAATGGACACAGCAAAACTTTTTCAACGCTCGCTTTGTAGCTTGTGGGCCGAAATATAGGCACACTTGACTTTAAGACTGAAACAGTACCCGAGACCACGTTACGCGCATCATGAATTTGATCAACTTCGGCTCCAATTCCCGGGACTTGGGGGATATTTTCCAGTAGCGGGGACTCTAAACTAACTCCTGATGGCCTTGGTTTGCATTGAAATGGACACAGCACAAGTTTTTGAACGCACACTTTCGAGCTTCTAGGCCGAAATATAGTCCCACATCACTTAACACTGAAAGAGTAGCCGAGACCGGCGTGCGCGCATCGTGATTTTGACCAACTTCGGGTCGATATTCCGGAACTTGGGGGATATTTTCCAGTCCCAGAGACTCTAAACTAACTCTTGATGGCCTTGGTTTGCAGTGAAATGGAGACAGCAAAACTTTTTGAACGCTCACCTTCAAGCTTCTGGGCCGAAATATAGCCCACTTTACTTTAATACTGAAAAAGTAGCGGAGACCGCCTTACGCGCATCGTGATTTTGACAAACTTCGGGTGGATTTCCCGGAACTTGGGGGATATTTTGCAGTCCCTTGGACGCTAAAGTAGGTGCCGATGGCCTTGTTTTGCAGTGAAAGGGACACAGCAAAGCTTTTTGAACGCTCACTTTCGAGCTTGTGGGCCGAAATATAGCCATACTTCACTTTAAGACTGAAACAGTAGCCGAGACCACGTTTCGCGCATCGTGATTTTGAGCAACTTCGGCTCGCTTTCCCGGAACTTGGGGAGTATTTTCCAGTCGCGGGGACACTAAACTAACTTTTGATAGCTTTGGTTTGGAGTCAAAGAACACAGCAAAACTTTTTGAAGGCTCACTTTCGGGCTTCTGGGCCGAAATATAGCCCCACTTCACTTTAAGACTGAAACAGTAGCCGATACCGCATTTCGCGCATCGTGATTTTGATCAACTTCGGTTCGATTGCCCGGAACTTGGGCAATATTTTTCAGTCCCGGGGACTCTAAATTAACTCCTGATGGCCTTGGTTTGGAGTTAAATGGACACAGCAAAACTTTTTGAACGCTCACTTTCGGGCTTCTGGCCCGAAATATAGCCCCACTTCACTTTAAGACAGAAGGAGTAGCCGAGACCACTTTAGGTGCATCGTGATTTTGACCAACTTCGGCTCAATTTCCCGGACCTTGGGGCATATTTTCTTGTCGCGGGGACGCTAAACTAACTCCTGATGGCCTTGGTTTGCAGTGAAATGAACACAGCAAAACTTTTTGAACGCTCACTTTCGGGCTTCTGGCCCGAAATATAGCCCCACTTCACTTTAAGACTGAAAGAGTAGCCGAGACTACCTTACGCAAATCGTGATTTTGACCAACTTCGGCTCGATTTCCCGGAAGTTGGGGGATGTTTTCCAGTCCCGGGGACTCTAAACTAGCCCCTTATTGCTTTGGTTTGCAGTGAAATAAACACAGGGAAACTTTTTGAACGCGCACTTTCAAGCTCCTGGGCAGGAATAAAGCCTCACTTCACTTTAAGACTGAAACAGTAAGCGAGACCGCCTAACGCGCACCGTGATTTTGACCACCTTGGGCTAAATTTCCCTAAACTTGGGGGATATTTTCCAGTCCCGAAGACTCTTAAGTAACCCCTGATGGCCTTCGTTTGCATTGAAATGGATACAGCAAAACTGTTTGAAGCTCACGTTTGAGCTTCTGGGCCGCAATATAGCCCCACTTCACTTTAAGACTGAAAGACCAGCCAAGACCGTCTTGCGCGCATCGTGATTTTGACCAACGTGTTCTCCATTTTCCGGAACTTGGGAAATATATTGCAGTCCCGGGGACTCTGAACTAACTCCTGATGGCCTTGGTTTGCAGTGAAATGGACACAGCAAATTTTTTGGAGCGCTCACTTTGGAGCTTCTGGGCCGAAATAGAGCCCCACTTCACTTTAAGACTGAAAGAGTAGCCGAGGCCGCCTTAGGCGCATCGTGATTTTGACCAACTTCGGCTTGAGTTGCCAGAACTTAAAAGATATTTTCCAGTCCCGGGGACTCTAAACTAGCTCATGATGGCCTTGGTTTTCAGTGAAATTCAGAGAGGAAAACTTTTTGAACGCTCACTTTCGAGCTTCTGGACCGAAATATAGCCCTACTTCACTTTAAAACTGAAAGAGTAGCCGAGACCGCTTTACGCGAATCGTTATTTTGGCCAACTTCGTCTCGATTTCGCGGAACTTGGGGGATATTTTCCAGTTCCGGGCACTGTAAACTACTTCCTGAGGGCCTTGCTTTGCAGTGAAATGGGCACAGCATAACGTTTTGAACGCTCACTTTCGAGCTTCTGTGCCGAAATATAGCCCTACTTCACTTTAAGACTGAAAGAGTAGCCGAGACCGCCTTACGCGAATCGTTATTTTGACCAACTTCGTCTCGATTTCGCGGAACTTGGGGGATATTTTCCAGTTCCGGGCACTGTAAACTACTTCCTGAGGGCCTTGCTTTGCGGTGAAATGGGCACAGCATAACGTTTTGAACGCTCACTTTCGAGCTTCTGGGCCGAAATATACAGCCACGTCACTTTAAGACTAAAAGAGTAGCCGAGACTGCTTTACGCGCATCGTGATTTTGACAAACTTCGGCTCGATTTCCCGGAACTTGGGGGATATTTTGATGTCCCGGAGACTGTAAACCATCTCCTGATGTGGCTTGGCTCGCGGTGAAATGGACACAGCAAAACTTTTTGAACTTTCACTTTCGAGCTTCTGGGCCGAAATATAGCCCGAGTTCACTTTAAAGAACGAAAGAATAGCCGAGACCGCCTTACGCGCATTGTGATTTTGACCAACTTTGGCTCGATTTCCCGGGAAATGGGGAATATTTTCCGGTACCGGGGACTCTAAAGTAACTCCTGATGGCCTTGGTTTGCATTGAAATGGAGAGAGCAAAACTTTTTCAACTCTTCCCTTCGGGCTTCTGAGCCGAAAGATAGCCCCACTTCAGTTTAAGACTGAAAGAGTAGCCGACACCATCTTACGGGCATCGTGATTTGACCAACTTCGGCTCGATTTCCCGAAACTTCGGGTATATATTCAAGTCCCAAGGACTCTAAACTAACCCCTGATGGCCTTGGTCTGCAGTGAAATGGACACAGCAAATTTTTTTGAACGGTTACTTTCGAAATTCTGGGCCGAAATATAGCCCCACTTCACTTTAAGACTGAAATAGTAGCCGAGACCGCCTTAGACGCATGGTGATTTTGAGCAACTTCGGCTTGAGTTGCCAGAACTTAAGGGATATTTTCCAGTCCCGTGGACTCTAAACTAACTCATGATGGCCTTGGTTTTCAGTTAAATTGAGGGAGCTAAACTTTTTGAGCGCTCACTTTCGAGCTTCTGGGCCGAAATATACCGCCACTTCACTTTAAGACTAAAAGAGTAGCCGAGACCGCCTTACGCGCGTCGTTATTTTGACAAAATTCGGCTCGATTTCCCCGAACTTGGGCGATATTTTCCAGTCCCGAGGAGTCTAAACTAACTCCTGATGGCCTTGGTCTGCAGTGAAATGAACACAGCAAAACTTTTTGAACTTTCACTTTCTAGCTTCTCGGCCGAAATATAGCCCCAGTTCACTTTAAGACTGAAAGAGTAGCCGAGACCGCCTTACGCGCATCGTGATATTGACCAAGTTCAGCTCGATTTCCCGTAACTTGGGGGATAATTTCCAGTCACGGGGACTCTAAACTAACTCCTGATGGCCTTGGTTTGCAGTGAAATGGACGCAGGGAAACTTTTATAACGCTCAGTTTCGAGCTTCTGGGCCGAAATACAACCGTACTTCACTTTAAGACTGAAATAGTAGCGGAGACCGCCTTACGAGCATCGTGATTTTGACCAAGTTCAGCTCGATTTCCCGTAACTTGGGGGATAATTTCCAGTCCGGGGGACTTTAAACTAACTCCTGATGGCCTTGGTTTGCAGTTAAATGCACAAAGCGTAACTTTTTAAAGGATCACTTTCGAGCTTCTGGGCCAAGATATAGCCCCACTTTACTTTAAGACTGAAAGGGTAGGCGAGACCTTCTTACGTGCATCGTGATTTTGCCCAACTTCGGCTTGATTTCCCGGAAGTTGGCAAATATTTTCAATTCCCGGGGAAGCTAAACTAACTTCGGATGGCCTTAGTTTGCAGTTAAATGGACACAGCAAAACTTTTTGAACGCTCACTTTCGAGCTTATGGGTCGAAATATAGCCCCACTTAACTTTAAGACTGAAAGAGTAGCCGAGATCGCCTTACGCGCATCGTGATTTTGGGATACTTCGGCTCGATTTCCCGCAAATAGGGGGATATTTTCCAGTCCCGGGGACTCTAAACTAACTGCTGATGGCCTTGGTTTCCAGTGAAATGGACACAGGAACACTTTTTGAACGCGCACTTTCGAGCTTCTCGGCCGAAATATAGCCCTACTTAACTTTAAGACTGAAAGAGTAGGCGGGAGCGCCTTACGCGCATTGTGATTTTGAGGATCTTCGGCTCGATCTGGCGAAACTTGGGAGATATTTTCCAGTCCCAAAGTCTCTAAACTCACTCCTGATTGTCTAAGATGTGAGTGAAATAGAGACAAACATTTTTGAAACCTTACTTTCGAGCTTTTGGAGTTAAATCTAAGCCCACTTTACCTTAAGACTGAAAGAGTAGCCGAGACCCCCTTAAGCGCATCGTGATTTTGACTAACTTCGCGTGGATGTCCCGTAACTTGGTGGGATATTTCCAGTCCCTTGGACGCTAAACTAATTCGTGATGGCCTTGTTTTGCAGTGAAATGGAGACAGCAAAACTTTTTAAACACTCAGTTTCGAGCTTCTGGGCCGAAATATTGCCCCACTTCACTTTAAGACTGAAAGAGTAACCGAGACCGCCGTACGCGCATCGTGATTTTGACCAACTTCACGGTTGAAATTCCCGCAACTTGGGGGATATTTTCCAGTCCCGGGGACTCTAAACTAACTCCTGATGGCCTTGGTTTCCAGTGAAATGGACACAGGAACACTTTTTGAACGCGCACTTTCGAGCTTGCTGGCCGAAATATAGCCATACTTCTTTTTAAGACTGAAAGAGTAGGCGGGAGCGCCTTACGCGCATCGTGATTTTGACCAACTTCTCGGTTAAAATTCCCGCAACTTGGGGGATATTTTCCAGTCCCGGGGACTCTAAACTAACTCCTGATGGCCTTGGTTTCCAGTGAAATGGACACAGGAACACTTTTTGAACGCGCACTTTCGAGCTTGCTGGCCGAAATATAGCCCTACTTCTTTTTAAGACTGAAAGAGTAGGCGGGAGCGCCTTACGCGCATTGTGATTTTGAGGATCTTCGGCTCGATCTGGCGAAACTTGGGAGATATTTTCCTGTCCCAAAGTCTCTAAACTCACTCCTGATTGTCTAAGATGTGAGTGAAATAGAGACAAACATTTTTGAAACCTTACTTTCGAGCTTTTGGAGTTAAATCTAAGCCCACTTTACCTTAAGACTGAAAGAGTAGCCGAGACCCCCTTAAGCGCATCGTGATTGTGACTAACTTCGGGTGGATGTCCCGTAACTTGGTGGGATATTTCCAGTCCCTTGGACGCTAAACTAATTCGTGATGGCCTTGTTTTGCAGTGAAATGGAGACAGCAAAACTTTTTAAACACTCAGTTTCGAGCTTCTGGGCCGAAATATTGCCCCACTTCACTTTAAGACTGAAAGAGTAACAGAGACCGCCGTACGCGCATCGTGATTTTGACCAACTTCTCGGTTGAAATTCCCGCAACTTGGGGGATATTTTCCAGTCCCGGGGACTCTAAACTAACTCCTGATGACCTTGGTTTCCAGTGAAATGGACACAGGAACACTTTTTGAACGCGCACTTTCGAGCTTGCTGGCCGAAATATAGCCCTACTTCTTTTTAAGACTGAAAGAGTAGGCGGGAGCGCCTTACGCGCATTGTGATTTTGAGGATCTTCGGCTCGATCTGGCGAAACTTGGGAGATATTTTCCAGTCCCAAAGTCTCTAAACTCACTCCTGATTGTCTAAGATGTGAGTGAAATAGAGACAAAAATTTTTGAAGCCTTACTTTCGAGCTTCTGGAGTTAAATCTAGGCCCACTTTACCTTAAGACTGAAAGAGTAGCCGAGACCCCCTTAAGCGCATCGTGATTGTGACTAACTTCGGGTGGATTTCCCGTAACTTGGGGGATATTTCCAGTCCCTTGGACGCTAAACTAAGTCGTGATGGCCTTGTTTTGCAGTGAAATGGAGACAGCAAAACTTTTTAAACACTCAGTTTCGAGCTTCTGGGCCGAAATATTGCCCCACTTCACTTTAAGACTGAAAGAGTAGCCGAGACCGCCGTACGCGCATCGTGATTTTGACCAACTTCTCGGTTGAAATTCCCGCAACTTGGGGGATATTTTCCAGTCCCGGGGACTCTAAACTAACTCCTGATGGCCTTGGTTTGCAGTGAAATGGACACAGGAACACTTTTTGAACGCGCACTTTCGAGCTTGCTGGCCGAAATATAGCCCTACTTCTTTTTAAGACTGAAAGAGTAGGCGGGAGCGCCTTACGCGCATCGTGATTTTGACCAACTTCTCGGTTAAAATTCCCGCAACTTGGGGGATATTTTCCAGTCCCGAGGACTCTAAACTAACTCCTGATGGCCTTGGTTTCCAGTGAAATGGACACAGGAACACTTTTTGAACGCGCACTTTTGAGCTTGCTGGCCGAAATATAGCCCTACTTCTTTTTAAGACTGAAAGAGTAGGCGGGAGCGCCTTACGCGCATCGTGATTTTGACCAACTTCTCGGTTAAAATTCCCGCAACTTGGGGGATATTTTCCAGTCCCGAGGACTCTAAACTAACTCCTGATGGCCTTGGTTTCCAGTGAAATGGACACAGGAACACTTTTTGAACGCGCACTTTCGAGCTTGCTGGCCGAAATATAGCCCTACTTCTTTTTAAGACTGAAAGAGTAGGCGGGAGCGCCTTACGCGCATTGTGATTTTGAGGATCTTCGGCTCGATCTGGCGAAACTTGGGAGATATTTTCCAGTCCCAAAGTCCCTAAACTCACTCCTGATTGTCAAAGATGTGAGTGAAATAGAGACAAACATTTTTGAAACCTTACTTTCGAGCTTTTGGAGTTAAATCTAAGCCCACTTTACCTTAAGACTGAAAGAGTAGCCGAGACCCCCTTAAGCGCATCGTGATTGTGACTAACTTCGGGTGGATTTCCCGTAACTTGGGGGATATTTCCAGTCCCTTGGACGCTAAACTAAGTCGTGATGGCCTTGTTTTGCAGTGAAATGGAGACAGCAAAACTTTTCAAACACTCAGTTTCGAGCTTCTGGGCCGAAATATTGCCCCACTTCACTTTAAGACTGAAAGAGTAGCCGAGACCGTCGTACGCGCGTCGTGATTTTGACCAACTTCGGTTAAATTTCCCGGAACTTGGGGGATATTTTCCAGCCCCGGGGACTCTAAACTGACCCGCGACGTCCTTGGTCTGCAGTAAAATGGACACAACAAAACTTTTCGAACGCTCAGTTTTGAGCTTCTGGCCGAAATATAGCTGCACTTCACTTTAAGGGTGAAAGAGTAGCCGACACCGCCTTACGCCCATCGTAATTTTCACCAACTTCGGCTCGATTTCCCGAAACTTGGGGGATATTTTCCAGTCCCGCGGAATGTAAAGTAACTCCTGATTGCCTTGCTTTGCAGTGAAATGGACACAGCACAACTTTTTGAACGCTCACTTTTGAGCTTCTGGGCCGAAGCATAGCCCTACTTCACTTTATGACTGAAAGACTAGCCGAGACCGCCTTACGCGCATCGTGATTTTGGGCTACTTCGGCTCGATTTCCCGGAACTTGGGAGATAATTCCCAGTCCTGGGCACTCCAAAGTAATTCCTAATGGCCTTGGTTTTCAATAAAATGGACACAGCCAAACTCTTTGAACGTTCACCTTCGAGCTTCTGGGCCGAAATATAGCCCCACTTCACTTTAAGACTGAAACAGTAGCCGGTACCGCCTTACGCGCATGGTAATTTTGTCGAACTTCGGCTTGATTTCCTGGGACTTGGGGGATATTTTCCAGTCCCGGAAGCTCTAAACTAACTCCTGAATGCCTTGGTTTTTAGTGAAATGGACACAGGTAAAAGGGGCGCACGCTAGGTGTCCAGGTTGTAGGCCGAAATATAGCCCCACTTTATTTTAAGAGTGAAAGTGTACACGAAACCGCCTTAAGCGCATCGAAATTTTTTAGCCACTATGGCTCGATCTGCCAAAACTTGGGGGATATTTTCCAGTCCCGGGGACTCTACCCTAACTCTTGATGGCCTTAGTTTTCAGTAAAATGGTCACAGGTAACAGGAGCGCACGCTCGGTGTCGAGCTTCTAGGCCGCAATGTAGCCCCAGTTCATTTTAAGACTGAAAGAGTAAACGAAACTGCCGTGCGCTTATCGTAATTTTAAGAAAGTATGGCTGTTTGCCGAAACTTGGAGGATAGCTTCCAGTCTCGAGGATTCTAAACTATCTCCTGATGGACTTAGTTCTTAGTGAAATGGACACAGGTAAAAGGAGAGCACGCTGGGTGTCGAGCTTGTTGAACCGAAATATAGCCCCACTTCATTTTCGGAGTAAACGAGTAGCCGAGACCGCCTTACGCGCATTGTGATTTTGAGGATATTTGGCTCGATTTGCCGGAATTCGGGGAATATTTTCCAGTCCCGAGGACTCTATGCTAACTCCTGATGACCTTAGTTTTAAGTGATATGTACACAGGCAAAAGAAGCGCGCGCTCGGTGTTGAGCTTGTCCGCCGAAATATAGCCCCACTTCACTTTAAGACTGAAAGAGTAGCCGAGACTGCCTTACGAGCATCGTGATTTTGAGCAACTTTGGCTCGATCTGCCATAGTTCGGGAAATATTTTCCAGTCCCAAGGACTCTAAACTAACTCCTGATGGCCTAAGATGTCAGTGAAATTGACACAGGTAAAATTAGCGCACGCCCGGTCTCGAGCTTCTAGGTCGAAATATAGCCACCCTTAATTTTAAGACTGAAAGAGAAGCCGAGACCGCCTTACGCGCATCGTGATTTTGGAAGTTCGGAAGTTGGCGAATAATTTAAAGTCCCGGGGACGCTAAACTAACTCCCGATGATCTTGGTTTGCAGTTTAATGAACACAGCAAACTATTCTGAACGCTCACCTTCGAGCTTCAGGGCCGAAATATAGCCCTATTTAAATTTAAGACTGAAAGAATAGCCGAGAGCCCGTTACGCGCATCGTAATTTTCATCAACTTCGGCGCCATTTCCTGGAACTTGGAGAATATTTTCCAGTCCCGGGGACTCTAAACTAACTCCTGATGGCCTTGGCTTGCAGTGAAATGGACACAGCAAAACTTTTTGAACGCTCACTTTCGAGCTTGTGGGCCTAAATATAGCCACACTTCACTTTAAGACTGAAACACTAGCCGAGACCGCGTTACGCGCATCGTGATTTTGATCAACTTCTGCTCGCTTTCCTGGAACTTGGGGAATATTTTCCAGTCCCGGGGACTCTAAACTAACTCCTGATGGCCATGGTTTGCAGTGAAATTCACACAGCACAAGTTTTTGAACGCACACTTTCGAGCTTCTAGGCCGAAATATAGTCCCACATCACTTACGACTTAAAGAGTAGCCGAGACCGGCGTGCGCGCATCGTGATTTTGACCAACTTCGGGTCGATATTCCGGAACTTGGGGGATACTTTCCAGTCCCAGGGACTCTAAACTAACTCTTGATGGCCTTGGTTTGCAGTGAAATGGAGACAGCAAAACTTTTTGAACGCTCACCTTCAAGCTTCTGGGCCGAAATATAGCCCACTTTACTTTAATACTTAAAAGGAGCCGAGACCGCCTTAGGCGCATCGTGATTTTGACAAACTTCGGGTGGATCTCCCGGAACTTGGGGAATATTTTCCAGTCCCGGGGACCCTAAGCTAACTTTTGATAGCTTTGGTTTGCAGTGAAATGCACACAGGAAAACTTTTTGAACGCTCACTTTCGAGCTTCTTGACAGAAATATAGCCCGACTTTACTTTAAGACTGAAAGAGTAGCCGAAACCGCCTTACGTATATCGTAATTTTGACATACTTCGAATGGATTTCCCGGAACTTGGGGGATATTTTCCAGTCCCTTGGACGCTAAACTAAGTCCTGATGGCATTGTTTTGAAGTGAAATGGACACAGCAAAACTTTTTCAACGCTCACTTTCTAGCTTGTGGGCCGAAATATAGGCACACTTGACTTAAAGACTGAAACGGTAGCCGAGACCACGTTAGGCGCATCATGAATTTGATCAACTTCGGCTCCAATTCCCGGGAGTTGGGGGATATTTTCCAGTCCCAGGGACTCTAAACTAACTCCTGATGGCCTTGGTTTGCATTGAAATGGACACAGCACAATTTTTTGAAAGCACACTTTTGAGATTCTGGGCCAAAATATAGCCCCACTTCACTGAAGACTGAAAGAGTAGCCGAGACCGCCTTGCTCGCATCGTGAGTTTGAGAAACTTCGGGTCGATATTCCGGAACTTGGGGGATATATTCCAGTCCCAGGAACTCTAAACTAACTCCTGATGGTCTTGGTTTGCAGTGAAATGGACAGAGCAAAACTTTTTGAACGCTGACCTTCCAGCTTCCTGGCCGAAATAAAGCCCCACTTTACTTTAAGACTTAAAGAGTAACCGAGGCCACCTTACGCGGACTGTGATTTTGACAAACTTCGGGTAGATCTCCCGGAACTTCGGGAACATTTTCCAGTCCCTTGGACGTTAAATTAAGTCCTGATGGCCTTGCTTTGCAATGAAATGGAAACAGGAAAACTTTTTGAACGCTCACTTTCGAGCTTGTGGGCCGAAATATAGCCACACTTTACTTTAAGACTGAAACAGTAGCCGAGACCGCATTTCGCGCATCGTGCTTTTGATCAACTTCGGCTCGCTTTCCCGGAACTTGGGGAATATTTTCCAGTCGCGGGAACCCTAAACTAACTTTTGATAGCTTTGGTTTGCAGTGAAATGAATACAGCAAAACTTTTTGAACGGTCACTTTCGAGCTTCTGGACCGAAATATAGCCCTACTTTACTTTAAGACTGAAAGAGTAGCCGAGACCGCCTTACGCGAATCGTTATTTTGACCAACTTTGTCTCGATTTCGCGGAACTTGGGGGATATTTTCCAGTTCCGGGCACTGTAAACTACTTCCTGAGGGCCTTGCTTTGAAGTGAAATGGGCACAGCATAACTTTTTGAACGCTCACTTTCGAGCTTCTGGGCCGAAATATACAGCCACGTCACTTTAAGACTAAAAGAGTAGCCGAGACTGCTTTACGCGCATCGTGATTTTGACAAACTTCGGCTCGATTTCCCGGAACTTGGGGGATATTTTGATGTCCCGGAGACTGTAAACTATCTCCTGATGCGGCTTCGTTCGCAATGAAATGGACACAGCAAAACTTTTTGAACTTTCACTTTCGAGCTTCTGGGCCGAAATATAGCCCGAGTTCACTTTAAGAATGAAAGAATAGCCGCGACCGCCTTACGCGCATCGTGATTTTGACCAACTTTGGCTCGATTTCTCGGGAAATGGGGAATATTTTCCGGTACCGGGGACTCTAAAGTAACTCCTGATTGCCTTGGTTTGCATTGAGATGGAGAGAGCAAAACTTTTTCAACGCTTCCCTTCGGGCTTCTGAGCCGAAATATAGCCCCACTTCAGTTTAAGACTGAAAGAGTAGCCGACACCGTCTTACGCGCATCGTGATTTTGACCAACTTCGGCTCGATTTCCCGACACTTCGGGGATATATTCAAGTCCCAAGGACTCTAAACTAACCCCTGATGGCCTTGGTCTGCAGTGAAATGGACACAGTAAATTTTTTTGAACGGTTACTTACGAAATTCTGGGCCGAAATATAGCCCCACTTCACTTCAAGACTGAAATAGTAGCCGAGAACGCCTTAGACGCATGGTGATTTTGACCAACTTCGGCTTGAGTTGCCAGAGCTTAAGGGATATTTTCCAGTCCCGTGGACTCTAAACTAACTCATGATGGCCTTGGTTTTCAGTTAAATTCAGAGAGCGAAACTCTTTGAACGCTCACTTTTGAGCTTCTCGGCCGAAATATACAGCCACGTCACTTTAAGACTACAAGAGTAGCCGAGACTGCTTTACGCGCATCGTGATTTTGAGAAACTTCGGCTCGATTTCCCGGGACTTGGGGGATATTTTGATGTCCCGGACACTGTAAACAATCTGCTGATGTGTGTTGGTTTGCGGTGAAATGGACAGCAAAACTTTTTGAACTTTCACTTTCTAGCTTCTCGGCCGATATATAGCCCCAGTTGACTTTAAGAATGAAAGAGTAGCCGAGACCGCCTTACGCGCATCGTGATTTTGACAAAATTCGGCTCGATTTCCCCGAACTTGGGCGATATTTTCCAGTCTCGAGGAGCGTAAACTAAGTCCTGATGGCCTTGGTTTGCAGTGAAATGAACACAGTAACACTTTTTGGAGGCTTATTTTCGAGCTTCTGGGATGAAATATAGCCCCACTTCACTTTAAGACTGAACGAGTAGGCGAGACTGCCTTACGCGCATCGTGATTTTGAGCAACTTCCGCTCGATTTTCTAGAATTTTGGCGATATTTTGAAGTCCCGGGGACTCTAAACTAACTCCTGATTGGCTTGGTTTGCAGTGAAGTGGACGCAGGAAAACTTTTTGAACGCTCAGTTTCGAGCTTCTGGCCCGAAATACAGCCGTATTTCACTTTAAGACTGAAATAGTAGCCGAGACCGCCTTACGAGCATCGTAATTTTGACCAAGTTCAGGCCGATTTCCCGGAACTTGGGGCTAATTTCCAGTCCGGGGGACTTTAAACTAACTCCTGATGGTCTTGGTTTGCAGTTAAATGCACAAAGCGTAACTTTTTAAAGGGTCACTTTCGAGCTTCTGGGCCGAAATATAGCCCCACTTTACTTTAAGACTGAAAGGGTAGCCGAGACCGGCTTACGCGCATCGTGATTTTCAGCAACTTCCGTTCGATTTCCTGGAACTTCGGGGATATATTCCAGTCCCGGGGACTCTAAACTAACTGCTGATTGCCTTGGTTTGCAGTGAAATGGACTCAGCACATTTTTTTGAACGCTCACTTTCGAGCTTCTCGGCCGAAATATAGCCCTACTTCACTTTAAGACTGAAAGAGTAGCCGAGACCGCCTTACGCGCATCGTAATTTTGACCAACTTCGGCTCGATTTCCCGGAAGTGGGCGAATATTTTCAATTCCCGGGGAAGCTAAACTAACTTCCGATGGCCTTAGTTTGCAGTTAAATGGACACAGCAAAACTTTTTGAATGCTCACTTTCGAGCTTATGGGTCGAAATATAGCCCCACTTAACTTTAAGACTGAAAGAGTAGGCGGGAGCGCCTTACGCGCATTGTGATTTTGAGGATCTTCGGCTCGATCTGGCGAAACTTGGGAGATATTTTCCAGTCCCAAAGTCTCTAAACTCACTCCTGATTGTCTAAAATGTGAGTGAAATAGAGACAAACATTTTTGAAGCCTTACTTTCGAGCTTCTGCAGTTAAATCTAAGCCCACTTTATCTTAAGACTGAAAGAGTAGCCAAGACCCCCTTAAGCGCATCGTGATTTTGACTAACTTCGGGTGGATTTCCCGTAACTTGGGGGATATTTCCAGCCCCTTGGACGCTAAACTAAGTCGTGATGGCCTTGTTTTGCAGTGAAATGGACAAAGCACAACTTTTTAAACACTCAGTTTTGAGCTTCTGGGCCGAAATATAGTCCCACATCACTTAGGACGTAAAGAGTAGCCGAGACCGGCGTGCGCGCATCGTGATTTTGACCAACTTCGGGTCGATATTCCGAAACTTGGGGGATACTTTCCAGTCCCGGAAGCTCTAAACTAACTTCTGAATGCCTTGGTTTTTAGTGAAGTGGAGACAGGTAAAAGGGGCGCACGCTAGGTTTCCATGTTGTAGGCCGAAATATAGCCCCACTTTATTTTAAGACTGAAAGTGTACACGAAACCGCCTTAAGCGCATCGAAATTTTTAGCCACTACGGCTCGATCTGCCAAAACTTGGGGGATATTTTCCAGTCCCGGGGACTCTACCGTAACTCTTGATGGCCTTAATTTTCAGTAAAATGGTCACAGGTAACAGGAGGGCACGCTCGGTGTTGAGCTTGTCGGCCGAAATGTAGCGCCACTTCATTTTAAGACTGAAAGAGTAGCCGAGACCGCCTTACGCGCATCGTGATTTTGAGCAACTTTGGCTCGATCTGCCAGAGTTCGGGAAATATTTTCCAGTCCCAAGGACTCTAAACTAACTCTTGATGACCTAAGATGTCAGTGAAATGGACACAGGTAAAATTAGCGCACGCCCGGTCTCGAGCTTCTAGGTCGAAATATAGCCACCCTTAATTTTAAGACTGAAAGAGTAGCCGAGACCGCCTTACGCGCATCGTGATTTTGGGCCACTTTTACTCGATTTCCCGGAAGTTGGCGAATAATTTAAAGTCCCGGGGACGCTAAACTAACTCCCGATGACCTTGGTTTGCAGTTTAATGAACACAGCAAAACATTCTGAACGCTCACCTTCGAGCTTCAGGGCCGAAATATAGCCCTACTTAAATTTAAGACTGAAAGAATAGCCGAGAGCCCGTTCCGCGCATCGTAATTTTCATCAACTTCGGCGCCATTTCCTGGAACTTGGAGAATATTTTCCAGTCCCGGGGACTCTATACTAACTCCTGATGGCCTTGGTTTGCAGTGAAATGGCCACAGCAAAACTTTTTGAACGCTCACTTTCGAGCTTGTGGGCCTAAATGTAGCTACACTTCACTTTAAGACTGAAACACTAGCCGAGACCGCGTTACGCGCATCGTGATTTTGATCAACTTCTGCTCGCTTTCCTGGAACTTGGGGAATATATTCCAGTCCCGGGGACTCTAAACTAACTCCTGATGGCCATGGTTTGCAGTGAAATTCACACAGCACAAGTTTTTGAACGCACACTTTCGAGCTTCTAGGCCGAAATATCGTCCCACATCACGTAAGACGTAAAGAGTAGCCGAGACCGGCGTGCGCGCATCGTGATTTTGACCAACTTCGGGTCGATATTCCGGAACTTGGGGGATATTTTCCAGTCCCAGGGACTCTAAACTAGCTCTTGATGGCCTTGGTTTGCAGTGAAATGGAGACAGCAAAACTTTTTGAACGCTCACCTTCAAGCTTCTGGGCCGAAATATAGCCCACTTTACTTAATTACTGAAAAAGTAGCCGAGACCGCCTTAGGCGCATCGTGATTTTGACAAACTTCGTGTGGATTTCCCGGAACGTGGGGGATATTTTGCAGTCCCTTGGACGCTAAAGTAGGTGCCGACGGCCTTGTTTTGCAGTGACATGGACACAGCAAAGCTTTTTGAACGCTCACTTTCGAGGTTGTGGGCCAAAATATAGCCCCCCCATTACTTTAACACTGAAAGAGTAGCCGAGAGCGCCTTAGCGCATCGTGCTTTTGATCAGCCTCGGCTCGATTTCCCGGAACTTGGGGGATATTTTGCAGTCCTGGGGACTCTCAACTAACTTTTGCTTGTCTTGGTTTGCAGTGAAAGGTGACAGCGAAGGTTTTTGAAGGCTCACTCTCGAGCTTCTGGGTCGAAATAGAGCCCCATTTTACTTTAAGACTGAAAGAGTAGGCGAGACCGTCTTGAGCAAATCGTGATTTTGACCAATTTCGCCTTTATTTCCCGAAACTTGGGGGATATATTCCAGTCAAAGGGACTCTAAAGGAACTCCTGATGGCCTTGGTTTTCAGTGAAATGGACAGAGCACAACTTTGGAGCTTCTGGGCAGAAATATAGCCCCACTTTACTTTAAGACTGAAAGAGTAGATGAGATTGCCTTACGCGCATCGTAATTTTGAAGAACTTCGAATGGATTTCCCGGAACTTGGGGGATATTTTGCAGTCCCTTGGACGCTAAACTAAGTCCTGATGGCCTTGTTTTGAAGTAAAATGGACACAACACAACTTTTTGAACGCTCACTTTCTAGCTTGTGGGCCGAAATATATCAACACTTCACTTTAGGACTGACACAGTAGGCGAGACCACGTTACGCGCATCATGAGTTTGATCAACTTCGGCTCGATTTCCCGGGACTTGGGGGATATTCTTCAGTCCCGGGGACTCTAAACTAACTTCTGATGGCCTTGGTTTGCAGTGAAAGTGACAGAGCAAGACTTTTTAAACACTCACTTTCGAGCTTCTGGGCCGAAATATTGCCCCACTTTACTTTAAGACTGAAAGAGTAGCCGAGACCACCTTACGCACATCGTGATTTTGACCAACTTCGGCTCGATTTACCGGAACTTGGGGGATATTTTCCAGTCCCGAGGACTCTTAAGTAACCCCTGATGGCCTTGGTTTGCATTGAAATGGATACAGCAAAGCCTTTTGAACGCTCACTTTTGAGCTTCTGGGCCGAAATATAGCCCCACTTTACTTTAAGACTGAAAGAGTAGCCGAGACCGTCTTACGCGCATCGTGATTTTGACCGTCTTCTCGATTTTCCGCCACTTGGGAAATACATTCCACTCCCGGGGACTCTAAACTAACTCCTGATAGCCTTGGTTTGCAGTGAAATAGACACAGTGCTTTTTTTTGAGCTTTGAGCTTGTGGGCCGAAATAGAGCCCCACTTCACTTTAAGACTGAAGGAGTAGCAGACACCGCCTTAAGCCCACCGTGATTTTGACCAACTTCGGCTCGATTTGCCGGAACTTGGGGCATACTTTCCAGTCCCGGGGACTCTAAACTAACTCCTGATTGTCTTGGTTTTCAGTGAAATGGACACAGCGAAACTTTTTGAACGCTCACTCTCGAGCTTCTGGACCGAAATATAGCCCCACTTTACTTTAAGACTGAAAGAGTAGCCGAGGCCGCCTTAGGCGCATCGTGATTTTGTCCAACTTCGGCTTGAGTTGCCAGAAGTTAAAAGATATTTTCCAGTCCCTGGAACTCTAAACTAACTCCTGATGGCCTTGGTTTTCAGTGAAATGGACAAAGGAAAGCTTTTTGAACACTCTCTCTGTAGCTTCTGGGCCGAAATAGAATCCCACTTCACTTTCAGACTGAAATAATAGCCGAGACCGCCTCACGCCCATCGTGAGTTAGACCAAGTTCAACTCGATTTCACGCAACTTTTGGGATATTTTCCAGTCCGGGGGACTCTAAACTAACTCTGGATGGCCTTGGTTTGCACTGAATTGCGCACAGCATAACTTTTTGAACGCCCACTTTGGAGCTTGTGGGCCGAAATATAGCCCCACTTCACCTTAAGACTGAAAGAGTAGCCGAGATCGCCTTACGCGCATGGTGATTTTGACCATTTTCGGATCGATTTCTCGGAACTTGGGGGATATTTTCCAGTCCCGGGGACTCTAAACTAACTCCTGATCGCCTTGCTTTGCATTGAAATGGACAGAGCAAAACATTTTGAACGCTCACTTTCGGGCTTCTGGCCCGAAATATAGCCCCACTTTACTTTAAGACTGAAAGAGTAGCCGAGACTACCTTACGCAAATCGTGAGTTTGACCAACTTCGGTTCGATTTCCCGGAAGCTGGGGGATATTTTCTAGTCCCGGGGACCCTAAACTAACTTTTGATAGCTTTGGTTTGCAGTGAAATGCACACAGCGAAACGTTTTAAACGCTCACTTTCGAGCTTCTGGACAGAAATATAGCCCGACTTTACTTTAAGACTGAAAGAGTAGCCGAAACCGCCTTACGTATATCGTAATTTTGACGAACTTCGAATGCATTTCCCGGAATTTTGGGTATATTTTCCAGTCCCTTGGACGCTAAACTAAGTCCTGATGGCCTTGGTTTGCAGTGAAATGGACACAGCAAAACTTTTTGAACGCTCACTTTCGGGCTTCTGGTCCGAAATATAGCCCCACTTCACTTTAAGACTGAAAGAGTAGGCGAGACTACCTTACGCAAATCGTGATATTGACGAACTTCGGCTCGATTTCCCGGAAGTTCGGGGATATTTTCCAGTCCCGGGGACTCTAAACTAGCTGCTGATGGCTTTGGTTTGCAGTGAAATAAACACAGGGAAACTTTTTGAACGCTGACTTTCAAGCTCCTGGGCAGGAATGAAGCCTCACTTCACTTTAAGACTGAAACAGTAAGCGAGACCGCCTAACGCGCACCGTGATTTTGACCAACTTCGGCTAAATTTCCCTGAACTTGGGGGATATTTTCCAGTCCCGAAGACTCTTAAGTAACCCCTGATGGCCTTCGTTTGCATTGAAATGGATACAGCAAAACTTTTTGAACGCTCACCATCAAGCTTCTGGGCCGAAATATAGCCCACTTTACTTTAATGCTTAAAAAGTAGCCGAGACCGCCTACGCGCATCGTGCTTTTGACAAACTTCGGGTGGATTTCCCGGAACTTGGGGGATATTTTCCAGTCCCTTGGACGCTAAACTAGGTGCCGATGGCCTTGATTTGCAGTGAAATGGGCACAGCATAACTTTTTGAACGCTCACTTTCGAGCTTATGGGTCGAAATATAGCCCCACTTAACTTTAAGACTGAAAGAGTAGCCGAGACCGCCTTACGCGCATCGTGATTTTGGGATACTTCGGCTCGATTTCCCGCAAATAGGGGGATATTTTCCAGTCCCGACGACTCTAAACTAACTGCTGATGGCCTTGGTTTCCAGTGAAATGGACACAGGAACACTTTTTGAACGCGCACTTTCGAGCTTGCTGGCCGAAATATAGCCCTACTTCTTTTTAAGACTGAAAGAGTAGGCGGGAGCGCCTTACGCGCATTGTGATTTTGAGGATCTTCGGCTCGATCTGGCGAAACTTGGGAGATATTTTCCAGTCCCAAAGTCTCTAAACTCACTCCTGATTGTCTAAGATGTGAGTGAAATAGAGACAAAAATTTTTGAAGCCTTACTTTCGAGCTTCTGGAGTTAAATCTAGGCCCACTTTACCTTAAGACTGAAAGAGTAGCCGAGACCCCCTTAAGCGCATCGTGATTGTGACTAACTTCGGGTGGATTTCCCGTAACTTGGGGGATATTTCCAGTCCCTTGGACGCTAAACTAAGTCGTGATGGCCTTGTTTTGCAGTGAAATGGAGACAGCAAAACTTTTTAAACACTCAGTTTCGAGCTTCTGGGCCGAAATATTGCCCCACTTCACTTTAAGACTGAAAGAGTAGCCGAGACCGCCTTACGCGCATCGTGATTTTGAGCAACTTTGGCTCGATCTGCCAGAATTTGGGAAATATTTTCCAGTCCCAAGGACTCTAAACTAACTCCTGATGGCCTAAGATGTCAGTGAAATTGACACAGGTAAAATTAGCGCACGCCCGGTCTCGAGCTTCTAGGTCGAAATATAGCCACCCTTAATTTTAAGACTGAAAGAGAAGCCGAGACCGCCTTACGCGCATCGTGATTTTGGGCCACTTTTGCTCGATTTCCCGGAAGTTGGCGAATAATTTAAAGTCCTGGGGACGCTAAACTAACTCCCGATGACCTTGGTTTGCAGTTTAATGAACACAGCAAACTATTTTGAACGCCCACATTCGAGCTTCAGGGCCGAAATATAGCCCTACTTAAATTTAAGACTGAAAGAATAGCCGAGAGCCCGTTACGCGCATCGTAATTTTCATCAACTTCGGCGCCATTTCCTGGAACTTGGAGAATATTTTCCAGTCGCGGGGACTCTAAACTAACTCCTGATGGCCTTGGTTTGCAGTGAAATGGACACAGCAAAACTTTTTGAACGCTCGCTTTCGAGCTTGTGGGCCTAAATGTAGCCACACTTCACTTTAAGACTGAAACAGTAGCCGAGACCGCGTTACGCGCATCGTGATTTTGATCAACTTCTGCTCGCTTTTCTGGAACTTGGGGAATATTTTCCAGTCCCGTGGACTCTAAACTAACTCCTGATGGCCATGGTTTGCAGTGAAATGGACACAGCAAAACTTTTTAAACACTCAGTTTCGAGCTTCTGGTCCGAAATATTGCCTCACTTCACTTCAAGACTGAAAGAGTAGCCGAGACCGCCGTACGCGCGTCGTGATTTTGACCAACTTCGGTAAAATTTCCCGGAACTTGGGGGATATTTTCCAGTCCCGGGGACTCTACCCTAACTCTTGATGGCCTTAGTTTTCAGTAAAATGGTCACAGGT
Organism: Orbicella faveolata; assembly: GCF_042242905.1. Classification (NCBI taxonomy): domain Eukaryota; kingdom Metazoa; phylum Cnidaria; class Anthozoa; order Scleractinia; family Merulinidae; genus Orbicella; species Orbicella faveolata. The sequence goes on from NW_028301564.1 coordinate 30,789,360, forward strand.
AACAGGAGCGCACGCTCGGTGTCGAGCTTCTAGGTCGAAATGTAGCCCCAGTTCATTTTAAGACTGAAAGAGTAAACGAAACTGCCGTACGCTTATCGTAATTTGAAGAAAGTATGGCTCAATTTGCCGAAACTTGGAGGATAGCTTCCAGTCTCGAGGATTCTAAACTATCTCCTGATGGACTTAGTTCTTAGTGAAATGGACACAGGTAAAAGTAGAGCACGCTCGGTGTCGAGCTTGTAGAACCGAAATATAGCCCCACTTCATTTTCGGAGTAAACGAGTAGCCGAGACCGCCTTACGCGCATCGTGATTTTGAGCATCTTTGGCTCGATTTGCCGGAATTCGGGGAATATTTTCCAGTCCCGAGGACTCTATGCTAACTCCTGATGAACTTAGTTTTCAGTGATATGTACACAGGCAAATGGAGCGAACGCTCCGTGTCGAGTTTGTCGGCCGAAATATAGCCCCACTTCATTTTAAGACTGAAAGAGTAGCCGAGACCGCGTTACGCGCATCGTGATTTTGAGCAAGTTTGGCTCGAGCTGCCAGAATTTGGGAAATATTTTCCAGTCCCAAGGACTCTTAACTAACTCCTGATGGCCTAGGATGTCAGTGAAATGGACACAGGTAAAATTAGCGCACGCCCGGTCTCGAGCTTCTAGGTCGAAATATAGCCCCCCTTAATTTTAAGACTGAAAGAGTAGCCGAGACCGCCTTACGCGCATCATAATTTTCACCAACTTCGGCGCCGTTTCCTGGAACTTGGAGAATACTTTCCAGTCGCGGGGACTCTATACTAACTCCTGATGGCCTTGGTTTGCAGTGAAATGGAGACAGCAAAACTTTTTGAACGCTCACTTTCGAGCTTGTAACTCTAAATATAGCCACACTTCACTTTAAGACTGAAACAGTAGCCGAGACCGCGTTAGGCGCATCGTGATTTTGATCAACTTCTGCTCGCTTTCCTGGAACTTGGGGAATATTTTCTAGTCCCGGGGACTCTAAACTAACGCCTGATGGCCATGGTTTGCAGTGAAATTCACACAGCACAAGTTTTTGAACGCACACTTTCGAGCGCCTAGGCCGAAATATAGTCCCACATCACTTACGACTCAAAGAGTAGCCGAGACCGGCGTGCGCGCATCGTGATTTTGACCAACTTCGGGTCGATATTCCGGAACTTGGGGGATACTTTCCAGTCCCAGGGACTCTAAACTAACTCTTGCTGGCCTTGGTTTGCAGTGAAATGGAGACAGCAAAACTTTTTGAACGCTCACCTTCAAGCTTCTGGGCCGAAATATAGCCCACTTTACTTTAATACTGAAAAAGGAGCCGAGACCGCCTTAGGCGCATCGTGATTTTGACAAACTTCGGGTGGATTTCCGGGAACTTGGGGGATATTTTCCAGTCTCGGGGACTCTGAACTAGGCGCCGATGGCCTTGTTTTGCAGTGAAATGGACACAGGAAAGCTTTTTGAGCTTCTAGGCCGAAATAAAGTCCCACATTACTTTAACACTGAAAGAGTAGCCGAGACCGCCTTACGCGCATCGTGATTTTGACAAACTTCGGGTTGATTTCCCGGAACTTGGAGGATATTTTCCAGTCCCGGGGACGCTCAACTAACTCCTGCTTGTCTTGGTTTGCAGTGAAATGGACACAGCGAAAGTTTTTGAAGGCTCACTCTCGAGCTTCTGGGCCGAAATAGAGCCCCATTTTACTTTAAGACTGAAAGAGTAGGCGAGACCGTCTTGAGCGAATCGTGGTTTTGACCAATTTCGCGTTTATTTCCCGAAACTTGGGGGATATTTTCCAGTCCCTTGGACGCTAAACTAGGTGTCGATGGCCTTGGTTTGCAGTGAAATGGACACAGGAAAGCTTTTTGAACGCTCACTTTCGAGGTTGTAGGCCGAAATATAGCCATACTTCACCTGAAGACTGAAACAGTGGCCGAGACCACGTTTCGCGCATCGTGATTTTGATCAACTTCGGCTCGATTTCCCGGAACTTGCGAAATATTTTCCAGTCCCGGGGACTCTAAACTAACTCGTGCTGGTCTTGGTTTGCAGTGAAACGGAAACAGAGAAAGTTTTTGAACGCATACTTTCGAGCTTCTGGACCGAAATAGAAGCCCACTTCACTTGAAGACTGAAAGAGTAGCCGAGACCGCCTTACGTGCATCGTGATTTTGAGGAACTTTCGCTCGATTTGCCGAACTAAGGGGATATATTCCAGTTCTGAGGACTCTAAACTAATTCCTGATGGCCTTGGTTTGCAGTAAAATGGACCCAGCAAATCTTTTTGAACGCTGAATTTCGAGCTTCTGGGCCAAAATATACCCCCATTACTTTAACACTGAAAGAGTAGCCGAGACCGCCTTACGCGCATCGTGATTTTGACAAACTTCGGGTTGATTTCCCGGAACTTGGAGGATATTTTCCAGTCCCGGGGACTCTCAACTAACTCCTGCTTGTCTTGGTTTGCAGTGAAATGGACACAGCGAAAGTTTTTGAAGGCTCACTCTCGAGCTTCTGGGCCGAAATAGAGCCCCATTTTACTTTAAGACTGAAAGAGTAGGCGAGACCGTCTTGAGCAAATCGTGATTTTGACCAATTTCGCCTTTATTTCCCGAAACTTGGGGGATATATTCCAGTCAAAGGGACTCTAAAGTAACTCCTGATGGCCTTGGTTTTCAGTGAAATGGACAGAGCACAACTTTGGAGCTTCTGGGCAGAAATATAGCCCCACTTTACTTTAAGACTGAAAGAATAGATGAGACCGCCTTACGCGCATCGTAATTTTGACGAACTTCGAATGGATTTCGCGGAACTTGGGGGATATTTTGCAGTCCCTTGGACGCTAAACTAAGTCCTGATGGCCTTGTTTTGAAATAAAATGGACACAACAGAACTTTTTGAACGCTCACTTTCTAGCTTGTGGGCCGAAATATAGCCACACTTCACTTTAGGAGTGACACAGTAGCCGAGACCACCTTACGCACATCGTGATTTTGACCAACTTCGGCTCGATTTACCGGAACTTGGGGGATATTTTCCAGTCCCGAGGACTCTTAAGTAACCCCTGATGGCCTTGGTTTGCATTGAAATGGATACAGCAAAACTTTTTGAACGCTCACTTTTGAGCTTCTGGGCCGAAATATAGCCTCACTTCACTTTAAGACTGAAAGAGTAGCCGAGACCGTCTTACGCGCATCGTGATTTTGACCAACGTCTTCTGGATTTTCCGGAACTTGGGAAATACATTCCACTCCCGGGGACTCTAAACTAACTCCTGATAGCCTTGGTTTGCAGTGAAATAGACACAGCGAAACTTTTTCAACGCTCACTCTCGAGCTTGTGGGCCGAAATATAGGCACACTTGACTTTAAGACTGAAACAGTAGGCGAGACGAGGTTACGCGCATCATGAATTTTATCAGCTTCGGCTCCAATTCCCGGGACTTGGGGGATATTCTCCAGTCGCGGGGACTCTAAAATAGCTCCTGATGACCTTGCGTTGCATTGAAATGGACACAACACTATTTTTTGAACGCACACTTTCGAGATTCTGGGTCAAAAAATAGCCCCACTTCACTTAAGACTGAAAGAGTAGCCGAGACCGGCTTGCTCGCATCGTGAGTTTGACTAACTTCGGGTCGATATTCTGGAACTTGGGGGATATTTTCCAGTCCCAGGAACTCTAAACTAACTCCTGATGGCCTTGGTTTGCAGTGAAATGGAGAGAGGAAAACTTTTTGAACGCTCACCTTCGAGCTTCCTAGCCGAAATGAAGCCCCACTTTACTTTAAGACTTAAAGAGTAACCGAGACCACCTTACGCACATTGTGATTTTGACAAACTTCGGGTGGATCTCCCGGAACTTGGGGAAGATTCTCCAGTCCCTTGGACGCTAAACTAAGTCCTGATGGTCTTGTTTTGTAGTGAAATGGACACAGCAAAACTTTTTGAACGCTCACTTTCCAGCTTGTGGGCCGAAATATAGCCACACTTTACTTTAAGACTGAAACAGTAGCCGAGACCGCAATTCGCGCATCGTGATTTTGATCAACTTCGGCTCGCTTTCCCGGAACATGGGGAATATTTTCCAGTCCCGGGGACCCTAAACTAACTTTTGATAGCTTTGGTTTTCAGTGAAATGCACACAGGAAAAGTTTTTGAACGCTCACTTTCGAGCTTCTGGACAGAAATATAGCCCGACTTTACTTTAAGACTGAAAGAGTAGCCGAGACTGCTTTACGCGCATCGTGATTTTGACAAACTTCGGCTCGATTTCGCGGAACTTGGGGGATATTTTGATGTCCCGGAGACTGTAAACTATATCCTGATGTGGCTTGGTTCGCGGTGAAATGGACACAGCAAAACTTTTTGAACTTTCACTTTCGAGCTTCAGGGCCGAAATATAGCCCGAGTTCACTTTAAAGAATGAAAGAATAGCCGAGACCGCCTTACGCACATCGTGATTTTGACCAACTTTGGCTCGATTTCTCGGGAAATGGGGAATATTTTCCGGTACCGGGGACTCTAAAGTAACTCCTGATTGCCTTGCTTTGCATTGAAATGGAGAGAGCAAAACTTTTCCAACGCTCCGCTTCGGGCTTCTGAGCCGAAATATAGCCCCACCTCAGTTTAAGACTGAAAGAGTAGCCGACACCGTCTTACGCGCATCGTGATTTTGACCAACTTCGGCTCGATTTCCCGAAACCTCGGGGATATATTCAAGTCCCAAGGACTCTAAACTAACCCCTGATGGCCTTGGTCTGCAGTGAAATGGACACAGCAAATTTTTTTGAACGCTTACTTTCGAAATTCTGGGCCGAAATATAGCCCCACTCCATTTTAAGACTGAAATAGTAGCCGAGATCGCTTAGACGCATCGTGATTTTGACCAAGTTCGGCTTGAGTTGCCAGAGCTTAAGGGATATTTTCCAGTCCCGTGGACTCTAAACTAACTCATGATGGCCTTGGTTTTCAGTTAAATTCAGAGAGCAAAACTTTTTGAACGTTCACTTTCGACCTTCTGGGCCGAAATATACAGCCACGTCACTTTAAGACTAAAAGAGTAGCCGAGACTGCTTTACGCGCATCGTGATTTTGAGAAACTTCGGCTCGATTTCCCGGGACTTGGGGGATATTTTGATGTCCCGGACACTGTAAACAATCTGCTGATGTGGCTTGGTTTGCGGTGAAATGGACACAGGAAAACTTTTTGAACTTTCACTTTCAAGCTTCTGGGCCGAAATATAGCCCCAGTTGACTTTAAGAATGAAAGAGCAGCCGAGACCGCCTTACGCGCATCGTGATTTTGACAAAATTTGGCTCGATTTCCCCGAACTTGGGCGATATTTTCCAGTCTCGAGGAGTCTAAACTAACTCCTGATGGCCTTGGTTTGCAGTGAAATGAACACAGCAAAACTTTTTAAACTTTCACTTTCTAGCTTCTCGGCCGGAATATAGCCCCAGTTCACTTTAAGAATGAAAGAGTAGCCGAGACCGCCTTACGCGCATCGTGATTTTGACAAAATTCGGCTCGATTTCCCCGAACTTGGGCGATATTTTCCAGTCCCGAGGAGTCTAAACTAACTCCTGATGGCCTTGGTGTGCAGTGAAATTAACAGAGTAACACTTTTTGAAGGCTTATTTTCGAGCTTCTGGGATGAAATATAGCCCCACTTCACTTTAAGACTGAAAGAGTAGGCGAGACTGCCTTACGCGCATCGTGATTTTGAGTAACTTCCGCTCGATTTTCTAGAATTTTGCCGATATTTTGAAGTCCCGGGGACTCTAAACTAACTCCTGATGGCCTTGGTTTGCAGGGAAATGGACGCAGGAAAACTTTTTGAACGCTCAGTTTCGAGGTTCTGGGCCGAAATACAAGCGTATTTCACTTTAAGACTGAAATAGTAGCCGAGACCGCCTTACGAGCATCGTGATTTTGACCAAGTTCAGCTCGATTTCCCGGAACTTGGGGGATATTTTGCAGTCCGGGGGACTTTAAACTAACTCCTGGATGCCTTGGTTTGCAGTTAAATGCACAAAGCGTAACTTTTTAAAGGGTCACTTTCGAGCTTCTGGGCCGAAATATAGCCCCACTTTACTTTAAGACTGAAAGAGTAGCCGAGACCGTCTGACGCGCATCGTGATTTTGACCAACTTCCGTTCGATTTGCCGGAACTTCGGGGATATAGTCCAGTCCCGGAAACTCTAAACTAACTGCTGATGGCCTTGGTTTGCAGTGAAATGGACACAGCACATTTTTTTGAACGCTCACTTTCGAGCTTCTCGGCCGAAATATGGGCGTACTTCACTTTAAGACTGAAAGAGTAGCCGAGACCGCCTTACGCGCATCGTAATTTTGACCAACTTCGGCTCGATTTCCTGGAAGTTGGCGAATATTTTCAATTCCCGGGGAAGCTAAACTAACTTCCGATGGCCTTAGTTTGCAGTTAAGTGGACACAGCAAAACTTTTTGAACGCTCACTTTCGAGCTTATGGGTCGAAATATAGCCCCACTTAACTTTAAGACTGAAAGAGTAGCCGAGAGCGCCTTACGCGCATCGTGATTTTGGGATACTTCGGCTCGATTTTTTGCAAATAGGGGGATATTTTCCAGTCCCGGGGACTCTAAACTAACTCCTGATAGCCTTGGTTTCCAGTGAAATAGACACAGGAACACTTTTTTTAACGCGCACTTTCGAGGTTACTGGCCGAAATATAGCCCTACTTCTTTTTAAGACTGAAAGAGTAGGCGGGAGCGCCTTACGCGCATTGTGATTTTGAGGATCTTCGGCTCGATCTGGCGAAACTTGGGAGATATTTTCCAGTCCTAAAGTCCCTAAACTCACTCCTGATTGTCTAAGATGTGAGTGAAATAGAGACAAAAATTTTTGAAGCCTTACTTTCGAGCTTCTGGAGTTAAATCTAGGCCCACTTTACCTTAAGACTGAAAGAGTAACCGAGACCCCCTTAGGCGCATCGTGATTTTGACTAACTTCGGGTGGATTTCCCGTAACTTGGGGGATATATCCAGTCCCTTGGACGCTAAACTAAGTCGTGATGGCCTTGTTTTGCAGTGAAATGGAGAGAGCAGACCTTTTAAACACTCAGTTTCGAGCTTCTGGGCCGAAATATTGCCCCACTTCACTTTAAGACTGAAAGAGTAGCCGAGACCGCCGTACGCGCGTCGTGATTTTGACCAACTTCGGTTAAATTTCCCCGAACTTTGGGGATATTTTCCAGTCCCGGGGACTCTGAACTGACCCACGACGTCCTTGGTCTGCAGTAAAATGGACACAGCAAAACTTTTTGAACGCTCACTTTCTAGCTTCTGGGCCGAAGCATAGCCTTTCTTCACTTTAAGACTGAAAGAGTAGCCGAGACCGCGTTACGCCCATCGTAATTTTGACCAAATTCGGCTCGATTTTCCGGAACTTCGGGGATATTTTCCAGTCCCGCGGACTCTAATGTAACTCCTGATGGCCTTGCTCTGGAGTGAAATGGACACAGGACAACTTTTTGAACGGTCACTTTCGAGCTTCTGGGCGGAAATATTGCCCCACTTCACTTTAAGAATCAAAGAGTAACTGGGACCGCCTTACGCGCATCGTGATTTTGACAAACTTTGGCTCGATTTCCCGGAAAATGGGGGATATTTTCCGGTACCGGGGACTCTAAACTAACTCCTGATTGCCTTGGTTTGCAGTGAAATGGACACAGCACAACTTTTTAAACGCTCACTTTTGAGCTTCTGGGCCGAAGCATAGCCCTACTTCACTTTAAGACTGAAAGACTAGCCGAGACCGGCTTACGCGCATCGTGATTTTGGGCTACTTCGGCTCGATTTCCCGGAACTTGGGAGATAATTCCCAGTCCCGGGCACTCTAAACTAATTCCTGATGGCCTTGGTTTTCAGTGAAATGGACACAGCCAAACTTTTTGAACGTTCACTTTCGAGCTTCTGGGCCGAAATATAGCCCCACTTCACTTTAAGACTGAAAGAGTAGCCGGGACCGCCTTACGCGCATGGTAATTTTGTCGAACTTCGGCTTGATTTCCTGGGACTTGGGGAATATTTTCCAGTCCCGGAAGCTCTAAACTAACTCCTGAATGCCTTGGTTTTTAGTGAAATGGACACAGGTAAAAGGGGCGCACGCTAGGTTTCCAGGTTGTAGGCCGATATATAGCCCCACTTTATTTTAACACTGCAAGTGTACACGAAACCGCCTTAAGCGCATCGAAATTTTTGGCCACTATGGCTTGATCTGCCAAAACCTGGAGGATATTTTCCAGTCCCGGGGACTCTACCCTAACTCTTGATGGCCTTAGTTTTCAGTAAAATGGTCACAGGTAACAGGAGCGCACGCTCGGTGTCGAGCTTCTAGACCGAAATGTAGCCCCAGTTCATTTCAAGACTGAAAGAGGAAACGAAACTGCCGTAGGCTTATCGTAATTTTAAGAAAGTATGGCTCAATTTGCCGAAACTTGGAGGATAGCTTCCAGTCTCGAGGATTCTAAACTATCTCCTGATGGACTTAGTTCTTAGTGAAATGGACACAGGTAAAAGTAGAGCACGCTCGGTGTCGAGCTTGTAGAACCGAAATATAGCCCCACTTCATTTTCGGAGTAAACGAGTAGCCGAGACCGCCTTACGCGCATCGTGATTTTGAGCAACTTTGGCTCGATCTGCCAGAATTTGGGAAATATTTTCCAGTCCCAAGGACTCTAAACTAACTCCTGATGGCCTAAGATGTCAGTGAAATGGACACAGGTAAAATTAGCGCACGCCGGTCTCGAGCTCCTAGGTCGAAATATAGCCACCCCTAATTTTAAGACTGAAAGAGTAGCCGAGACCGCCTTACGCGCATCGTGATTTTGGGCCACTTTTGCTCGATTTCCCGGAAGTTGGCGAATAATTTAAAGTCCCGGGGACGCTAAACTAACTCCCGATGACCTTGGTTTGCAGTTTAATGAACACAGCAAAACATTCTGAACGCTCACCTTCGAGCTTCAGGGCCGAAATATAGCCCTACTTAAATTTAAGACTGAAAGAATAGCCCAGAGCCCGTTACGCGCATCGTAATTTTCATCAACTTCGGCGCCATTTCCTGGAACTTGGAGAATATTTTCCAGTCTCGGGGACTCTAAACTAACTCCTGATGGCCATGGTTTGCAGTGAAATTTACACAGCACAAGTTTTTTAACGCACACTTTCGAGCTTCTAGGCCGAAATATAGTCCCACATCACTTACGACTTAAAGAGTAGCCGAGACCGGCGTGCGCGCATCGTGATTTTGACCAACTTCGGGTCGATATTCCGGAACTTGGGGGATACTTTCCAGTCCCAGGGACTCTAAACTAACTCTTGATGGCCTTGGTTTGCAGTGAAATGGAGACAGCAAAACTTTTTGAACGCTCACCTTCAAGCTTCTGGGCCGAAATATAGCCCACTTTACTTTAATAGTGAAAAAGTAGCCGAGATCACCTTACGCGCATCGTGATTTTGACAAACTTCGGGTGGATTTCCCAGAACTTGGGGGATATTTTCCAGTCCCTTGGACGCTAAACTAGGTGCCCGATGGCCTTGTTTTGCAGTGAAATGGACACAGCAAAGCTTTTTAAACGCTCCCTTTCGAGCTTGTGGGCCGAAATATAGCCATACTTCACTTTAAGACTGAAACAGTAGCCGAGACCACGTTTCGCGCATCGTGATTTTGAGCAACTTCGGCTCGATTTCCCGGAACTTGCGAAATATTTTCCAGTCCCGGGGACTCTAAACTAACTCGTGCTGGTCTTGGTTTGCAGTGAAACGGAAACAGAGAAAGTTTTTGAACGCATACTTTCGAGCTTCTGGACCGAAATAGAAGCCCACTTCACTTGAAGACTGAAAGAGTAGCCGAGACCGCCTTACGTGCATCGTGATTTTGAGCAAGTTCGGCTCGATTTGCCGGAACTAAGGGGATATATTCCAGTTCTGAGGACTGTAAACTAATTCCTGATGGCCTTGGTTTGCAGTAAAATGGACCCAGCAAAACTTTTTGAACGCTCAATTTCGAGCTTCTGGGTCAAAATATAGCCCCCATTACTTTAACACTGAAAGAGTAGCCGAGACCGCCTTACGCGCATCGTGATTTTGACAAACTTCGGGTTGATTTCCCGGAACTTGGGGGATATTTTCCAGTCCCGGGGACTCTCAACTAACTCCTGCTTGTCTTGGTTTGCAGTGAAATGGACACAGCGAAAGTTTTTGAAGGCTCACTCTCGAGCTTCTGGGCCGAAATAGAGCCCCATTTTACTTTAAGACTGAAAGAGTAGGCGAGACCGTCTTGAGCGAATCGTGATTTTGACCAATTTCGCCTTTATTTCCCGAAACTTGGGGGATATATTCCAGTCAAAGGGACTCTAAAGTAACTCCTGATGGCCTTGGTTTTCAGTGAAATGGACAGAGCACAACTTTGGAGCTTCTGGGCAGAAATATAGCCCCACTTTACTTTAAGACTGAAAGAGGAGATGAGACCGCCTTACGCGCATCGTAATTTTGACGAACTTCGAATGGATTTCCCGGAACTTGGGGGATATTTTGCAGTCCCTTGGACGCTAAACTAAGTCCTGATGGCCTTGTTTTGAAGTAAAATGGACACAACAGAACTTTTTGAACGGTCACTTTCTAGCTTGTGGGCCGAAATATAGCAACACTTCACTTTAGGACTGACACAGTAGGCGAGACCACGTTACGCGCATCATGAATTTGATCAACTTCGGCTCGATTTCCCGGGACTTGGGGGATATTCTTCAGTCCCGGGGACTCTAAACTAACTTCTGAGGGCCTTGGTTTGCACTGAAAGTGACAGAGCAAAACTTTTTAAACACTCACTTTCGAGCTTCTGGGCCGAAATATTGCCCCACTTTACTTTAAGACTGAAAGAGTAGCCGAGACCACCTTACGCGCATCGTGATTTTGACCAACGTCTTCTCGATTTTCCGGAACTTGGGAAATACATTCCACTCCCGAGGACTCTAAACTAACTCCTGATAGCCTTGGTTTGCAGTGAAATAGACACAGTAATGTTTTCTAGCTGTGAGCTTGTGGGTTGAAATAGAGCCCCACTTCACTTTAAGACCGAAGGAGTAGCCGACACCGCCTTCAGCGCACCGTGATTTTGACCAACTTCGGCTCGATTTGCCGGAACTTGGGGGATATTTTCCAGTCCCGGGGACTCTAAACTAACTCCTGATTGTCTTGGTTTTCAGTGAAATGGACACAGCGAAACTTTTTGAACGCTCACTCTCGAGCTTCTGGACGGAAATATAGCCCCACTTTACTTTAAGACTGAAAGAGTAGCCGAGACCGTCTTGCGCAAATCGTGATTTTGAGCAACTTCGGGTCGGTTTCCCGGAACTTGGGGGATATATTCCATTTCCGCGTGCTCTAAACTAACTCCTGATGGGCTTGGTTTTCAGTGAAATGGACAAAGGAAAGCTTTTTGAACACTCTCTTTGTAGTTTCTGGGCCGAAATAGAATCCCCCTTCACTTTCAGACTGAAATAGTAGCCGAGACCGCCTAACGCGCATCGTGAGTTAGACCAAGTTCAGCTCGATTTCACGCAACTTTCGGATATTTTCCAGTCCGGGGGACTCTAAACTAACTGCGGATGGCCTTGGTTTGCATTGAAATGCATACAGCATAACTTTCTGAACGCCCACTTTGGAGCTTGTGGGCCGAAATATAGCCCCACTTCACTTTAAGACTGAAAGAGTAGCCGAGATCGCCTTACGCGCATGGTGATTTTGACCATTTTCGGATCGATTTCTCGGAACTTGGGGGATATTTTCCAGTCCCGGGGACTCTAAACTAACTCCTGATCGCCTTGCTTTGCATTGAAATGGACACAGCAAAACTTTTTGAACGCCCACTTTCGAGCTTGTGGGCCGAAATATAGGCACACTTGACTTTAAGACTGAAACAGTAGCCGAGACCACGTTACGCGGATCATGAATTTGATCAACTTCGGCTCCAATTCCCCGGACTTGGGGGATATATTCCAGTCGCGGGGACTCTAAACTAACTCCTGATGGCCTTGGTTTGCATTAAAATGGACACAGCAAAATTTTTTTGAAAGCACACTTTCGAGATTCTGCGCCGAAATATAGCGCCACTTCACTTAGGACTGAAAGAGTAGGCGGGACTGCCTTGCTCGCATCGTGAGTGTGACAAACTTCGGGTCGATATTCCGGAACTTGGGGGATATTTTCCAGTCCCATGAACTCTAAACTAACTCCTGATGGCCTTGGTTTGCAGTGAAATGGAGAAAGAAAACTTTTTGAACGCTCACCTTCGAGCTTCCTGGCCGAAATAAAGCCCCACTTTACTTTAAGACTTAAAGAGTAACCGAGACCACCTTACGCGCATTGTGATTTTGACAAACTTCGGGTGGATCTCCCGGAACTTGGGGAAAATTTTCCAGTCCCTTGGACGCTAAACTAAGTCGTGATGGCCTTGTTTTGCAGTGAAATGGACACAGCAAAACTTTTTGAACGCTTACTTTCCAGCTTGTGGGCCGAAATATAGCCACACTTTACTTTAAGACTGAAACAGTAGCCGATACCGCATTTCGCGCATCGTGATTTTGATCAACCTCGGCTCGCTTTCCCGGAACTTGGGGAATATTTTCCAGTCGCGGGGACCCTAAACTAACTTTATATAGCTTTGGTTTGCAGTGAAATGCACACAGCAAAACGTTTTGAACGCTCACTTTCGAGCTTCTGGACAGAAATATAGCCCCACTTCACTTTAAGACAGAAAGAGTAGCCGAGACCACTTTAGGGGCATCGTGATTTTGACCAACCTCGGCTTAATTTCCCGGACCTTGGGCATATTTTCTTGTCCCGGGGACGCTAAACTAACTCCTGATGGCCTTGGTTTGCAGTGAAATGAACACAGGAAAACTTTTTGAACGCCCACTTTCGGGCTTCTGGCCCGAAATATAGCCCCGCTTCACTTTAAGACTGAAAGAGTAGCCGAGACTACCTTACGCAAATCGTGATTTTGACCAAGTTCGGCTCGATTTCCCGGAAGTTGGGGGATATTTTCCAGTCCCGGCGACTCGAAACTAGCTCCTGATGGCTTTGGTTTGCAGTGAAATAAACACAGGGAAACTTTTTGAACGCTAACTTTCAAGCTGCTGGGCAGGAATAAAGCCTCACTTCACTTTAAGACTGAAACAGTAAGCGAGACCGCCTAACGCGCACCGTGATTTTGACCAACTTCCGCTAACTTTCGCTGAACTTGGGGGATAGTTTCCAGTCCCGAAAACTCTTAAGTAACCCCTGATGGCCTTCGTTTGCATTGAAAGGGATACCGCAAAACTTTTTGAACGCTCACTTTTGAGCTTCTGGGGCGAAATATAGCCCCACTTCACTTTAAGACTGAAAGACTACCCTAGACCGTCTGGCGCGCATCGTGATTTTGACCAACGTCTTCTCCATTTTCTGGAACTTGGGAAATATATTGCAGTCCCGGGGACTCTAAACTAACTCCTGATAGCCTTGGTTTGCAGTGAAATGGAGACAGCAAATTTTTTGCAGCGCTCACTTTGGAGCTTCTGGGCCGAAATAGAGCCCCACTTCACTTTAAGACTGAAATAGTAGCCGAGACCGCCTTAGGCGCATCCTGATTTTGACCAACTTCGGCTTGAGTTGCCAGAACTTAACAGATATTTTCCAGTCCCGGGGACTCTAAACTAAATCATGATGGCCTTGGTTTTCAGTGAAATTGAGAGAGGAAAACTTTTTGAACGCTCACTTTCGACCTTCTGGGCCGAAATATATAGCCACGTCACTTTAAGAGTAAAAGAGTAGCCGAGACTGCTTTACGCGCATCGTGATTTTGACAAACTTCGGCTCGATTTCCCGGGACTTGAGGAATATTTTGATGTCGCGGACACTGTAAACAATCTACTGATGTGGCTTGGTTTGCGGTGAAATGGACACATCAAAACTTTTTGAACTTTAACTTTCAAGCTTCTGGGCCGCAATATAGCCCCAGTTGACTTTAAGAATGAAAGAGTACCCGAGACCGCCTTACGCCCATCGTGATTTTGAAAAAATCCGGCTCGATTTCCCCGAGCTTGGGCGATATTTTCCAGTCCCGAGGAGTCTAAACTAACTCCTGATGGCCTTGGTTTGTAGTGAAATGAACACAGAAAAACTTTTTGAACTTTCACTTTCTAGCTTCTGGGCCGAAATATAGCCCCAGTACACTTTAAGAATGAAAGAGTAGCCGAGACCGCCTTACGCGCATCGTGATTTGGACAAAATTCGGCTCGATTTCCCCGATCTTGGGCGATATTTTCCAGTCCCGAGGAGTCTAAACTAACTCCTGATGGCCTTGGCTTGCAGTGAACTGAAAACAGTAACACTTACTGAAGGCTTATTTTCGAGCTTCCGGGATGAAATATAGCCCCACTTCACTTTAAAACTGAACGAGTAGGTGAGACCGCCTTACGCGCATCGTGATTTTGAGCAACTTCCGCTCGATTTTCTAGAATTTTGCCGATATTTTGAAGTCCCGGGGACTCTAAACTAACTCCTGATGGCCTTGGTTTGCAGTGAAATGGACGCAGGAAAACTTTTTGAACGCTCAGTTTCGAGGTTCTGGGCCGAAATACAAGCGTATTTCACTTTAAGACTGAAATAGTAGCCGAGACCGCCTTACGAGCATCGTGATTTTGACCAAGTTCAGCTCGATTTCCCGTAACTTGGGGGATATTTTCCAGTCCGGGGGACTATTACTCCTGATGGCCGTGGTTTGCAGTTAAATGCACAGAGCGTAACTTTTTAAAGGGTCACTTTCGATCTTCTGGGCCGAAATATAGCCCCACTTTACTTTAAGACTGAAATAGTAGCCGAGACCGTCTGACGCGCATCGTGATTTTGACCAACTTCCGTTCGATTTCCCGTAACTTCGGGGATATATTCCAGTCCAGGGGACTGTAAACTAACTGCTGATGGCCTTGGTTTGCAGTGAAATGGACACAGCACATTTTTTTGAACGCTCACTTTCGAGCTTCTCGGCCGAAATATGGGCGTACTTCACTTTAAGACTGAAAGAGTAGCCGAGACCGCCTTACGCGCATCGTAGTTTTGACCAACTTCGGCTCGATTTCCCGGAAGTTGGCAAATAATTTTCAATTCCCGGGGAAGCTAAACTAACTTCCGATGGCCTTAGTTTGCAGTTAAATGGACACAGCAAAACTTTCGAGCTCACTTTCGAGCTTATGGGTCGAAATATAGCCCCACTTAACTTTAAGACTGAAAGAGTAGCCGAGACCTCCTTACGCGCATCGTGATTTTGGGATACTTCGGCTCGATTTACCGCAAATAGGGAGATATTTTCCAGTCCCGGGGACTCTAAAGTAATTCCTGATGGCCTTGGTTTCCAGTGAAATGGACACAGGAACACTTTTTGAACACGCACTTTCGAGCTTGCTGGCCGAAATATAGCCCTACTTCTTTTTAAGACTGAAAGAGTAGGCGGGAGCGCCTTACGCGCATTGTGATTTTGAGGATCTTCGGCTCGATCTGGCGAAACTTGGGAGATATTTTCCAGTCCCAAAGTCTCTAAACTCACTCCTGATTGTCTAAGATGTGAGTGAAATAGAGACAAAAATTTTTGAAGCCTTACTTTCGAGCTTCTGGAGTTAAATCTAGGCCCACTTTACCTTAAGACTGAAAGAGTAGCCGAGACCCCCTTAAGCGCATCGTGATTGTGACTAACTTCGGGTTGATTTCCCGTAACTTGGGGGATATTTCCAGTCCCTTGGACGCTAAACTAAGTCGTGATGGCCTTGTTTTGCAGTGAAATGGAGACAGCAAAACTTTTTAAACACTCAGTTTCGAGCTTCTGGGCCGAAATATTGCCCCACTTCACTTTAAGACTGAAAGAGTAGCCGAGACCGCCGTACGCGCGTCGTGATTTTGATAAACTTCGGTTAAATTTCCCCGAACTTGGGGGATATTTTCCAGTGCCAGGGACTCTAAACTAACTCTTGATGGCCTTGGTTTGCAGTGAAACGGAGACAGGAAAACTTTTTGAACGCTCACCTTCCAGCTTCTGGGCCGAAATATAGCCCACTTTACTTTAATACTGAAAAAGTAGCCGAGATCACCTTACGGGCATCGTGATTTTGACAAACTTCGGGTGGATTTCCCGGAACTTGGGGGATATTTTCCAGTCCGTTGGACGCTAAACTAGGTGCCCGATGGCCTTGTTTTTCCGTGAAATGGACACAGCAAAGCTTTTTGAACGCTCACTTTCGAGCTTGTGGGCCTAAATATAGCCATACTTCACTTTAAGACTGAAACAGTAGCCGAGACCACGTTTCGCGCATCGTGATTTTGAGCAACTTCGGCTCGATTTCCCGGAACTTGCGAAATATTTTCCAGTCCCGGGGACTCTAAACTAACTCGTGCTGGTCTTGGTTTGCAGTGAAACGGAAACGGAAAAAGTTTTTGAACGCATACTTTCGAGCTTCTGGACCGAAATAGAACCACACTTCACTTGAAAACTGAAAGAGTAGCCGAGACCGCCTTACGTGCATCGTGATTTTGAGCAAGTTCGGCTCGATTTGCCGGAACTTAGGGGATATATTCCAGTTCTGAGGACTGTAAACTAATTCCTGATGGCCTTGGTTTGCAGTAAAATAGACCCAGCAAAACTTTTTGAACACTCAATTTCGAGCTTCTGGGCCAAAATATAGCCCCCCATTACTTTAACACTGAAAGAGTAGCCGAGACCGCCTTACGCGCATCGTGATTTTGACAAACTTCGGGTTGATTTCCCGGAGCTTGGGGGATATTTTCCAGTCCCGGGGACTCTCAACTAACTCCTGCTTGTCTTGGTTTGCAGTGAAATGGACACAGCGAAAGTTTTTGAACGCTCACCCTCGAGCATCTGGGCCGAAATAGAGCCCCATTTTACTTTAAGACTGAAAGAGTAGGCGAGACCGTCTTGAGCGAATCGTGATTTTGACCAATTTCGCCTTTATTCCCCGAAACTTGGGGGATATATTCCAGTCAAAGGGACTCTAAAGTAACTCCTGATGGCCTTGGTTTCCAGTGAAATGGACAGAGCACAACTTTGGAGCTTCTGGGCAGAAATATAGCCCCACTTTACGTTAAGACTGAAAGAGTAGATGAGATTGCCTTACGCGCATCGTAATTTTGACGAACTTCGACTGGATTTCCCGGAACTTGGGGTATATTTTGCAGTCCCTTGGACGCTAAACTAAGTCCTGATGGCCTTGTTTTGAAGTAAAATGGACACAACAAAACTTTTTGAACGCTCACTTCCTAGCTTGTGGGTCGAAATATAGCCACACTTCACTTTAGGACTGACACAGTAGCAGAGACCACGTTACGCGCATCATGAATTTGATCAACTTCGGCTCGATTTCCCGGGACTTTGGGGATATTCTCCAGTCCATGGGACTCTAAACTAACTTCTGATGGCCTTGGTTTGCAGTGAAAGTGACAGAGGAAAATTTTTTAAACACTCACTTTCGAGCTTCGTGGCCGAAATATTGCCCCACTTCACTTTAAGACTGAAAGAGTAGCCGAGACCACCTTACGCACATCGTGATTTTGACCAACTTCGGCTCGATTTACCGGAACTTTGGGGATATTTTCCAGTCCCGAAGACTCTTAAGTAACCCCTGATGGCCTTGGTTTGCATTGAAATGGATACAGCAAAACTTTTTGAACGCTCACTTTTGAGCTTCTGGGCCGAAATATAGCCCCACTTTACTTTAAGACTGAAAGAGTAGCCGAGACCGTCTTACGCGCATCGTGATTTTGACCAACGTCTTCTCGATTTTCGGGAACTTGGGAAATATATTGTAGTCCCGGGGACTCTAAACTAACTCCTGATAGCCTTGGTTTGCAGTGAAATAGACACAGTAATTCTTTTTGAGCTTTGAGCTTGTGCGCCGAAATAGAGCCCCACTTTACTTTAAGACTGAAGGAGTAGCCGACACCACCTTAAGCGCACCGTGATTTTGACGAACTTCGGCTCGATTTGCCGGAACTTCGGGGATATTTTCCAGACCCGGGGACTCTAAACTAACTCCTGATTGTCTTGGTTTTCAGTGAAATGGACACAGCGAAACTTTTTGAACGCTCACTCTCGAGCTTGTGGGCCGAAATATAGCCCCACTTTACTTTAAGACTGAAAGAGTAGCCGAGACTGTCTTACGCGCATCGTGATTTTGACCAACGTCTTCTCGATTTTCGGGAACTTGGGAAATATATTGTAGTCCCGGGGACTCTAAACTAACTCCTGATAGCCTTGGTTTGCAGTGAAATAGACACAGTAATTCTTTTTGAGCTTTGAGCTTGTGCGCCGAAATAGAGCCCCACTTTACTTTAAGACTGAAGGAGTAGCCGACACCACCTTAAGCGCACCGTGATTTTGACGAACTTCGGCTCGATTTGCCGGAACTTCGGGGATATTTTCCAGACCCGGGGACTCTAAACTAACTCCTGATTGCCTTGGTTTGCAGTGAAATAGACACAGTAATTCTTTTTGAGCTTTGAGCTTGTGCGCCGAAATAGAGCCCCACTTTACTTTAAGACTGAAGGAGTAGCCGACACCACCTTAAGCGCACCGTGATTTTGACGAACTTCGGCTCGATTTGCCGGAACTTCGGGGATATTTTCCAGACCCGGGGACTCTAAACTAACTCCTGATTGTCTTGGTTTTCAGTGAAATGGACACAGCGAAACTTTTTGAACGCTCACTCTCGAGCTTGTGGGCCGAAATATAGCCCCACTTTACTTTAAGACTGAAAGAGTAGCCGAGACCGTCTTACGCGCATCGTGATTTTGACCAACGTCTTCTCGATTTTCGGGAACTTGGGAAATATATTGTAGTCCCGGGGACTCTAAACTAACTCCTGATAGCCTTGGTTTGCAGTGAAATAGACACAGTAATTCTTTTTGAGCTTTGAGCTTGTGCGCCGAAATAGAGCCCCACTTTACTTTAAGACTGAAGGAGTAGCCGACACCACCTTAAGCGCACCGTGATTTTGACGAACTTCGGCTCGATTTGCCGGAACTTCGGGGATATTTTCCAGACCCGGGGACTCTAAACTAACTCCTGATTGCCTTGGTTTGCAGTGAAATAGACACAGTAATTCTTTTTGAGCTTTGAGCTTGTGCGCCGAAATAGAGCCCCACTTTACTTTAAGACTGAAGGAGTAGCCGACACCACCTTAAGCGCACCGTGATTTTGACGAACTTCGGCTCGATTTGCCGGAACTTCGGGGATATTTTCCAGACCCGGGGACTCTAAACTAACTCCTGATTGTCTTGGTTTTCAGTGAAATGGACACAGCGAAACTTTTTGAACGCTCACTCTCGAGCTTGTGGGCCGAAATATAGCCCCACTTTACTTTAAGACTGAAAGATTAGTCCAGAGCGTCTTGCGCGAATCGTGATTTTGACCAACTTGGGGTGGGTATCCTAGAACTTGGGGGATATATACCATTTCCGCGTGCTCTAAACTAACTCCTGATGGGCTTGGTTTTCAGTGAAATGGACAAAGGAAAGCTTTTTGAACACTCTCTTTGTAGCGTCTGGGCCGAAATAGAATCCCACTTCACTTTCAGACTGAAATAGTAGCCGAGACCGCCTCACGCGCATCGTGAGTTAGACCAAGTTCAGCTCGATTTCACGCAACTTTTGGGATATTTTCCAGTCCGGGGGACTCTAAACTAACTCCGGAAGGCCTTGGTTTGCACTGAAATGCGCAGAGCATAACTTTTTGAACGCCCACTTTCGAGCTTGTGGGCCGAAATATAGCCCCACTTCACTTTAAGACTGAAAGAGTAGCCGAGATCGCCTTACGCGCATGGTGATTTTGACCATTTTCGGATCGATTTCTCGGCACTTGGGGGATATTTTCCAGTCCCGGGGACTCTAAACTAACTCCTGATCGCCTTGCTTTGCATTGAAATGGACACAGGGAAACTTTTTGAACGCTCACTTTCGAGCTTGTGGGCCGAAATATAGCCACACTTTACTTTAAGACTGAAACAGTAGCCCAGACCGCATTTCGCGCATCGTGATTTTGATGAACTTCGGCTCGCTTTTCTGGAACTTGGGGAATATTTTCCAGTCCCGGGGACCCTAAACTAACTTTTGATAGCTTCGGTTTCCAGTGAAATGCACACAGCAAAAGCTTTTGAACGCCCACTTTCGAGCTTCTGGACAGAAATATAGCCCGGCTTTACTTTAAGACTGAAAGAGTGGCCGAAACCGCCTTAGGTATATCGTAATTTTGACGAACTTCGAATGGATTTCCCGGAACTTGGGGTATATTTTCCAGTCCCTTGGACGCTAAACTAAGTCCTGATGGCCTTGTTTTGAAGTGAAATGGACAGAGCAAAACTTTTTGAACCCTCACTTTCTAGCTTGTGGGCCGAAATATAGCCCCACTTCACTTAAGACTGAAAGAGTAGCCGAGACCGCCTTGCTCGCATCGTGAGTTTGACAAACTTCGGGTCGATATTCCGGAACTTGGGGGATATTTTCCAGTCCCATGAACTCTAAACTAACTCCTGATGGCCTTGGTTTTCAGTGAAATAGACAGAGCAAAACTTTTTGAACGCTCACCTTCGAGCTTCCTGGCCGAAATAAAGCCCCACTTTACTTTAAGACTTAAAGAGTAACCGAGACCACCTTACGCGCATTGTGATTTTGACAAACTTCGGGTGGATCTCCCAGAACTTGGGGAACATTTTCCAGTCCCTTGGACGCTAACCTAAGTCGTGATGGCCTTGTTTTGCAGTGAAATGGACACAGCAAAACTTTTTGAACGCTCACTTTCGAGCTTGTGGGCCGAAATATAGGCACACTTGACTTTAAGACTGAAACAGTAGCCGAGACCGCATTTCGCGCATCGTGATTTTGATCAACTTCGGCTCGCTTTCCCGGAACATGGGGAATATTTTCCAGTCCCGGGGACCCTAAACTAACTTTTGATAGCTTTGGTTTTCAGTGAAATGCACACAGGAAAAGTTTTTGAACGCTCACTTTCGAGCTTCTGGACAGAAATATAGCCCGACTTTACTTTAAGACTGAAAGAGTAGCCGAAACCGCCTTACGTATATCGTAATTTTGACGAACTTCGAATGGATTTCCCGGAACTTGGGGTATATTTTCCAGTCCCTTGGACGCTAAACTAAGTCCTGATGGCCTTGTTTTGAAGTGAAATGGACAGAGCAAAACTTTTTGAACCCTCACTTTCTAGCTTGTGGGCCGAAATATAGCCACACTTGACTTCAAGACTGAAACAGTAGCCGAGACCACGTTACGCGCATCATGAATTTGATCAACTTCGGCTCCAATTCCCGGGACTTGGGGGATATTTTCCAGCCCCGGGGACTCGAAACTAACTCCTGATGGCCTTGGTTTGCATTAAAATGGACACAGCACAATTTTTTGAACGCACACTTTCGAGATTCTGGTCCAAAATATAGCCCCACTTCACTTAAGACTGAAAGAGTAGCCGAGACCGCCTTGCTCGCATCGTGAGTTTGACAAACTTCGGGTCGATATTCCGGAACTTGGGGGATATTTTCCAGTCCCAGGAACTCTAAACTAACTCCTGATGGCCTTGGTTTTCAGTGAAATAGACAGAGCAAAACTTTTTGAACGCTCACTTTCCAGCTTGTGGGCCGAAATATAGCCTCACTTCACTTTAAGACTGAAAAAGTAGCCGAGACTACCTTACGCAAATCGTGATTTTGACCAACTTCGGCTCGATTTCCCGGAAGTTGGGGGATATTTTCCAGTCCTGGGGACTGTAAAGTAGCTCCTGATGCCTTTGGTTTGCAGTGAAATAAACACAGGGAAACTTTTTGAACGCTCACTTTCAAGCTCCGGGGCAGGAATAAAGCCTCACTTCACTTTAAGACTGAAACAGTAAGCGAGACCGCCTAACGCGCACCGTGATTTTGACCAACTTCGGCTAAATTTCTCCGAACTTGGGCGATATTTTCCAGTCCCGAACACTTTTAAGTAACCCCTGCTGGCCTTCGTTTGCCGTAAAATGAACACAGCAAAACTTTTAGAACTTTCAGTTTCTAGCTTCTCGGCCGAAATATAGTCCCAGTTCACTTTAAGAATGAAAGAGTAGGCGAGACTGCCTTACGTGCATCGTGGTTTTAAGCAACTTCCGCTCGATTTTCTAGAATTTTGGCGATATTTTGAAGTCCCGGGGACTCTAAACTAACTCCTGATGGCCTTGGATTTCTCTGAAATGGAGAGAGGAAAACTTTTTGAACCCTCACTTTTGAGCCTCTGGGCCGAAATATAACCCCACTTCACTTTAAGACTGAAAGACTAGCCAAGACCGTCTTGTGCGCATCGTGATTTTGACCAACGTCTTCTCGATTTTCCGGAACTTGGGAAATATATTGCAGTCCCGGGGACTCTAAATTAACTCCTGATAGCCTTGGTTTGCAGTGAAATAGACACAGGAAATTTTTTCCGGCGCTCACTTTGGAGCTTCTGGGCCGAAATAGAGCCCCACTTCACTTTAAGACTGAAAGAGTAGCCGAGGCCGCCTTAGGCGCATCGTGATTTTGACCAACTTCGGCTTGAGTTGCCAGAACTTAAAAGATATTTTCCAGTCCCGGGGACTCTAAACTAACCCATGATGGCCTTGGTTTTCAGTGAAATTGAGAGAGGAAAACTTTTTGAACGCTCACTTTGGAGATTCTGGGCCGAAATAGAGCCCCACTTCACTTTAAGACTGAAAGAGTAGCCGAGGCCGCCTTAGGCGCATCGTGATTTTGACCAACTTCGGCTTGAGTTGCCAGAACTTAAAAGATATTTTCCAGTCCCGGGGACTCTAAACTAACCCATGATGGCCTTGGTTTTCAGTGAAATTGAGAGAGGAAAACTTTTTGAACGCTCACTTTCGAGCTTCTGGACCGAAATATAGCCCTACTTCTCTTTGAGACTGAAAGAGTAGCCGAGACCGCCTTACGCGAATCGTTATTTCGACCAACTTCGTCGCGATTTCGCGGAACTTGGGGGATATTTTCCAGTTCCGGGGACTGTAAACTACTTCCTGAGGGTCTTGCTTTGCAGTGAAATGTTCACAGCATAACTTTTTGAACGCTCACTTTCGAGCTTCTTGGCCGAAATATACAGCCACGTCACTTTAAGACTAAAAGAGTAGCCGAGACTGCTTTACGCGCATCGTGATTTTGACAAACATCGGCTCGATTTCCCGGAACTTGGGGGATATTTTGATGTCCCGGAGACTGTAAACTATCTCCTGATGTGGCTTGGTTCGCGGTGAAATGGACACAGCAAAACTTTTTGAACTTTCACTTTCGAGCTTCTGGGCCGAAATATAGCCCGAGTTCACCTTAAGAATGAAAGAATAGCCGAGACCGCCTTACGCGCATCGTGATTTTGAAACACTTTGGCTCGATTTCCCGGGAAATGGGGAATATTTTCCGGTACCGGGGACTCTAAAGTAACTCCTGATTGCCTTGGTTTGCATTGAAATGGAGAGAGCAAAACTTTTTCAACACTCCCCTTCGGGCTTCTGAGCCGAAATATAGCCCCGCTTCAGTTTAAGACTGAAAGAGTAGCCGACAACGTGTTACGCGCATCGTGATTTTGACCAACTTCGGCTCGATTTCCCGACACTTCGGGGATATATTCAAGTCCCAAGGACTCTAAACTAACCCCTGATGGCCTTGGTCTGCAGTGAAATGGACACAGCAAATTTTTTTGAACGCTTACTTTCGAAATTCTGGGCCGAAATATAGCCCCACTTCATTTTAAGACTGAAATAGTAGCCGAGACCGCCTTAGACGCATAGTGATTTTGACCAACTTCGGCTTGAGTTGCCACAACTTAAGGGATATTTTCCAGTCCCGTGGACTCAAAACTAACTCATGATGGCTTTGGTTTTCAGTTAAATTAAGAGAGCAAATCTTTTTGAACGCTCACTTTCGACCTTCTGGGCCGAAATATACAGCCACGTCACTTTAAGACTAAAAGAGTAGCCGAGACTGCTTTACGCGCATCGTGATTTTGACAAACTTCGGCTCGATTTCCCGGGACCTGGGGGATATTTTGATGTCCCGGACACTGTAAACAATCTGCTGATGTGGCTTGGTTTGCGGTGAAATGGACACAGCAAAACTTTTTTTGAACTTTCACTTTCTAGCTTCTGGGCCGAAATATAGCCCCAGTTCACTTTAAGAATGAAAGAGAAGCCGAGACCACCTTACGCGCATCGTGATTTTGAGAAAGTTCGGCTCGATTTCCCCGCACTTGGGCGATATTTTGCAGTCCCGAGGAGTCTAAACTAACTCCTGATGGCCTTGGTTTGCAGTGAAATGAACACAGCAAAACTTTTTGAACTTTCACTTTCTAGCTTCTCGGCCGAAATATAGCCCCAGTTCACTTTAAGAATGAAAGAGTAGCCGAGACCGCCTTACGCGCATCGTGATTTTGACAAAATTCGGCTGGATTTCCCCGAACTTGGGCGATATTTTCCAGCCCCGAGGAGTCTCAGCTAACTCCTGATGGCCTTGGCTTGCAGTGAAATGAACACAGTAACAGTTTTGGAAGGCTTATTTTCGAGCTCCTGGGATGAAATATAGCCCCACTTCACTTTAAGACTGAACGAGTAGGCGAGACCGCCTTACGCGCATCGTGATTTTGAGCAACTTCCGCTAGATTTTCCAGAATTTTGGTGATGTTTCCAAGCCCCGGGGACTCTAAACTAACTCCTGATGGCCTTGGTTTGCAGGGAAATGGACGCAGGAAAACTTTTTGAACTCTCAGTTTCGAGCTTCTGGGCCGAAATACAACGGTATTTCACTTTAAGAGTGAACTAGTAGCCGAGACCGCCTTACGAGCATCGTGATTTTGACCAAGTTCAGCTCGATTTCCCGTAACTTGGGGGATATTTTCCAGTCCGGGGGACTTTAAACTAACTCCTGGATGCCTTGGATTGCAGTTAAATGCACAAAGCGTAACTTTTTAAAGTGTCACTTTCGAGCTTCTGGGCCGAAATATAGCCCCACTTTACTTTTAGACTGAAAGAGTAGCCGAGACCGGCTTACGTGCATCGTAATTTTGACCAACTTCGGCTCGATTTCCCGGAAGTTGGCGAATATTTTCAATTCCCGGGGAAGCTAAACTAACTTCCGATGGCCTTAGTTTGCAGTTAAATGGACACAGCAAAAGTTTTTGAACGCTCACTTTCGAGCTTATGGGTCGAAATATAGCCCCACTTAACTTTAAGACTGAAAGAGTAGCCGAGACCGCCTTACGCGCATCGTGATTTTGGGATACTTGGGCTCGATTTCCCGCAAATAGGGGGATATTTTTCAGTCGCGGGGACTCTAAACTAACTCCTGATGGCCTTGGTTTGCAGTGAAATGGACACAGGAACACTTTTTGAACGCGCAGTTTCGAGCTTGCTGGCCGAAATATAGCCCTACTTCTTTTTAAGATTGAAAGAGTAGGCGGGAGCGGCTTACGCGCAGTGTAATTTTGAGGATCTTCGGCTCGATCTGGCGAAACTTGGGAGATATTTTCCAGTCCCAAAGTCTCTAAACTCACTCCTGATTGTCTAAGATGTGAGTGAAATAGAGACAAAAATTTTTGAAGCCTTACTTTCGAGCTTCTGGAGTTAAATCTAGGCCCACTTTACCTTAAGACTTAAAGAGCAGCCGAGACCCCCTTAAGCACATCGTGATTTTGACTAACTTCGGGTGGATTTCCCGTAACTTGGGGGATATTTCCAGTCCCTTGGACGCTAAACTAAGTCGTGATGGCCTTGTTTTGCAGTGAAATGGAGACAGCAAAACTTTTTAAACACTCAGTTTCGAGCTTCTGGGCCGAAATATTGCCCCACTTCACTTTAAGACTGAAAGAGTAGCCGAGACCGCCTTACGCGCATCGTGATTTTGGGCTACTTTGGCTCGATTTCCCGGAACTTGGGAGATAATTCCCAGTCCCGGGCACTCTTAACTAATTCCTGATGGCCTTGGTTTTCAGTGAAATGGACACAGCCAAACTCTTTGAACGTTCACTTTCGAGCTTCTGGGAAGAAATATAGCCCCCCATTACTTTAACACTGAAAGAGTAGCGAGACTGCCTTACGCCCATCGTGATTTTGACAAACTTCGGGTCGATTTCCCGGAACTTGGGGAATATTTTCTAGTCCCGGGGACTCTAAACTATCTCCTGATGGCCATGGTTTGCAGTGAAATTTACACAGCACAAGTTTTTGAACGCACACTTTCGAGCTTCTAGGCCGAAATATACTCCCACATCACTTAAGACGTAAAGAGTAGCCGAGACGGGCGTGCGCGCATCGTGATTTTGACCAACTTCGGGTCGATATTCCGGAAGTTGGGGGATATTTTCCAGTCCCATTGACTCTAAACTAACTCTTGATGGCCTTGGTTTGCAGTGAAATGGAGACAGCAAAACTTTTTGAACGCTCACCTTCAAGCTTCTGGGCCGAAATATAGCCCACTTTACTTTAATACTGGAAAAGAAGCCGAGACCGCCTTACGCGCATCGTGATTTTGACAAACTTCGGGTGGATTTCCCGGAACTTGGGGGATATTTTGCAGTCCCTTGGACGCTAAACTAGGTGCCGATGGCCTTGTTTTGCAGTGAAATGGACACAGCAAAGCTTTTTGAACGCTCACCTTCAAGCTTCTGGGCCGAAATATAGCCCACTTTACTTTAATACTGGAAAAGAAGCCGAGACCGCCTTACGCGCATCGTGATTTTGACAAACTTCGGGTGGATTTCCCGGAACTTGGGGGATATTTTGCAGTCCCTTGGACGCTAAACTAGGTGCCGATGGCCTTGTTTTGCAGTGAAATGGACACAGCAAAGCTTTTTGAACGCTCACTTTCGAGCTTGTGGGACGAAATATAGCCATACTTCACTTTAAGACTGAGACAGTAGCCGAGACCACGTTTCGCGCATCGTGATTTTGATCAACTTCGGCTCGATTTCCCGGAACTTGCGAAATATTTTCCAGTCCCGGGGACTCTAAACTAACTCGTGCTGGTCTTGGTTTGCAGTGAAATGGACACAGCGGAGGTTTTTGAACGCTTACTCTGGAGCTTCTGGGCCGAAATAGAGCCCCATTTTACTTTAAGACTGAAAAAGTAGGCGAGACCGTCTTGAGCGAATCGTGATTTTGACCAATTTCGCGTCCAATTCCCGAAACTTGGGGAATATATTCCAGTCAAAGAGACTCTAAAGTAACTTCTGATGGCCTTGGTTTTCAGTGAAATGGACAGAGCACAACTTTGGAGCTTCTGGGCAGAAATATAGCCCCACTTTACTTTAAGACTGAAAGAGTAGATGAGACCGCCTTACGCGCATCGTAATTTTGCCGAACTTCGACTGGATTTCCCGGAACTTGGGGGATATTTTGCAGTCCTTTGGACGCTAAACTAAGTTTTCATGGCCTTGTTTTGAAGTAAAATGGACACAAGAAAAGTTTTTGAACGCTCACTTTCTAGCTTGTGGGCCGAAATATAGCCCCACTTCACTTTAAGACTGAAACAGTAGCCGATACCGCATTTCGCGCATCGTGATTTTGATCAACTTCGGTTCGATTCCTCGGAACTTGAGCAATATTTTTCAGTCCCGGGGACCCTAAACTTACCCCTGATGGCCTTGGTTTGCAGTGAAATGGACACAGCAAAACTTTTTGAACGCTCACTTTCGGGCTTCTGGCCTGAAGTATAGCCCCACTTCACTTTAAGAATGAAAGAGTAGCCGAGACCACTTTAGGGGCATCGTGAGTTTGACCAACCTCGGCTCAATTTCCCGGACCTTTGGGCATATTTTCTTGTCCCGGGGACGCTAAACTAACTCCTGATGGCTTTGGTTTGCAGTGAAATAAACACAGGGAAACTTTTTGAACGCTCACTTTCAAGCTCCTGGGTAGGAATAAAGCCTCACTTCACTTTAAGACTGAAACAGTAAGCGAGACCGCCTAACGCGCACCGTGATTTTGACCAACTTCGGCTAAATTTCCTGAACTTGGGGAAATTTTCCAATCCCGAAGACTCTTAAGTAACTCCTGATGGCCTTGGTTTGCATTGAAATGGATACAGCAAAACTTTTTGAAGCTCATTTTTGAGCTTCTGGGCCGAAATATAGCCCCACTTCACTTTAAGACTGAAAGACTAGCCAAGACCGTCTTGCGCGCATCGTGATTTTGACCAACGTCTTCTTGATTTTCCGGAACTTGGGAAATATATTGGAGTCCCGGGGACTCTAAACTAACTCCTGATGGCCTTGGTTTGCAGTGAAATGGACACAGCAAATCTTTTGCAGCGCTCACTTTGGAGCTTCTGGGCCGAAATAGAGCCCCACTTCACTTTAAGACTGAAAGAGTAGCCGAGGCCGCCTTAGGCGCATCGTGATTTTGACCAACTTCGGCTTGAGTTGCCAGAACTTAAAAGATATTTTCCAGTCCCGGGGACTCTAAACTAACTTCTGATGGCCTTGGTTTGCAGTGAAATGAACACAGTAACACTTTTTGAAGGCTTATTTTCGAGCTTCTGGGCCGAAATACAACCGTATTTCACTTTAAGAGTGAAATAGTAGCCGAGACCGCCTTACGAGCATCGTGATTTTGACCAAGTTCAGCTCGATTTCCCGTTACTTGGGAGATATTTTCCAGTCCGGGGGACTTTAAACTAACTCCTGAATGCCTTGGTTTGCAGTTAAATGCACAAAACGTAACTTTTTAAAGGGTCACTTTCGAGCTTATGGCTCGGAATATAGCCCCACTTTACTTTAAGACTGAAAGAGTAGCCGAGACCGCCTTACGCGCATCGTGATTTAGACCAACTTCCGTTCGATTTCCCGTAACTTCGGGGAAATATTCCAGTCCCGGGGACTCTAAACTAACTGCTGATGGCCTTGGTTTGCAGTGAAATCGACACAGCACATTTTTTTTAACGCGCACTTTCGAGCTTGCTGGCCGAAATATAGCCCTACTTCTTTTTAAGACTGAAAGAGTAGGCGGGAGCGCCTTACGCGCATTGTGATTTTGAGGATCTTCGGCTCGATCTGGCGAAACTTGGGAGATATTTTCCAGTCCCAAAGTCTCTAAACTCACTCCTGATTGTCTAAGATGTGAGTGAAATAGAGACAAAAATTTTTGAAGCCTTACTTTCGAGCTTCTGGAGTTAAATCTAGGCCCACTTTACCTTAAGACTGAAAGAGTAGCCGAGACCCCCTTAAGCGCATCGTGATTGTGACTAACTTCGGGTTGATTTCCCGTAACTTGGGGGATATTTCCAGTCCCTTGGACGCTAAACTAAGTCGTGATGGCCTTGTTTTGCAGTGAAATGGAGACAGCAAAACTTTTTAAACACTCAGTTTCGAGCTTCTGGGCCGAAATATTGCCCCACTTCACTTTAAGACTGAAAGAGTAGCCGAGACCGCCGTACGCGCGTCGTGATTTTGACCAACTTCGGTTAAATTTCCCGGAACTTGGGGCATATTTTCCAGTCCCGGGAACTCTAAACTGACCCCCGACGTCCTTGGTCTGCAGTAAAATGGACACAGCAAAACTTTTTGAACGCTCACTATTGAGCTTGTGGGCCGAAATATAGCTCCACTTCACTTTAAGAGTGAAAGAGTAGCCGAGACCGCCTTACGCCCATGGTAATTTTGACCAACTTCGGCTCGATTTCCCGGAGCTGAGTGGATATTTTCCAGTCCCGCGGACTCTAAAGTAACTCCCGATGGCCTTGCTCTGGAGTGAAATGGACACAGCACAACTTTTTGATCGCTCACTTTCCAGCTTCTGGGCAGAAATATTGCCCCAGTTCACTTTAAGAATGAAAGAGTAACCGGGATCGCCTTATGCGCATCGTGATTTTGACCACCTTTGGCTCGATTTCCCGGTAAATGGAGGATATTTTCCGGTACCGGGGACTCTAAACTAACTCCTGATTGCCTAGGCCGAAATGTAGCCGCAGTTCATTTTAAGACTGAAAGAGTAAACGAAACTGCCGTACGCTTATCGTAATTTTAAGAAAGCATGGCTCAATTTGCCGAAACTTGGAGGATAGCTTCCAGTCTCGAAGATTCTAAACTATCTCCTGATGGACTTAGTTCTTAGTGAAATGGACACAGGTAAAAGGAGAGCACGCTCGGTGTCGAGCTTGTAGAACCGAAATATAGCCCCACTTCATTATCGGAGTAAACGAGTAGCCGAGACCGCCTTACGCGCATCATGATTTAGAGCATCTTTGGCTCGATTTGCCGGAATTCGGGGAATATTTTCCAGTCCCGAGGACTCTATGCTGACTCCTGATGAACTTAGTTTTCAGTGATATGTACACAGGCAAAAGCAGCCCACGCTCGGTGTTGAGCTTGTCGGCCGAAATATAGCCCCACTTCATTTTAAGACTGAAAGAGTAGCCGAGAGCGCCTTACGCGCAGCGTTATTTTTAGCAACTTTGGCTCGATCTGCCAGAGTTTGGGAAATATTTTCCAGTCCCAAGGACTCTAAACTAACTCCTGATTGTCTTGGTTTTCAGTGAAATGGACACAGCGAAACTTTTTGAACGCTCACTCTCGAGCTTCTGGACCGAAATATAGCCCCACTTTACTTTGAGACTGAAAGAGTAGCCGAGACCGTCTTGCGCAAATCGTGATTTTGACCAACTTCGGGTCGGTTTCCCGGAACTTGGGGGATATATTCCATTTCCGCGAGCTCTAAACTAACTCCTTATGGCCTTGGTTTTCAGTGAAATGGACAAAGGAAAGCTTTTTGAACACTCTCTTTGTAGCTTCTGGGCCGAAATAGAATCCCACTTCACTTTCAGACTGTTATAGTAGCCGAGACCGCCTCACGCGCATCGTGAGTTAGACCAAGTTCAGCTCGATTTCACGCAACTTTTGGGATATTTTCCAGTCCGGGAGACTCTAAACGAACTCCGGATGGCCTTGGTTTGCACTGAAATGCGCACAGCATAACTTTTTGAACGCCCACTTTCGAGCTTGTGGGCCGAAATATAGCCCCACTTCACTATAAGACTGCAAGAGTAGCCGAGATCGCCTTACGCGCATCGTGATTTTAACCATTTTCGGATCGATTTCTCGGCACTTGGGGGATATTTTCCAGTCCCGGGGACTCTAAACTAACTCCTGATCGCCTTGCTTTGCATTGAAATGGACAGAGCAAAACTTTTTGAACGCTCACTTTCGAGCTTGTGGGCCGAAATATAGCCACACTTTACTTTAAGACTGAAACAGTAGCCGAGACCGCATTTCGCGCATCGTGATTTTGATCAACTTCGGCTCGCTTTCCTGGAACTTAGGGAATATTTTCCAGTCCCCCGGACCCTAAACTAACTTTGATAGCTTTGGTTTGCAGTGAAATGCACACAGCAAAACTTTTTGAACGCTCACTTTCGAGCTTCTGGACAGAAATATAGCCCGACTTTACTTTAAGACTGAAAGAGTAGCCGAAACCGCCTTACGTATATCGTAATTTTGACGAACTTCGAATGGATTTCCCGAAACTTGGGGTATGTTTTCCAGTCCCTTGGACGCTAAACTAAGTCCTGATGGCCTTGTTTTGAAGTGAAATGGACACAGCAAAACTTTTTGAACCCTCACTTTCTAGCTTGTGGACCGAAATATAGGCACACTTGACTTTAAGACTGAAACAGTAGCCGACACCACGTTACGCGCATCATGAATTTGATCAACTTTGGCTCCCATTCCCGGGACTTGGGGGATATTTTCAAGTCCTGGGGACTCTAAAGTAACTCCTGATGGCCTTGGTTTCCATTGAAATGGACACAGCACAAATTTTTGAACGCACACTTTCGAGCTTCTAGGCCGAAATATAGCCCCACTTCACTTAACAGTGAAAGAGCAGCCGAGACCGCCTTGCTCGCATCGTGATTTTGACAAACTTCGGGTCGATATTCCGGAACTTGGGGGATATTTTCCAGTCCCAGGAACTCTATATTAACTCCTGATGGCCTTGGTTTGCAGTGAAATGGACACAGCAAAACTTTTTGAACGCTCACTTTCCAGCTTGTGGGCCGAAATATAGCCTCACTTCACTTTAAGACTGAAACAGTAGCCGAGACCGCATTTGGCGCATCGTGATTTTGATCAACTTCGGCTCGCTTTCTCGGAACTTGGGGAATATTTCCCAGTCCCGGAGACCCTAAACTAACTTTTGATAGCTTTGGTTGGCAGTGAAATGCACACAGCAAAACTTTTTGAACGCTCACTTTCGAGCTCCTGGACAGAAATATAGCCTCACTTCACTTTAAGACTGAAAGAGTAGCCTAGACCGCCTTACGGGAATCGTTATTTTGACCAACTTCGGCTCGATTTCCCGGAAGTTGGGGGATATTTTCCAGTCCCGGCGACTCGAAACTAGCTCCTGATGGCTTTGGTTTGCAGTGAAATAAACACAGGGAAACTTTTTGAACGCTCACTTTCAAGCTCCTGGGCAGGAATAAAGCCTCACTTCACTTTAAGACTGAAACAGTAAGCGAGACCGCCTAACGCGCACCGTGATTTTGACCAACTTCGGCTAAATGTCCCTGAACTTGGGGGATATTTTCCAGACCCGAAGACTCTTAAGTAACCCCTGATGGCCTTCGTTTGCATTGAAATGAATACAGCAAAACTTTTTGAAGCTCACTTTTGAGCTTCTGGACCGAAATATAGCCCCACTTCACTATAAGACTGAAAGAGTAGCCGAGACCGCCTTACGTGAATCGTTATTTTGACCAACTTCGTCTCGATTTCGCGGAACTTGGGGGATATTTTCCAGTTCCGGGCACTGTAAACTACTTCCTGAGGGCCTTGCTTTGCAGTGAAATGGGCACAGCATAACTTTTTGAACGCTCACTTTCGAGCTTCGGGGCCGAAATAGAGCCCGAGTTAACTTTAAAGATTGAAAGAATAGCCGAGACCGCCTTACGCGCATCGTGATTTTGACCAACTTTGGCTCGATTTCCCGGGAAATGGGGAATATTTTCCGGTACCGGGAACTCTAAAGTAACTCCTGATTGCCTTGGTTTGCATTGAAATGGAGAGAGCAACACTTTTTCAACGCTCCCCTTCGGTCCTCTGAGTCGAAATATAGCCCCACTTCAGTTTAAGACTAAAAGAGTAGCCGACACCGTCTTACGCGCATCGTAGTTTTGACCGACTTCGGCTCGATTTCCGGAAACTTTGGGGATATATTCAAGTCCCAAGGAGTCTAAACTAACCCCTGATGGCCTTGGTCTGCAGTGAAATGGACACAGCAAATTTTTTTGAACGCTTACTTTGGAAATTCTGGGCCGAAATATAGCCCCAGTTCACTTTAAGAATGAACGAGTAGGCGAGACCGCCTTACGCGCATCGTAATTTTGGCAAACTTCCGCTCGATTTCCCCGAACTTAGGCGATATTTTCCAGTCCGGGGGACTTTAAACTAACTCCTGGATGCCTTGGTTTGCAGTTAAATGCACAAAGCGTAACTTTTTAAAGGGTCACTTTCGAGCTTCTGGGCCAAAATATACCCCCAGTTCACTTTAAGAATGAAAGAGTAGCCGAGACCGCCTTACGCGCATCGTGATTTTGACAAAATTCGGCTCGATTTCCCCGAACATGGGCGATATTTTTCAGTCCCGAGGAGTCTAAACTAACTCGTGATGGCCTTGGTTGTCAGTGAAATGAACACAGTAACACTTTTTGAAGGCTTATTTTCGAGCTTTTGGGATGAAATATAGCCCTATTACACTTTAAGACTGAAAGAGTAGGGGAGAGCGCCTTACGGGCATCGTGATTTTGAGCTACTTCCGCTCGATTTTCTAGAATTTTGGCGATATTTTGAAGTCCCGGGGACTCTAAACTAACTCCTGATTGCCTTGGTTTACAGTGAAAGGGACACAGGAACACTTTTTGAACGCGCACTTTCGAGCTTGCTGGCCGAAATATAGCCCTACTTCTTTCTAAGACTGAAAGAGTAGGCGGCAGTGCCTTAGCGCATTGTGATTTTGAGGATCTTCGGCTCGATCTGGCGAAACTTGGGAGATATTTTCCAGTCCCAAAGTCTCTAAACTCACTCCTGATTGTCTAAGATGTGAGTGAAATAGAGACAAAAATTTTTGAAGCCTTACTTTCGAGCTTCTGGAGTTAAATCTAAGCCCACTTTACCTTAAGACTGAAAGAGTAGCCGAGACCCCCTTAAGCGGATCGTGATTTTGACTAACTTCGGGTGGATTTCCCGTAACTTGGGGGATATTTCCAGTCCCTTGGACTCTAAACTTAGTCGTGATGGCCTTGTTTTGAAGTGAAATGGAGACAGCAAAACTTTTTAAACACTCAGTTTCGAGCTTCTGGGCCGAAATATTGCCCCACTTCACTTTAAGACTGAAAGAGTAGCCGAGACCGCCGTACGCGCGTCGTGATTTTGACCAACTTCGGTTAAATTTCCCGGAACTGGGGGGATATTTTCCAGTCCCGCGGACTCTAAACTGACCCCCGACGTCCTTGCTCTGGAGTGAAATGGACACAGCACAACATTTTGAACGCTCACTTTCGAGCTTCTGGGCGGAAATATTGCCCCAGTTCACTTTAAGAATGAAAGAGTAAGCGGGACCGCCTTTCGCGCATCGTGATTTTGACCAACTTTGGCTCGATTTCCCGGGAAATGGGGGATATTTTCCGGTACCGGGGACTCTAAACTAACTCCTGATTGCCTTGGTTTTCAGTGAAATGGACACAGCACAACTTTTTGAACGCTCACTTTTGAGCTTCTGGGCCGAAGCATAGCCCTACTTCACTTTTAGACTGAAAGACTAGCCGAGTCCGCCATACGCGCATCGTGATTTTGGGCTACTTCGGCTCGATTTCCCGGAACTTGGGAGATAATTCCCAGTCCCGGGCACTCTAAACTAATTCCTGATGGCCTTGGTTTTCAGTGAAATGGACACAGCCAAACTCTTTGAACGTTCACTTTCGAGCTTCTGGGCCGAAATATAGCCCCACTTCACTTTAAGACTGAAAGAGTAGCCTGGATCGCCTTACGCGCATGGTAATTTTGTCGAACTTCGGCTTGATTTCCTGGGACTTGGGGGATATTTTCCAGTCCCGGAAGCTCTAAACTAACTCCTGAATGCCTTGGTTTTTAGTGAAATGGACACAGGTAAAAGGGGCGCACGCTAGGTTTCCAGGTTGTAGGCCGAAATATAGCCCCACTTTATTTTAAGAGTGAAAGTGTACACGAAACCGCCTTAAACGCATCGAAATTTTTAGCCACTATGGCTCGATCTGCCAAAACTTGGGGGATATTTTCCAGTCCCGGGGACTCTACCCTAACTCTTGATGGCCTTACTTTTCAGTAAAATGGTCACAGGTAGCAGGAGCGCACGCTCGGTGCCGAGCTTCTAGGCCGAAATGTAGCCCCAGTTCATTTTAAGACTGAAAGAGTAAACGAAACTGCCGTACGCTTATCGTAATTTTAAGAAAGTATGGCTCAATTTGCCGAAACTTGGAGGATAGCTTCCAGTCTCGAGGATTCTAAACTATCTCCTGATGGACTTAGTTCTTAGTGAAATGGACACAGGTAAAAGGAGAGCACGCTCGGTGTCGAGCTTGTAGAACCGAAATATAGCCCCACTTCATTTTCGGAGTAAACGAGTAGCCGAGACCGCCTTACGCGCATCGTGATTTTGAGCAACTTTGGCTCGATCTGCCAGAATTTGGGAAATATTTTCCAGTCCCAAGGACTTTAAACTAACTCCTGATGGCCTAAGATGTCAGTGAAATGGACACAGGTAAAATTAGCGCACGCCCGGTCTCGAGCTTCTAGGTCGAAATGTAGCCCCTCTTAATTTTAAGACTGAAAGAGTAGCCGAGACCGCCTTACGCGCATCGTGATTTTGGGCCACTTTTGCTCGATTTCCCGGAAGTTGGCGAATAATTTAAAGTCCCGGGGACGCGAAACTAACTCCCGATGACCTTGGTTTGCAGTTTAATGAACACAGCAAAACATTCTAAACGCTCACCTTCGAGCTTTAGGGCCGAAATATAGCCTTACTTAAATTTAAGACTGAAAGAATAGCCGAGAGCCTGTTACTCGCATCGTAATTTTCATCAACTTCGGCGCCATTTCCTGGAACTCGGAGAATAATTTCCAGTCCCGGGGACTCTAAACTAACTCCTGATGGCCATGGTTTGCAGTGAAATGGACACAGCAAAACTTTTTGGACGCTCACTTTCGAGCTTATGGTCCTAAATATAGTCACACTTCACTTTAAGACTGAAACAGTAGGCAAGACCGCGTTACGCGCATCGTGATTTTGATCAACTTCTGCTCGCTTTCCTGGAACTTGGGGAATATTTTCCAGTCCCGGGGACTCTAAACTAACTCCCGATGGCCATGGTTTGCAGTGAAATTCACACAGCACAAGTTTTTGAACGCACACTTTCGAGCTTCTAGGCCGAAATATAGTCCCACATCACTTAAGACGTAAAGAGTAGCCGAGACCGGCGTGCGCGCATCGTGATTTTGACCAAGTTCGGGCCGATATTACGGAACTTGGGGGATATTTTCCAGTCCCAGGGACTCTAAAGTAACTCTTGATGGCCTTGGTTTGCAGTGAAATGGAGACAGTGAAACTTTTTGAACGCTCACCTTCAAGCTTCTGGGCCGAAATATAGCCCACTTTACTTTAATACTGAAAAAGTGGCGTAGACCGCCTTACGCGCATCGTGATTTTGACAATCTTCGGGTGGATTTCCCGGATCTTGGGGAATATTTTCCAGTCCCTTGGACGCTAAACTAGGTGCCGATGGCCTTGTTTTGCAGTGAAATGGACGCAGCAAAACTTTTTGAACGCTCACTTTCGAGCTTGTGGGCCGAAATATAGCCATACTTCACTTTAAGACTGCAACAGTAGCCGAGACCACGTTTCGCGCATCGTGATTTTGATCAACTTCGGCTCGATTTCGCGGAACTTGCGAAATATTTTCCAGTCCCGGGGACTCTAAACTAACTCGTGCTGGTCTTGGTTTGCAGTGAAACGGAAACAGAAAAAGTTTTTAAACGCATACTTTCGAACTTCAGGACCGAAATAGAAGCCCACTTCACTTGAAGACTGAAAGAGTAGCCGAGACCGCCTGACGTGCATCGTGATTTTGAGCAACTTCGGCTCGATTTGCCGGAACGAAGGGGATATATTCCAGTTCTGAAGACTCTAAAGTAATTCCTGATGGCCTTGGTTTGCAGTAAAATAGACCCAGCAAAACTTTTTGAACGCTGAATTTCGAGCTTCTGGGCCAAAATATAGCCACCATTACTTTAACACTGAAAGAGTAGCCGAGACCGCCTTACGCGCATCGTGATTTTGACAAACTTCGGGTTGATTTCCGGGAACTTGGGGGACATTTTCCAGTCCCGGAGACTCTTAACTAACTCCTGCTTGTCTTGCTTTGCAGTGAAATGGACACAGCGAAGACTGAAAGAGTAGGCGAGACCGTCTTGAGCGAATTGCGATTTTGACCAATTTCGCGTCATATTCCCGAAACTTGGGGGATATATTCCAGTCCAAGGGACTCTAAAGTAACTCCTGATGGCCTTGGTTTTCAGTGAAATGGACAGAGCACAACTTTGGAGCTTCTGGGCAGAAATATAGCCCCACTTTACTTTAAGACTGAAAGAGCACATGAGACCGCCTTACGCGTATTGTAATTTTGACGAACTTCAAATGGATTTCCCGGAACTTGGGGGATATTTTGCAGTCCCTTGGACGCTAAACTAAGTCCTGATGGCCTTGTTTTGAAGTAAAATGGACACAAGAAAACTTTTTGAACGCTCACTTTCTAGCTTATGGGCCGAAATATAGCCACACTTCACATTAGGACTGACACAGTAGCCGAGACCACGTTACGCGCATCATGAATTTGATCAACTTCGGCTCGATTTCCCGGGACATGGGGCATATTCTCCAGTCCCAGGGACTCTAAACTAACTTCTGAGGGCCTTGGTTTGCAGTGAAAGTGACAGAGCAAAACTTTTTAAACACTCACTTTCGAGCTTCTGGGCCGAAATATTGCCCCACTTCACTTTAAGACTGAAAGAGTAGCCGGGACCACCTTACGCACATCGTGATTTTGACCAACTTCGGCTCGATTTACCGGAACTTGGGGGATATTTTCCAGTCCCGAGGACTCTTAAGTAACCCCTGATGGCCTTGGTTTGCATTGAAATGGATACAGCAAAACTTTTTGAACGCTCACTTTTGAGCTTCTGTGGCGAAATATAGCCCCACTTCACTTTAAGACTGAAAGAGTAGCCGAGACCGTCTTACGCGCATCGTGATTTTGACCAACGTCTTCTCGATTTTCCGGAACTTGGGAAATACATTTTACTCCCGGGGACGCTAAACTAACTCCTGATAGCCTTGGTTTGCAGTGAAATAGATATAGTAATTGTTTTTGAGCTTTGAGCTTGTGGACCGAAATAGAGACCCACTTCACTTTATGACTGAAGGAGTAGCCGACACCGCCTTAAGCGCACCGTGATTTTGACGAACTTCGGCTCGATTTGCCGGAACTTGGGGGATATTTTCCGGTCCAGGGGACTCTAAACTAACTCCTGATTGTCTTGGTTTTCAGTGAAATGGACACAGCGAAACTTTTTGAACGCTCACTCTCGAGCTTCTGGACCGAAATATAGCCCCACTTTACTTTAAGACTGAAAGAGTAGCCGAGACCGTTTTGCGCAAATCGTGATTTTGACCAACTTCGGGTCGTTTTCCCGGAACTTGGGGGATATATTCCATTTCTGCGAGCTCTAAACTAACTCCTGATGGCCTTGGTTTTCAGTGAAATGGACAAACGAAAGCTTTTTGAACACTCCCTTTGTAGCTTCTTGGCCGAAATAGAATCCCACTTCACTTTCAGACTGAAATAGTAGCCGAGACCGCCTCGCGCCCATCGTGAGTTAGACCAAATTCAGCTCAATTTCACGCAACTTTTGAGATATTTTCCAGTCCGGGGAACTCTAAACTAACTCCGGATGGCCTTGGTTTGCACTGAAATGCGCAGAGCATAACTTTTTGAACGCCCACTTTGGAGCTTGTGGGCCGAAATATAGCCCCACTTCACTTTAAGACTGAAAGAGTAGCCGAGATCGCCTTACGCGCATGGTGATTTTGACCAATTTCGGATCGATTTCTGGGAACTTGGGGGATATTTTCCAGTCCCGGGGACTCTAAACTAAGTCCTGGTCGCCTTGCTTTGCATTGAAATGGACAGAGCAAAACTTTTTGAACGCTCACTTTCGCTCGCTTTACCGGAACTTGGGAAATATTTTCCAGTCCCGGGGACCCGAAACTAACTTTTGATAGCTTTGGTTTGCAGTGAAATGGACACAGCAAAACTTTTTGAACGCTCATTTTCGAGCTTCTAGACAGAAATATAGCCCGACTTTACTTTAAGACTTAAAGAGTAGCCGAAACCGCCTTACGTATATCGTAATTTTGACGAACTTCGAATGGATTTCCCGGAACTTCGGGGATATTTTCCAGTCCCTTGGACGCTAAACTAAGTCCTGATGGCCTTGTTTTGGAGTGAAATGGACACAGCAAAACTTTTTGAACGCTCACTTTCTAGCTTGTGGGCCGAAATATAGGCACACTTGACTTTAAGACTGAAACAGTAGCCGACACCACGTTACGCGCATCATGAATTTGATCAACTTCCGCTGCAATTCCAGGGACTTGGGGGATATTTTCAAGTCCCGGGGACTCTAAAGTAACTCCTGATGGCCTTGGTTTGCATTGAAATGGACACAGCACAATTTTTTGAACGCACACTTTCGAGCTTCTAGGCCGAAATATAGCCCCACTTCACTTAAGACTGAAAGAGTAGCCGAGACCGCCTTGCTCGCATCGTGATTTTGACAAACTTCGGGTCGATATTCCGGAACTTGGGGGATATTTTCCAGTCCCAGGAACTCTAAACTAACTTCTGATGGCCTTGGTTTGCTGTGAAATGGACAGAGCAAAACTTTTTGAACGCTCACCTTCGAGCTTCCTGGCCGAAATAAAGCCCCACTTTACTTTAAGACCTAAAGAGTAACCGAGACCACCTTACGCGCATTGTGATTTTGACAAACTTCGGGTGGATCTCCCGGAACTTGGGGAACATTTTCCAGTCCCTTGGACGCTAAACTAAGTCCTGATGGTCTTGTTCTGCAGTGAAATGGACAGAGCAAAACTTTTTGAACGCTCACTTTCGAGCTTGTGGGCCGAAATATAGCCACACTTTACTTTAAGACTGAAACCGTAGCCGAGACCGCATTTCGCGCATCGTGATTTTGATCAACTTCGGCTCGCTTTCCCGGAACTTGGGGAATATTTTCCAGACCCGGGGACCCTAAACTAACTTTTGATAGCTTTGGTTTGCAGTGAAATGCACACAGCAAAACTTTTTGAACGCTCACTTTCGGGCTTCTGGGCCGAAATATAGCCCCACTTCACTTTAAGACTGAAACAGTAGCCGATACCGCACTTCGCGCAACGTGATTTTGATCAACTTCGGTTCCATTCCCCGGAACTTGGGCAATATTTTTCAGTCCCGGGGACGCTAAACTAACTCCTGATGGCCTTGGTTTGCAGTGAAATGAACACAGCAAAACCTTTTGAACGCTCACTTTCGGGCTTCTGGCTCGAAATATAGCCTCACTTCACTTTAAGACTGAAAGAGTAGCCGAGACTACCTTACGCAAATCGTGATTTTGACCAACTTCGGCTCGATTTCCCGGAAGTTGGGGGATATTTTCCAGTCTCGGGGACTCTAAACTAGCTCCTGATGGCTTTGGTTTGCAGTGAAATAAACACAGGGAAACTTTTTGAACGCTCACTTTCAGGCTCCTGGGCAGGAATAAAGCCTCACTTCACTTTAAGACTGAAACAGTAAGCGAGACCGCCTAACGCGCACCGTGATTTTGACCAACTTCGGCTAAATGTCCCTGAACTTGGGGGATATTTTCTAGTCCCGAAGACTCTTAAGCAACCCCTGATGGCCTTCGTTTGCATTGAAATGGATACAGCAAAACTTTTTGAAGCTCACTTTTGAGCTTCTGGACCGAAATATAGCCCCACTTCACTTTAAGACTGAAAGACTAGCCATGACCGTCTTGC
Organism: Orbicella faveolata; assembly: GCF_042242905.1. Classification (NCBI taxonomy): domain Eukaryota; kingdom Metazoa; phylum Cnidaria; class Anthozoa; order Scleractinia; family Merulinidae; genus Orbicella; species Orbicella faveolata. The sequence goes on from NW_028301564.1 coordinate 30,830,637, forward strand.
GCTCATCGTGATTTTGACCAACGTCTTGTCGATTTTCCGGAACTTGGGAAATATATTGCAGTCCCGGGGACTCTAAACTAACTCCTGATGGCCTTGGTTTGCAGTGAAATGGACACAGCAAATCTTTTGCAGCGCTCACTTTGGAGCTTCTGGGCCGAAATAGAGCCCGAGTTCACTTTAAGAATGAAAAAATAGCCGAGACCGCCTTACGCGCATCGTGATTTTGACCAACTTTGGCTCGATTTCCCGGGAAATGGGGAATATTTTCCGGTACCGGGGACTCTAAAGTAACTGCTGATTGCCTTGGTTTGCATTGAAATGGAGAGACCAAAACTTTTTCAACGCTCCCCTTCGGGCTTCTGAGCCGAAATATAGCCCCACTTCAGTTTAAGACTGAAAGAGTAGCCGACACCGTCTTACGCGCATCGTGATTTTGGCCAACTTTGGCTCGATTTCCCGACACTTCGGGGATATATTCAAGTCTCAAGGACTCTAAACTAACCCCTGATATCCTTGGTCTGCAGTGAAATGGACACAGCAAATTTTTTTGAACGCTTACTTTGGAAATTCTGGGCCGAAATATAGCCCCACTTCACTTTAGGACTGAAATAGTAGCCGAGACCGTCTTAGACGCATCGTGATTTGACCAACTTCGGCTTGAGTTGCCAGAACTTAAGGGATATTTTCCAGTCCCGTGGACTCTAAACTAACTCATGATGGCTTTCCTTTTCAGTTAAGTTGAGAGAGCAAAACTTTTTGAACGCTCACTTTGGAGCTTCTGCGCAGAAATATACAGCCACGTCACTTTAAGACTAAAAGAGTAGCCGAGACTGCTTTACGCGCATCGTGATTTTGACAAACTTCGGCTCGATTTCCCGAGACTTGGGGGATATTTTGATGTCCCGGACACTGTAAACAATCTGCTGATGTGGCTTGGTTTGCGTTGAAATGGACACAGCAAAACTTTTTGAACTTTCACTTTCTAGCTTCTGGGCCGAAATATAGCCCCAGTTCACTTTAAGAATGAAAGAGTAGCCGAGACCGCCTTACGCGCATCGTGATTTTGAGAAAATTCGGCTGGATTTCCCCGAACTTGGGCGATATTTTCCAGTCCCGAGGAGTCTAAACTAACTCCTAATGGCCTTGGTTTGCAGTGAAATGCACACAGGAAAACTTTTTGAACTTTCACTTTTTAGCTTCTCGGCCGAAATATAGCCCCAGTTCAATTTAAGAATGAAAGAGTAGCCGAGGCCGCCTTACGCGCATCGTGATTTTGAGAAAATTCGGCTGGATTTCCCCGAACTTGGGCGATATTTTCCAGTCCCGAGGAGTCTAAACTAACTCCTGATGGCCCTGGTTTGCAGTGAAATCAACACAGTAACAGTTTTTGAAGGCTTATTTTCGAGCTTCTGGGATGAAATATAGCCCCACATCACTTTAAGACTGAAAGAGTAGGCGAGACTGCCTTACGCGCATCGTGATTTTGAGCAACTTCCGGTCGATTTTCTAGAATTTTGGCGATATTTTCAAGTCCCGGGGACTCTCAACTAACTCCTGATGGCCTTGGTTTGCAGTGAAATGGACGCAGGAAAACTTTTTGAACGCTCAGTTTGGAGCTACTGGGCCGAAATACAACCGTATTTCACTTTAAGACTGAAATAGTAGCCGAGACCGCCTTACGAGCATCGTGATTTTGACCAAGTTCAGCTCGATTTCCCGGAGCTTGGGGGATATTTACCAGTCCGGGGAAGTTTAAACTAACTCCTAACTGCCTTGGTTTGCAGTTAAATGCACAAAGCGTAACTTTTTAAAGGGTCACTTTCGAGCTTCTGGGCCGAAATATAGCCGGACTTCAGTTTAAGACTGAAAGAGTAGCCGACACTGTCTGACGCGCATCGTGATTTTGACCAACTTCCGTTCGATTTCCCGGAACTACGGGGATATATTCCAGTCCCGGGGACTGTAAACTAACTGCTGATGGCCTTGGTTTGCAGTGAAATGGACACAGCACATTTTTTTGAACGCTCACGTTCGAGCTTCTCGGCCGAAATATAGCCCCACTTCACTTTAAGACTGAAAGAGTAGCCGAGACCGCCGTACGCGCGTCGTGATTTTGACCAACTTCGGTTAAATTTCCCAGAACTTGGGGGATATTTTCCAGTCCCGGGGACCCTAAACTGACCCCCGACGTCCTTAGTCTGCAGTAAAATGGACACAGTAAAACGTTTTGAACGCTCACTTTCGAGCTTCTGGACAGAAATATAGCCCGACTTTATTTTAAGACTGAAAGAGTAGGCGAAACCACCTTACGTATATCGTAATTTTGACCAACTTCGGCTCGATTTCCCGGAACTTGGGGGATATTTTCCAGTCCCGCGGACTCTAAAGTAACTCCTGATGGCCTTGCTCTGGAGCGAAATGGACACAGCGCAACTTTCTGAACGCTCACTTTCCACCTTCTGGGCGGAAATATTGCCCCAGTTGACTTTAAGAATGAAATAGTAAGCGGGACCGCCTTACGCGCATCGTGATTTTGACCAACTTTGGCTCGATTTCCCGGGAAATGGGGGATATTTTCCGGTACCGGGGACTCTAAACTAACTCCTGATTGCCTTGGTTTGCAGTGAAATGGACACAGCACAACTTTTTGAACGCTCACTTTTGAGCTTCTGGGCCGAAGCATACCCCTACTTCACTTTAAGACTGAAAGACTAGCCGAGACCGCCTTACGCGCATCGTGATTTTGGGCTACTTCGGCTCGATTTCCCGGAACTTGGGAGATAATTCCCAGTCCCGGGCACTCTAAACGAATTCCTGAATGCCTTGGTTTTCAGTGAAATGGACACAGCCAAACTCTTTGAACGTTCACTTTCGAGCTTCTGGGCCGAAATATAGCCCCACTTCACTTTAAGACTGAAAGAGTAGCCGGAATCGCCTTACGCGCATGGTAATTTTGTCGAACTTCGGCTTGATTTCCTGGGACTTCGGGGATATTTTCCAGTCCCGGAAGCTCTAAACTAACTCCTGAATGCCTTGGTTTTTAGTGAAATGGACACAGGTAAAAGGGGCGCACGCTAGGTGTCCAGGTTGTAGGCCGAAATATAGCCCCACTTTATTTTAAGAGTGAAAGTGTACACGAAACCGCCTTAAGCGCATCGAAATTTTTAGCCACTATGGCTCGATCTGCCAAAACTTGAGGGATATTTTCCAGTCCCGGGGACTCTACCCTAACTCTTGATGGCCTTAGTTTTCAGTAGAATGGCCACAGGTAACAGGAGCGCACGCTCGGTGTCGAGCTTCTAGGCCGAAATGTAGCCCCAGTTCATTTTAAGACTGAAAGAGTAAACGAAACTGCCGTAGGCTTATCGTAATTTTAAGAAAGTATGGCTCAATTTGCCGAAACTTGGAGGATAGCTTCCAGTCTCGAGGATTCTAAACTATCTCCTGATGGCCTTAGTTCTTAGTGAAATGGACACAGGTAAAAGGAGAGCACGCTCGGTGTCGAGCTTGTAGAACCGAAATATAGCCCCACTTCATTTTCGGAGTAAACGAGTAGCAAAGACCGCCTTACGCGTATTGTGATTTTGAGCATCTTTGGCTCGATTTGCCGGAATTCGGGGAATATTTTCCAGTCCCGAGGACTCTATGCTAACTCCTGATGAACTTAGTTTTCAGTGATATGTACACAGGCAAAAGGAGCGCACGCTCGGTGTTGAGCTTGTCGGCCGAAATATAGCCCCACTTCACTTTAAGACAGAAAGAGTAGCCGAGACCGCGTTACGCGCATCGTGATTTTGAGCAACTTTGGCTCGATCTGCCAGAATTTGGGAAATATTTTCCAGTCCCAAGGACTCTAAACTAACTCCTGATGGCCTAAGATGTCAGTGAAATGGACACAGGTAAAATTAGCGCGCGCCCGGTCTCGAGCTTCTAGGTCGAAATATAGCCCCCCTTAATTTTAAGACTGAAAGAGTAGTCGAGACCGGCTTACGCGCATCGTGATTTTGGGCCACTTTTGCTCTCATTTCCCGGAAGTTGGCGAATAATTTAAAGTCCCGGGGACGCTAAACTAACTCCCGATGACCTTGGTTTGCAGTTTAATGAACACAGCAAAACATTCTGAACGCTCACCTTCGAGCTTCAGGGCCGAAATATAGCCCTACTGAAAATTAAGACTGAAAGAATAGCCGAGAGCCCGTTACGCGCATCGTAATTTTCATCAACTTCGGCGCCATTTCCTGGAACTTGGAGAATATTTTCCAGTCCCGGGGACTCTAAACTAACTCCTGATGGCCTTGGTTTGCAGTGAAATGGACACAGCAAAACTTTTTGAACGCTCACTTTCGAGCTTGTGGGCCTAAATATAGCCACATTTCACTTTAAGACTGAAACAGTAGGCGAGACCGCGTTACGCGCATCGTGATTTTGATCAAGTCCTGCTCGCTTTCCTGGAACTTGGGGAATATTTTCCAGTCCCGGGGACTCTAAACTAACTCCTGATGGCCATGGTTTGCAGTGAGATTCACACAGCACAAGTTTTTGAACGCACACTTTCGAGCTTCTAGGCCGAAATATAGTCCCACATCACTTACGACTTAAAGAGTAGCCGAGACCGGCGTGCGCGCATCGTGATTTTGACCAAGTTCGGGTCGATATTCCGGAACTTGGGGGATATTTTCCAGTCCCAGTGACTCTAAACTAACTCTTGATGGCCTTGGTTTGCAGCGAAATGGAGACAGGAAAACTTTTTGAACGCTCACCTTCAAGCTTCTGGGCCGAAATATAGCCCACTTTACTTTAATACTGAAAAAGTAGCCGAGACCGCCTTACGCGCATCGTGATTTTGACAAACTTCGGGTGGATTTCCCGGAACTTGGCGGATTATTTTCCAGTCCCTTGGACGCTAAACTAGGTGCCGATGGCCTTGTTTTGCAGTGAAATGGACACCGCAAAGCTTTTTGAACGCTCCCTTTCGAGCTTGTGGGCCGAAATATAGCCATACTTCACTTTAAGACTGCAACAGTAGCCGAGACCACGTTTCGCGCATCGTGATTTTGATCAACTTCGGCTCGATTTCGCGGAACTTGCGAAATAATTTCGAGTCTCGGGGACTCTAAACTAACTCGTGCTGGTCTTGGTTTGCAGTGAAACGGAAACAGAAAAAGTTTTTGAACGCATACTTTCGAGCTTCTGGACCGAAATAGAAGCCCACTTCACTTGAAGACTGAAAGAGTAGCCGAGACCGCCTTACGTGCAGCGTGATTTTGAGCAAGTTCGGCTCGATTTGCCGGAACTTAGGGGATATATTCCAGTTCTGAGGACTCTAAACTAATTCCTGATGGCCTTGGTTTGCAATAAAATGGACCCAGCAAAACTTTTTGAACGCTGAATTTCGAGCTTCTGGACCAAAATATAGCCCCCCATTACTTTAACACTGAAAGAGTAGCCGAGACCGCCTTACGCGCATCGTGATTTTGACAAACTTCAGGTTGATTTCCCGGAAATTGGGGGATATTTTCCAGTCCCGGGGACTCTCAACTAACTCCTGCTTGTCTTGGTTTGCAGTGAAATGGACACAGCGAAAGTTTTTGAACGCTCACCCTCGAGCATCTGGGCCGAAATAGAGCCCCATTTTACTTTAAGACTGAAAGAGTAGGCGAGACCGTCTTGAGCGAATCGTGAATTTGACCAATTTCGCGTTTATTTCCCGAAACTTGGGGGATATATTCCAGTCAAAGGGACTCTAAAGTAACTTTTGATGGCCTTGGTTTTCAGTGAAATGGACAGAGCACAACTTTGGAGCTTCTGGGCAGAAATATAGCCCCACTTTACTTTAAGACTGAAAGAGTAGATGAGACCGCCTTACGCGCATCGTAATTTTGACGAACTTCGAATGGATTTCCCGGAACTTGGGGGATATGTTGGAGTCCGTTGGACGCTAAACTAAGTCCTGATGGCCTTGTTTTGAAGTAAAATGGACACAAGAAAACTTTTTGAACGCTCACTTTCTAGCTTATGGGCCGAAATATAGCAACACTTCATTTTAGGACTGACACAGTAGCCGAGACCACGTTACGCGCATCATGAATTTTTATCAACTTCGGCTCGATTTCCCGGGACTTGGGGCATATTCTCCAGTCCTGGGGACTCTAAACTAACTTCTGAGGGCCTCGGTTTGCAGTGAAAGTGACAGAGCAAAACTTTTTAAACACTCACTTTCGAGCTTCTGGGCCGAAATATTGCCCCACTTCACTTTAAGACTGAAAGAGTAGCCGAGACCACCTTACGCACATCGTGATTTTGACCAACTTCGGCTCGATTTACCGGAACTTGGGGGATATTTTCCAGTCCCGCGGACTCTTAAGTAACCCCTGATGGCCTTGGTTTGCATTGAAATGGATACAGCAAAACTTTTTGAACGGTCACTTTTGAGCTTCTAGGCCGAAATATAGCCCCACTTCACTTTAAGACTTAAAGACTAGCCGACACCGTCTTGCGCGCATCGTGATTTTGACCAACGTCTTCTCCATTTTCCTGAACTTGGGAAATATATTGCAGTCCCGGGGACTCTAAACTAACTGCTGATGGCCTTGGTTTGCAGTGAAATGGAGACAGCAAATTTTTTGCAGCGCTCACTTTCGAGCTTCTGGGCCGAAATAGAGCCCCACTTCACTTTAAGACTGAAAGAGTAGCCGAGGCCGCCTTAGGTGCATCGTGATTTTGACCAACTTAGGCTTGAGTTGCCAGAACTTAAAAGATATTTTCCAGTCCCGGGGACTCTAAACTAACTCATGATGGCCTTGGTTTTCAGTGAAATTCAGAGAGGAAAACTTTTTGAACGCTCACTTTCGAGCTTCTGGACCGAAATATAGCCCTACTTCACTTTAAGACTGAAAGAGTAGCCGAGACCACCTTACGCGAATCGTTATTTTGAGCAAGTTCGTCTCGATTTCGCGGAACTTGGGGGATATTTTCCAGTTGCGGGGACTGTAAACTACTTACTGAGGGACTTGCTTTGAAGTGAAATGGGCACAACATAACTTTTTGAACGCTCAGTTTCGAGCTTCTGCGCCGAAATATACAGCCACGTCACTTTAAGACTAAAAGGGTAGCCGACACTGCTTTACGCGCATCGTGATTTTGACAAACTTCGGCTCGATTTCCCGGAATTTGAGGGATATTTTGATGTCCCGGAGACTGTAAACTATTTCCTGATGCGGCTTGGCTCGCGGTGAAATGGACACCGCAAAACTTTTTGAACGCTCACTTTCGAGCTTCTGGGCCGAAATATAGCCCCACTTCACTTTAAGACTGAAATAGTAGCCGAGACCGCCTTAGACGCATCGTGATTTTGACCAACTTCGGCTTGAGTTGCCAGAACTTAAGGGATATTTTCCAGTCCCGTGGACTCTAAACTAACTCATGATGGCCTTCCTTTTCAGTTAAATTGAGAGAGGAAAACTTTTTGAACGCTCACTTTCGAGCTTCTGGGCCGAAATATACAGCCACGTCACTTTAAGTCTAAAAGAGTAGCCGAGACTGCTTTACGCGCATCGTGATTTTGACAAACTTCGGCTCGATTTCCCGGGACTTGGGGGATATTTTGATGTCCTGGACACTGTAAACAATCTGCTGATGTGGCTTGGTTTGCGTTGAAATGGACACAGCAAAACTTTTTGAACTTTCACTTTCTAGCTTCTGGGCCGAAATATAGCCCCAGTTCACTTTAAGAATGGAAGAGTAGCCGAGACCGCCTTACGCGCATCGTGATTTTGAGAAAATTCGGCTGGATTTCCCCGAACTTGGGCGATATTTTCCAGTCCCGAGGAGTCTAAACTAACTCCTGATGGCCTTGGTTTGCAGTGAAATGGACAGAGCAAAACTTTTTGAACGCTCACTTTCGAGCTTGTGGGCCTAAATATAGCCTCACTTCACTTTAAGACTGAAACAGTAGCCGAGACCGCGTTACGCGCATCATGAATTTGATCAACTTCTGCTCGCTTTCCCGGAATTTGGGGAATATTTTCCAGTCCCGGGGACTCTAAAGTAACTCCTGATGGCCTTGGTTTGCATTGAAATGGACACAGCACAATTTTTTGAACGCACACTTTCGAGTTTCTGGGCCGAAATATAGCCCCACCACTTAAAACTGAAAGAGTAGCGGAGACCGCCTTGCTCGCATCGTGAGTTTGACAAACTTCGGGTCGATATTCCGGAACTTGGGGGATATTTTCCAGTCCCAGGAACTGTAAACTAACTCCTGATGGCCTTGGTTTGCAGTGAAATGGACAGAGCAAAACTTTTTGAACGCTCACCTTCGGGCTCCCTGGGCGAAATAAAGCCCCACTTCACTTTAAGACTTAAAGAGTAACCGAGACCACCTTACGCGCATTGTGATTTTGACAAACTTCGGGTGGATCTCCCGGAACTTGGGGAACATTTTCCAGTCCCTTGGACGCTAAACTAAGTCCTGATTGCCTTGGTTTGCAGTGAAATGGACGCAGCAAAACTTTTTGAACGCTCACTTTCGAGCTTGTGGGCCGAAATATAGCCACACTTTACTCTAAGACTGAAACAGTAGCCGAGACCGCATTTCGCGCATCGTGATTTTGGTCAACTTGGGCTCGCTTTCCCGGAACTTGGGGAATATTTTCCAGTCCCGCGGACTCTTAAGTAACCCCTGATGGCCTTGGTTTGCATTGAAATGGATACAGCAAAACTTTTTGAACGCTCACTTTTGAGCTTCTGGGCCGAAATATAGCCCCACTTCACTTTAAGACTCAAAGAGTAGCCGAGACCGTCTTACGCGCATCGTGATTTTGACCAACGTATTCTCGATTTTCCGGAACTTGGGAAATACATTCCACTTCCGGGGACTCTAAACTAACTCCTGATAGCCTTGGTTTGCAGTGCAATAGACACAGCAATTTTTTTTGAGCTTTGAGCTTGTGGGCCGAAATAGAGCCCCACTTCACTTTATGACTGAAGGAGTAGCCGACACCGCCTTAAGCGCACCGTGATTTTGACGAACTTCGGCTCGATTTGCCGGAACTTGGGGGATATTTTCCACTCGCGGGGACTCGAAACTAACTCCTGATTGTCTTGGTTTTCAGTGAAATGGACACAGCGAAACTTTTTGAACGCTCACTCTCGAGCTTCTGGACCGAAAAATAGCCCCCACTTTACTTTAAGGCTGAAAGAGTAGCCGAGACCGTTTTGCGCAAATCGTGATTTTGACCAACTTCGGGTCGGTTTCCCGGATCTTGGGGGATATATTCCATTTCGGCGAGCTCTAAACTAACTCCTGATGGCCTTGGTTTTCAGTGAAATGGACAAAGGAAAGCTTTTTGAACACTCTCTTTGTAGCTTCTGGGCCGAAATAGAATCCCACTTCACTTTCAGACTGAAATAGTAGCCGAGACCGCCTCACGCGCATCGTGTGTTAGACCAAATTCAGCTCAATTTCAGGCAACTTTTGGGATATTTTCCAGCACGGGGGACTCTAAACGAACTCCGGATGGCCTTGGTTTGCACTGAAATGCGCAGAGCATAACTTTTTGAACATCCACTTTCGAGCTTGTGGGCCGAAATATAGCCCCACTTCACTTTAAGACTGACAGAGTAGCCGAGACCGCTTTCGGAGCATCGTGATTTTGACCAACTTCAGCTCGAGTTACCGGAACTTGGGGGATATTTTGCAGTCCCGGGGACTCTAAACTAACTGGTGATGGCCTTGTTTTTCAGTCAAAGAACAGAGCAAAACTTTTTGAACGCTCACTTTCGGGCTTCTGGGCCAAAATATAGCCCCACTTCACTTTAAGACTGAAACAGTAGCCGATATCGCATTTCGCGCATCGTGATTTTGATCAACTTCGGTTCGATTCCCCGGAACTTGGGCATTATTTTTCAGTCCCGGGGACTCTAAACTAAGCCCTGATGGCCTTGGTTTGCAGTGAAATAGACACAGCAAAACTTTTTGAACGCTCAGTGTCGGGCTTCTGGCCCGAAATATAGCCCCACTTCACTTTAAGACTGAAAGAGTAGCCGAGACTTCCTTACGCAAATCGTGATTTTGAGCAACCTCGGCTCGATTTCCCGGAAGTTGGGGGATATTTTGCAGTCTCGGGGACTCTAAACTAGCTCCTGATGGCTTTGTTTTGCAGTGAAATAAACACAGGGAAACTTTTTGAACGCTCACTTTCAAGCTCCTTGGCTGGAATAAAGCCTCACTTCACTTTAAGACTGAAACAGTAAGCGAGACCGCCTAACGCGCACCGTGATTTTGACCAACTTCGGCTAAATGTCCCTGAACTTGGGGGATATTTTCCAGTCCCAGGAACTCTAAATTAACTCCTGATGGCCTTGGTTTGCAGTGAAATGGACACAGCAAAACTTTTTGAACGCTCACTTTCGAGCTCCTGGACAGAAATATAGCCTCACTTCACTTTAAGACTGAAAGAGTAGCCTAGACCGCCTTACGGGAATCGTTATTTTGACCAACTTCGGCTCGATTTCCCGGAACTTCGGGGATATTTTCCAGTCCCGGGGACTCTAAACTAGCTCCTGATGGCTTTGGTTTGCAGTGAAATAAACACAGGGAAACTTTTTGAACGCTCACTTTCAAGCTCCTGGGCAGGAATAAAGCCTCACTTCACTTTAAGACTGAAACAGTAAGCGAGACCGCCTAACGCGCACCGTGATTTTGACCAACTTCGGCTAAATTTCCCTGAATTTGGGGGATATTTTCCAATCCCGAAGACTCTTAAGTAACCCCTGATGGCCTTCGTTTGCATTGAAATGAATACAGCAAAACTTTTGGAAGCTCACTTTTGAGCTTCTGGACCGAAATATAGCCCCACTTCACTATAAGACTGAAAGAGTAGCCGAGACCGCCTTACGTGAATCGTTATTTTGACCAACTTCGTCTCGATTTCGCGGAACTTGGGGGATATTTTCCAGTTCCGGGCACTGTAAACTACTTCCTGAGGGCCTTGCTTTGCAGTGAAATGGGCACAGCATAACTTTTTGAACGCTCACTTTCGAGCTTCTGGGCCGAAATATAGCCCGAGTTAACTTTAAAGATTGAAAGAATAGCCGAGACCGCCTTACGCGCATCGTGATTTTGACCAACTTTGGCTCGATTTCCCGGGAAATGGGGAATATTTTCCGGTACCGGGAACTCTAAAGTAACTCCTGATTGCCTTGGTTTGCATTGAAATGGAGAGAGCAACACTTTTTCAACGCTCCCCTTCGGTCCTCTGAGCCGAAATATAGCCCCACTTCAGTTTAAGACTGAAAGAGTAGCCGACACCGTCTTACGTGCATCGTAATTTTCGGCTCGATTTCCGGAAACTTTGGGGATATATTCAAGTCCCAAGGAGTCTAAACTAACCCCTGAAGGCCTTGGTCTGCAGTGAAATGGACACAGCAAATTGTTTTGAACGCTTACTTTCGAAATTCTGGGCCGAAATATAGCCCCAGTTCACTTTAAGAATGAAAGAGTAGGCGAGACCGCCTTACGCGGATCGTGATTTTGGCAAACTTCCGCTCGATTTCCCCGAACTTGGGCGATATTTTCAAGTCCCGGGGACTCTAAACTAACTCATGATGGCCTTGGTTTGCAGTGAAATGGGAACAGGAAAACTTTTTGAACGCTCAGTTTCGAGCTTCTGGGCCGAAATACAACCGTATTTCACTTTAAGAGTGAAAAAGTAGCCGAGACCGCCTTACGAGCATGGTAATCTTGACCAAGTTCAGCTCGATTTCCCGGAACTTGGGGGATATTTTCCAGTCCGGGGGACTTTAAACTAACTCCTGGATGCCTTGGTTTGCAGTTAAGTGCACAAAGCGTAACTTTTTAAAGGGTCACTTTCGAGCTTCTGGGCCGAAATATACCCCCAGTTCACTTTAAGAATGAAAGAGTAGCCGAGACCGCCTTACGCGCATCGTGATTTTGACAAAATTCGGCTCGATTTCCCCAAACTTGGGCGATATTTTCCAGTCCCGAGGAGTCTAAACTAACTCCTGATGGCCTTGGTTGTCAGTGAAATGAACACAGTAACACTTTTTGAAGGCTTATTTTCGAGCTTCTGGGATGAAAGATAGCCCTACTTCACTTTAAGACTGAAAGAGTAGGCGAGAGCGCCTTACGGGCATTGTGATTTTGAGCTACTTCCGCTCGATTTTCTAGAATTTTGGCGATATTTTCAAGTCCCGGGGACTCTAAACTAACTCCTGATTGCCTTGGTTTACAGTGAAATGGACACAGGAACACTTTTTGAACACGCAGTTTCGAGCTTGCTGGCCCAAATATAGCCCTACTTCTTTTTAAGACTGAAAGATTAGGCGGGAGCGCCTTACGCGCATTGTGATTTTGAGGATCTTCGGCTCGATCTGGCGAAACTTGGGAGATATTTTCCAGTCCCAAAGTCTCTAAACTCACTCCTGATTGTCTAAGATGTGACTGAAATAGAGACAAACATTTTTGAAGCCTTACTTTCGAGCTTCTGGAGTTAAATCTAGGCCCACTTTACCTTAAGACTGAAAGAGTAGCCGAGACCCCCTTAAGCGCATCGTGATTTTGACTAACTTCGGGTGGATTTCCCGTAACTTGGGGGATATTTCCAGTCCCTTGGACGCTAAACTAAGTCGTGATGGCCTTGTTTTGCAGTGAAATGGAAACAGCAAAACTTTTTAAACACTCAGTTTCGAGCTTCTGGGCCGAAATATTGCCCCACTTCACTTTAAGACTGAAAGAGTAGTCGAGACCGCCGTACGCGCGTCGTGATTTTGACCAACTTCGGTTAAATTTCCCGGAACTGGGGGGATATTTTCCAGTCCCGCGAACTCTAAACTGACCCGCGACGTCCTTGCTCTGGAGTGAAATGGACACAGCACAACATTTTGAACGCTCACTTTCGAGCTTCTGGGCGGAAATATTGCCCCAGGTCACTTTAAGAATGAAAGAGTAGCCGGGACCGGCTTACGCGCATCGTGATTTTGACCAACTTTGGCTCGATTTCCCGGGAAATGGGGGATATTTTCCGGTACCGGGGACTCTAAACTAACTCCTGATTGCCTTGGTTTGCAGTGAAATGGACACAGCACAACTTTTTGAACGCTCACTTTTGAGCTTCTGGGCCGAAGCATAGCCCTACTTCACTTTTAGACTGAAAGACTAGCCGAGACCGCCTTACGCGCATCGTGATTTTGGGCTACTTCGGCTCGATTTCCCGGAACTTAGGAGATAATTCCCAGTCCCGGGCACTCTAAACTAATTCCTGATGGCCTTGGTTTTAAGTGAAATGGACACAGCCAAACTCTTTGAACGTTCACTTTCGAGCTTCTGGGCCGAAATATAGCCCCACTTCACTTTAAGACATAAAGAGTAGCTGGGACCGCCTTACGCCCATGGTAATTTTGTCGAACTTCGGCTTGATTTCCTGGGACTTGGGGGATATTTTCCAGTCCCGGAAGCTCTAAACTAACTCCTGAATGCCTTGGTTTTTAGTGAAATGGACACAGGTAAAAGGGGCGCACGCTAGGTGTCCAGGTTGTAGGCCGAAATATAGCCCCACTTTATTTTAAGAGTGAAAGTGTACACGAAACCGCCTTAAACGCATCGAAATTTTTAGCCACTATGGCTCGATCTGCCAAGACTTGGGGGATATTTTCCAGTCCCGGGGACTCTACCCTAACTCTTGATGGTCTTAGTTTTCAGTAAAATGGTCACAGGTAGCAGGAGCGCACGCTCGGTGTCGAGCTTCTAGGCCGAAATGTAGGCCCAGTTCATGTTAAGACTGAAAGAGTAAACGAAACTGCCGTAGGCTTATCGTAATTTTAAGAAAGTATGGCTCAATTTGCCGAAACTTGGAGGATAGCTTCCAGTCTCGAAGATTCTAAACTATCTCCTGATGGACTTAGTTCTCAGTGAAATGGACACAGGTAAAAGGAGAGCACGCTCGGTGTCGAGCTTGTAGAACCGAAATATAGCCCCACTTCATTTTCGGAGTAAACGAGTAGCCGAGACCGCCTTACGCGCATCGTGATTTTGAGCATCTTTGGCTCGATTTGCCGGAATTCGGGGAATATTTTCCAGTCCCGAGGACTCTATGCTAACTTCTGATGAGCTTAGTTTTCAGTGATATATACACAGGCAAAAGGAGCGCACGCTCGGTGTTGAGCTTGTCGGCCGAAATATAGCCCCACTTCATTTTAAAACTGAAAGAGTAGCCGAGACCGCCTTACGCGCATCGTGATTTTGAGCAACTTTGGCTCGATCTGCCAGAATTTGGGAAATATTTTCCAGTCCCAAGGACTCTAAACTAACTCCTGATGGCCTAAGATGTCAGTGAAATGGACACAGGTAAAATTAGCGCACGCCCGGTCTCGAGCTTCTAGGTCGAAATATAGCCCCCCTTAATTTTAAGACTGAAAGAGTAGTCGAGACCGGCTTACGCGCATCGTGATTTTGGGCCACTTTTGCTCGATTTCCCGGAAGTTGGCGAATAATTTAAAGTCCCGGGGACGCTAAACTTACTCCCGATGACCTTGGTTTGCAGTTTAATGAACACAGCAAAACATTCTGAACGCTCACCTTCGAGCTTCAGGGCCGAAATATAGCCTTACTTAGATTTAAGACTGAAAGAATAGCCGAGAGCCCGTTACGCGCATCGTAATTTTCATCAACTTCGGCGCCATTTCCTGGAACTTGGAGAATATTTTCCAGTCCCGGGGACTCTATACTAACTCCTGATGGCCTTGGTTTGCAGTGAAATGGACACAGCAAAACTTTTTGAACGCTCACTTTCGAGCTTGTGGTCCTAAATATGGCCACACTTCACTTTAAGACTGAAACAGTAGGCGAGACGGCGTTCTGCACATCGTGATTTTGATCAACTTCTGCTCGCTTTCCTGGAACTTGGGGAATATTTTCCAGTGCCGGGGACTCTAAACTAACTCCTGATGGCCATGGTTTGCAGTGAGATTCACACAGCACAAGTTTTTGAACGCACACTTTCGAGCTTCTAGGCCGAAATATAGTCCCACATCACTTAAGACGTAAAGAGTAGCCGAGACCGGCGTGCGCGCATCGTGATTTTGACCAAGTTCGGGCCGATATTACGGAACTTGGGAGATATTTTCCAGTCCCAGGGACTCTAAAGTAACTCTTGATGGCCTTGGTTTGCAGTGAAATGGAGACAGTGAAACTTTTTGAACGCTCACCTTCAAGCTTCTGGGCCGAAATATAGCCCACTTTACTTTAACACTGAAAAAGTGGCGTAGACCGCCTTACGCGCATCGTGATTTTGACAATCTTCGGGTGGATTTCCCGGATCTTGGGGAATATTTTCCAGTCCCTTGGACGCTAAACTAGGTGCCGATGGCCTTGTTTTGCAGTGAAATGGACGCAGCAAAACTTTTTGAACGCTCACTTTCGAGCTTGTGGGCCGAAATATAGCCATACTTCACTTTAAGACTGCAACAGTAGCCGAGACCACGTTTCGCGCATCGTGATTTTGAACAACTTCGGCTCGATTTCCCGGAACTTGCGAAATAATTTCGAGTCCCGGGGACTCTAAACTAACTCGTGCTGGTCTTGGTTTGCAGTGAAACGGAAACAGAAAAAGTTTTTAAACGCATACTTTCGAGCTTCAGGACCGAAATAGCAGCCCACTTCACTTGAAGACTGAAAGAGTAGCCGAGACCGCCTGACGTGCATCGTGATTTTGAGCAACTTCGGCTCGATTTGCCGGAACGAAGGGGATATATTCCAGTTCTGAAGACGCTAAACTAATTCCTGATGGCCTTGGTTTGCAGTAAAATAGACCCAGCAAAACTTTTTGAACGCTGAATTTCGAGCTTCTGGGCCAAAATATAGCCACCATTACTTTAACACTGAAAGAGTAGCCGAGACCGCCTTACGCGCATCGTGATTTTGACAAACTTCGGGTTGATTTCCGGGAACTTGGGGGACATTTTCCAGTCCCGGGGACTCTTAACTAACTCCTGCTTGTCTTGCTTTGCAGTGAAATGGACACAGCGAAGACTGAAAGAGTAGGCGAGACCGTCTTGAGCGAATTGCGATTTTGACCAATTTCGCGTCATATTCCCGAAACTTGGGGGATATATTCCAGTCCAAGGGACTCTAAAGTAACTCCTGATGGCCTTGGTTTTCAGTGAAATGGACAGAGCACAACTTTGGAGCTTCTGGGCAGAAATATAGCCCCACTTTACTTTAAGACTGAAAGAGCACATGAGACCGCCTTACGCGTATTGTAATTTTGACGAACTTCAAATGGATTTCCCGGAACTTGGGGGATATTTTGCAGTCCCTTGGACGCTAAACTAAGTCCTGATGGCCTTGTTTTGAAGTAAAATGGACACAAGAAAACTTTTTGAACGCTCACTTTCTAGCTTGTGGGCCGAAATATAGCCACACTTCACTTTAGGACTGACACAGTAGCCGAGACCACGTTACGCGCATCATGAATTTGATCAACTTCGGCTCGATTTCCCGGGACATGGGGCGTATTCTCCAGTCCCAGGGACTCTAAACTAACATCTGATGGCCTTGGTTTGCAGTGAAAGTGACAGAGCAAAACTTTTTAAACACTCACTTTCGAGCTTCTGGGCCGAAATATTGCCCCACTTCACCTTAAGACTGAAAGAGTAGCCGAGACCACCTTACGCACATCGTGATTTTGACCAACTTCGGCTCGATTTCGCGGAACTTGGGGGATATTTTCCAGTCCCGAGGACTCTTAAGTAACCCCTGATGGCCTTGGTTTGCATTGAAATGGATACAGCAAAACTTTTTGAACGCTCACTTTTGAGCTTCTGGGCCGAAATATAGCCCCACTTCACTTTAAGACTCAAAGAGTAGCCGAGACCGTCTTACGTGCATCGTGATTTTGACCAACGTCTTCTCGATTTTCCGGAACTTGGGAAATACATTCTACTCCCGGGGACGCTAAACTAACTCCTGATAGCCTTGGTTTGCAGTGAAATAGATAAAGTAATTTTTTTTGAGCTTTGAGCTTGTGGACCGAAATAGAGACCCACTTCACTTTAAGACTGAAGGACTAGCCGACACCGCCTTAAGCGCACCGTGATTTTGACCAACTTAGGCTCGCTTTGCCGGAACTTGGGGGATATTTTCCAGTCCCGGGGACTCTAAACTAACTCCTGATTGTCTTGGTTTTCAGTGAAATGGACACAGCGAAACTTTGTGAACGCTCACTCTCGAGCTTCTGGACCGAAATATAGCCCCACTTTACTTTAAGACTGAAAGAGTAGCCGAGACCGTCTTGCGCAAATCGTGATTTGGACCAACTTCGGGTCGTTTTCCCGGAACTTGGGGGATATATTCCATTTCCGCGAGCTCTAAACTAACTCCTGATGGCCTTGGTTTTCAGTGAAATGGACAAACGAAAGCTTTTTGAACACTCCCTTTGTAGCTTCTTGGCCGAAATACAATCCCACTTCACTTTCAGACTGAAATAGTAGCCGAGACCGCCTCGCGCCCATCGTGAGTTAGACCAAATTCAGCTCAATTTCACGCAAATTTTGGGATATTTTCCAGTCCGGGGAACTCTAAACTAACTCCGGATGGCCTTGGTTTGCACTGAAATGCGCAGAGCATAACTTTTTGAACGCCCACTTTGGAGCTTGTGGGCCGAAATATAGCCCCACTTCACTTTAAGACTGAAAGAGTAGCCGAGATCGCCTTACGCGCATGGTGATTTTGACCAATTTTGGATCGATTTCTGGGAACTTGGGGGATATTTTCCAGTCCCGGGGACTCTAAACTAAGTCCTGGTCGCCTTGCTTTGCATTGAAATGGACAGAGCAAAACTTTTTGAACGCTCACTTTCGCTCGCTCTACCGGAACTTGGGAAATATTTTCCAGTCCCGGGGACCCGAAACTAACTTTTGATAGCTTTGGTTTGCAGTGAAATGGACACAGCAAAACTTTTTGAACGCTCACTTTCGAGCTTCTGGACAGAAATATAGCCCGACTTTACTTTAAGACTGAAAGAGTAGCCGAAACCGCCTTGCGTATATCGTAATTTTGACGAACTTCGAATGGATTTCCCGGAACTTGGGGGATATTTTCCAGTCCCTTGGACGCTAAACTAAGTCCTGATGGCCTTGTTTTGGAGTGAAATGGACACAGCAAAACTTTTTGAACGCTCACTTTCGAGCTTGTGGGCCGAAATATAGGCACACTTGACTTTAAGACTGAAACAGTAGCCGACACCACGTTACGCGCATCATGAATTTGATCAACTTCCGCTGCAATTCCAGGGACTTGGGGGATATTTTCAAGTCCCGGGGACTCTAAAGTAACTCCTGATGGCCTTGGTTTGCATTGAAATGGACACAGCACAATTTTTGAACGCACACTTTCGAGCTTCTGGGCCGAAATATAGCCCCACTTCACTTAAGACTGAAAGAGTAGCCGAGACCGCCTTGCTCGCATCGTGATTTTGAGAAACTTCGGGTCGATATTCCGGAACTTGGGGGATATTTTCCAGTCTCAGGAACTCTAAACTAACTTCTGATGGCCTTGGTTTGCTGTGAAATGGACAGAGCAAAACTTTTTGAATGCTCACCTTCGAGCTTCCTGGCCGAAATAAAGTCCCACTTTACTTTAAGACTTAAAGAGTAACCGAGACCACCTTACGCGCATTGTGATTTTGACAAACTTCGGGTGGATCTCCCGGAACTTGGGGAACCTTTTCCAGTCCCTTGGACGCTAAACTAAGTCCTGATGGTCTTGTTTTGCAGTGAAATGCACAGAGCAAAACCTTTTGAACGCTCACTTTTGAGCTTGTGGGCCGAAATATAGCCACACTTTACTTTGAGACTGAAACCGTAGCCGAGACCGCATTTCGCGCATCGTGATTTTGATCAACTTCGGCTCGCTTTCCCGGAACTTGGGGAATATTTTCCAGACCCGGGGACCCTAAACTAAGTTTTGATAGCTTTGGTTTGCAGTGAAATGCACACAGCAAAACTTTTTGAACGCTCACTTTCGGGCTTCTGGGCCGAAATATAGCCCCACTTCACTTTAAGACTGAAACAGTAGCCGATACCGCACTTCGCGCAACGTGATTTTGATCAACTTCGGTTCCATTCCCCGGAACTTGGGCAATATTTTTCAGTCCCGGGGACGCTAAACTAACTCCTGATGGCCTTGGTTTGCAGTGAAATGAACACAGCAAAACCTTTTGAACGCTCACTTTCGGGCTTCTGGCCCGAAATATAGCCTCACTTCACTTTAAGACTGAAAGAGTAGCCGAGACTACCTTACGCAAATCGTGATTTTGACCAACTTCGGCTCGATTTCCCGGAAGTTGGGGGATATTTTCCAGTCCCGGGGACTCTAAACTAGCTCCTGATGGCTTTGGTTTGCAGTGAAATAAACACAGGGAAACTTTTTGAACGCTCACTTTCAAGCTCCTGGGCAGGAATAAAGCCTCACTTCACTTTAAGACTGAAAGAGTAGCCGAGACTACCTTACGGAAATCGTTATTTTGACCAACCTCGGCTCGATTTCCCGGAAGTTGGGGGATATTTTGCAGTCTCGGGGACTCTAAACTAGCTCCTGATGGCTTTGTTTTGCAGTGAAATAAACACAGGGAAACTTTTTGAACGCTCACTTTCAAGCTCCTGGGCAGGAATAAAGCCTCACTTCACTTTAAGACTGAAACAGTAAGCGAGACCGCCTAACGCGCACCGTGATTTTGACCAACTTCGGCTAAATGTCCCTGAACTTGGGGGATATTTTCTTGTCCCGGAGACTCTTAAGCAACCCCTGATGGCCTTCGTTTGCATTGAAATGGATACAGCAAAACTTTTGGAAGCTCACTTTTGAGCTTCTGGGCCGAAATATAGCCCCACTTCACTTTAAGACTGAAAGACTAGCCAAGACCCTCTTGCGCGCACCGTGATTTTGACCAACGTCTTCTCGATTTTCCGGAACTTGGGAAATATATTGCAGTCCCGGGGACTCTAAACTAACTCGTGATGGCCTTGGTTTCCAGTGAAATTGACACAGCAATTTTTTTCCGGCGCTCACTTTGGAGCTTCTGGGCCGAAATAGAGCCCCACTTCACTTTAAGACTGAAAGAGTAGCCAAGATCGCTTTACGCGCAAGGTGATTTTGACCATTTTCGGATCGATTTCTCGGAACTTGGGGGATATTTTCCAGTCCCGGGGACTCTAAACTAACTCCTGATCGCCTTGCTTTGCGTTGAAATGGACAGAGCAAAACTTTTTGAACGCTCACCTTCGAGGTTGTGGGCCGAAATATAGCCACACTTTACTTTAAGACCGAAACAGTAGCCGAGACCGCATTTCGCGAATCGTGATTTTGATCAACTTCGGCTCGCTTTCCCGGAAGTTGGGGAATATTTTCCAGTCCCGGGGACTCTAAACTAACTCATGATGGCCTTGGTTTTCAGTGAAATTCAGAGAGGAAAACTTTTTGAACGCTCACTTTCGAGCTTCTGGACGAAATATAGTGCTACTTCACTTTAAGACTGAAAGAGTAGCCGAGACCGCCTTACGCGAATCGTTATTTTGACCAACTTCGTCTCGATTTCGCGGAACTTGGGGGATATTTTCCAGTTCCGGGCACTGTAAACTACTTCCTGAGGGCCTTGCTTTGC
This sequence comes from Orbicella faveolata, assembly GCF_042242905.1. Taxonomy (NCBI): domain Eukaryota; kingdom Metazoa; phylum Cnidaria; class Anthozoa; order Scleractinia; family Merulinidae; genus Orbicella; species Orbicella faveolata. Next base: position 30,851,315 of record NW_028301564.1, read on the forward strand.
AGTGAAATGGGCACAGCATAACTTTTTGATCGCTCACTTTCGCGCTTCTGGGCCGAAATATACAGCCACGTCACTTTAAGACTAAAACAGTAGCCGAGACTGCTTTACGCGCATCGTGATTTTGACAAACTTCGGCTCGATTTCCCGGAACTTGGGGGATATTTTGATGTCCCGGAGACTGTAAACTATCTCCTGATGTGGCTTGGCTCGCGGTGAAATGGACACAGCAAAACTTTTTGAACTTTCACTTTCGAGCTTCTGGGCCGAAATATAGCCCGAGTTCACTTTAAGAATGAAAGAATAGCCGAGACCGCCTTACGTGCGTCGTGATTTTGACCAACTTTGGCTCGATTTCCCGGGAAATGGGGAATATTTTCCGGTATCGGGGACTCTAAAGTAACTCCTGCTATCCTTGGTTTGCATTGAAATGGAGAGAGCAAAACTTTTTCAACACTCCTCTTCGGGCTCCTGAGCCGAAATATAGCCCCACTTCAGTTTAAGACTGAAAGAGTAGCCGACACCGTCTTACGCGCTTGGTGATTTTGACCAACTTCGGCTCGATTTCCCGACACTTCGGGTATATATTCAAGTCCCAAGGACTCTAAACTAACGCCTGATGGCCTTGGTCTGCAGTGAAATGGACACAGCAAATTTTTTTGAACGCTTACTTTGGAAATTCTGGGCCGAAATATAGCCCCACTTCACTTTAAGACTGAAATAGTAGCCGAGACCGCCTTAGACGCATCGTGATTGTGACCAACTTCGGCTTGAGTTGCCAGAACTTAAGGGATATTTTCCAGTCCCGTGGACTCTAAACTAACTCATGATGGCCTTGGTTTTCAGTTAAATCGAGAGAGCAAAACTTTTTGAACGCTCACTTTCGAGCTTCTGGGCCGAAATATACAGCCACGTCACTTTAAGACTTACAGAGTAGCCGAGACTGCTTTATGCGCATCGTGATTTTGACAAACTTCGGCTCGATTTCCCGGGACCTGGGGGATATTTTGATGTCCCGGACTTTGTAAACAATCTGCTGATGTGGCTTGGTTTGCGGTGAAATGGACACATTTAAACTTTTTTTTGAACTTTCACTTTCTAGCTTCTGGGCCGAAATATAGCCCCAGTTCACTTTAAGAATGAAAGAGTAGCCGAGACCACGTTACGCGCATCGTGATTTTGACAAACTTCGGCTCGATTTCCCCGAACTTGGGCGATATTTTCCAGTGCCGAGGAGTCTAAACTAACTCCTGATGGGCTTGGTTTGCAGTGAAATCAACACAGTAACACTTTTTGAAGGCTTATTTTCGAGCTTCTGGGATGAAATATAGCCCCACTTCACTTTAAGACTGAAAGAGTAGGCGAGACCGCCTTACGCACATCGTGATTTTGAGCAACTTCCGCTCGATTTTCTAGAATTTTGGCGATATTTCCAAGTCCCGGGGACTCTAAACTGACTCCTGATGGCCTTGGTTTGCAGTGAAATGGACGCAGGAAAACTTTTTGAACGCTCAGTTTCGAGCTTCTTGGCCGAAATACAACCGTATTTCACTTTAAGACTGCAATAGTAGCCGAGACCGCCTTACGAGCATCGTGATTTTGACCAAGTTCAGCTCGATTTCCCGGAGCTTGGGGAATATTTTCCAGTCCGGGGGACTTTAAACTAACTCCTGGATGCCTTGGTTTGCAGTTAAATGCACAAAGCGTAACTTTTTAAAGGGTCACCTTCGAGCTTCTGGGCCGAGATATAGCCTGACTTCAGTTTAAGACTGAAAGAGTAGCCGACACCGCCTTACGCGCATCGTAATTTTGACCAACTTCGGCTCGATTTCCCGGAAGTTGGCGAATATTTTCAATTCCCGGGGAAGCTAAACTAACTTCCGATGGCCTTAGTTTGCAGTTAAATGGACACGGCAAAACTTTTTGAACGCTCACTTTCGAGCTTATGGGTCGAAATATAGCCCCACTTAACTTTAAGACTGAAAGAGTAGCCGAGAGCGCCTTACGCGCATCGTGAGTTTGGGATACTTCGGCTCGATTTCCCGCAAATAGGGGGATATTTTCCAGTCCCGGGGACTCTAAAGTAACCCCTGATGGCCTTGGTTTCCAGTGAAATGGAGACAGGAACACTTTTTGAACGCGCACTTTCGAGCTTGCTGGCCGAAATATAGCCCTACTTCTTTTTAAGACTGAAAGAGTAGGCGGGAGCGCCTTACGTGCATTGTGATTTTGAGGATCTTCGGCTCGATCTGGCGAAACTTGGGAGATATTTTCCAGTCCCAAAGTCTCTAAACTCACTCCTGATTGTCTAAGATGTGACTGAAATAGAGACAAAAATTTTTGAAGCCTTACTTTCGAGCTTCTGCAGTTAAATCTAAGCCCACTTTACCTTCAGACTGAAAGAGTAGCCGAGACCCCCTTAAGCGCATCGCGATTGTGACTAACTTCGGGTGGATTTCCCGAAACTTGGGGGATATTTCCAGTCCCTTGGACGCTAAACTAAGTCGTGATGGCCTTGTTTTGCAGTGAAATGGACACAGCAAAAGTTTTTAAACACTCAGTTTCGAGCTTCTGGGCCGAAATATTGCCCCACTTCACTTTAAGACTGAAAGAGTAGGCGAGACCGCCCTACGCGCGTCGTGATTTTGACCAAGTCCGATTAAATTTCCCGGAACTTGGGGCATATTTTCCAGTCCCGGGGACTCTAAACTGACCCCCGACGTGCTTGGTCTGCAGTAAAATGGACACAGCTAAACTTTTTAAACGGGCACTTTTGAGCATCTGGGCCGAAATATAGCTCCACTTCACTTTAAGAGTGAAAGAGTAGCCGAGACCGCCTTACGCCCATCGTAATTTTGACGAACTTCGGCTCGATTTCCCGGAACTTGGGGGATATTTTCCAGTCCCGCGGACTCTAAAGTAACTCCTTATGGCCTTGCTGTGGAGTTAAATGGACACAGCACAACGTTTTGAACGCTCACTTTCCAGCTTCTGGGCGGAAATATTGCCCCAGTTGACTTTAAGAATGAAAGAGTAACCGGGACCGCCTTACGCGCATCGTGATTTTGACCAACTTTGGCTTGATTTCCCGGGAAATGGGGGATATTTTCCGGTACCGGGAACTCTAAACTAACTCCTGATTGCCTTGGTTTTCAGTGAAATGGACACAGCCAAACTTTTTGAACGTTCACTTTCGAGCTTCTGGGCCGAAATATAGCCCGACTTCACTTTAAGACTGAAAGAGTAGCCGGGACCGCCTTACGCGCATGGTAATTTTGTCGAACTTCGGCTTGATTTGTTGTAGGCCGAAATATAGCCCCACTTTATTTTAAGACTGAAAGTGGACACGAAACGGCCTTAAGCGCATCGAAATTTTTCGCCACTACGGCTCGATCTGCCAAAACTTGGGGGATATTTTCCAGTCCCGGGGACTCTACCCTAACTCTTGATGGCCTAAGTTTTCAGTAAAATGGTCACAGGTAACAGGAGCGCACGCTCGGTGTCGAGCTTCTAGGCCGAAATGTAGCCCCAGTTCATTTTAAAACTGAAAGAGTAAACGAAACTGCCGTAGGCTTATCGTAATTTTAAGAAAGTATGGCTCAATTTGCCGAAACTTGGAGGATAGCTTCCAGTCTCGAGGATTCTAAACTATCTCCTGATGGACTTAGTTCTCAGTGAAATGGACACAGGTAAAAGGAGAGCACGCTCGGTGTCGAGCTTGTAGAACCGAAATATAGCCCCACTTCATTTTCGGAGTAAACGAGTAGTCGAGACCGCCTTACGCGCATCGTGATTTTGAGCATGTTTGGCTCGATTTGCCGGAATTCGGGGAATAATTTCCAGTCCCGAGGACTCTATGCTAACTCCTGATGAACTTAGTTTTCAGTGATATGTACACAGGCAAAAGGAGCGCACCCTCGGTGTTGAGCTTGTCCGCCGAAATATAGCTCCACTTCATTTTAAGACTGAAAGAGTAGCCGAGACCGCCTTACGCGCATCGTGATTTTGAGCAACATTGGCTTGATCTGCCAGAATTTGGCAGATATTTTCCAGTCCCAAGGACTCTAAACTAACTCCTGATGGCCTAAGATGTCAGTGAAATGGACAGAGGTAAAATTAGCGCAGGCCCGGTCTCGAGCTTCTAGGTCGAAATATAGCCCCCCTTAATTTTAAGACTGAAAGAGTAGTCGAGACCGCCTTACGAGCATGATGCCGATGACCTTGGTTTGCAGTTTAATGAACACAGCAAAACATTCTGAACGCTCACCTTCGAGCTTCAGGGCCGAGATATAGCCCTACTTAAATTTAAGAGTGAGAGAATAGCCGAGAGCCCGTTACGCGCATCGTAACTTTCATCAACTTCGGCGCCATTTCCTGGAACTTGGAGAATATTTTCCAGTCCCGGGGACTCTAAACTAACTCCTGATGGCCTTGGTTTGCAGTGAAATGGACACAGCAAAACGTTTTGAACGCTCACTTTCGAGCTTGTGGGTGTAAATATAGCCACACTTAACTTTAAGACTGAAACAGTAGCCGAGACCGCGTTACGCGCATCGTGATTTTGATCAACTTCTGCTCGCTTTCCTGGAACTTGGGGGATATTTTCCAGTCCCGGGGACTCTAAACTAACTCCTGATGGCCATGGTTTGCAGTGAAATTCACACAGCACAAGTTTTTGAACGCACACTTTCGAGCTTCTAGGCCGAAATATAGTCCCACATCACTTACGACTTAAAGAGTAGCCGAGACCCACGTGCGCCCATCGTGATTTTGACCAACTTCGGGTCGATATTCCGGAACTTCGGGCATACTTTCCAGTCCCAGGGACTCTAAAGTAACTCTTGATGGCCTTGGTTTGCAGTGAAATGGAGATAGCAAAACTTTTTGAACGCTCACCTTCAAGCTTCTGGGCCGAAATATAGCCCACTTTACTTTACTGAATAAGTAGCCGAGACCGCCTTACGCGCATCGTGATTTTGACAAACTTCGGGTGAATTTCCCGGAACTTGGGGGATCTTTTCCAGTCCCTTGGACGCTAAACTAGGTGCCGATGGCCTTGTTTTGCAGTGAAATGGACACAGGAAAGCTTTTTGAACGCTCACTCTCGAGCTTCTGGACCGAAATATAGCCATACTTCACATTAAGACTGCAACAGTAGCCGAGACCACGTTTCGCGCATCGTGATTTTGATCAACTTCGGCTCGATTTCCCGGAACTTGCGAAATATTTTCCAGTCCCAGGGACTCTAAACTAACTCGTGCTGGTCTTGGTTTGCAGTAAAATGGACCCAGCAAAACTTTTTGAACGCTCACTCTCGAGCTTCTGGGTCAAAATATAGCCCCCCATTGCTTTAACACTGAAAGAGTAGCCGAGACCGTCTTGCGCAAATCGTGATTTTGACCAACTTCGGGTCGGTTTCCCGGAATTTGGGGGATATATTCCATTTCCGCGAGCTCTAAACTAACTCCTGATGGCCTTGGTTTTCAGTGAATTGGACAAAGGAAAGCTTTTTGAACACTCTCTTTGTAGCTTCTGGGCCGAAATAGAATCCCACTTCACTTTCAGACTGAAATAGTAGCCGAGACCGCCTCACGCGCATCGTGAGTTAGACCAAGTTCAGCTCGATTTCACGCAACTTTTGGGATATTTTCCAGTCAGGGGGTGTCTAAACTAACTCCGGATGGCCTTGGTTTGCACTGAAATGCGCACAGCATAACTTTTTTAAGGCCCACTTTGGAGCTTGTGGGCCGAAATATAGCCCCACTTCACTTTAAGACTGAAAGAGTAGCCGACATCGCCTTACGCGCATGGTGATTTTGACCATTTTCGGATCGATTTCTCGGACCTTGGGGGATATTTTCCAGTCCTGGGGACTCTAAACTAACTCCTGATCGCCCTGCTTTGCATTGAAATGGACAGAGCAAAACTTTTTGAACGCTCACTTTCGAGCTTCTGGACAGAAATATAGCCCGACTTTACTTTAAGATTGAAAAAGTAGCCGAGACCGCATTTCGCGCATCGTGATTTTCATAAACTTGGGCTCGCTTTCCCGGAACTTAGGGAATATTTTCCAGTCCCGGGGACCCTAAACTAAGTTTTGATAGCTTTGGTTTGCAGTGAAATGCACACAGCAAAACTTTTTGAACGCTCACTTTCGAGCTTCTGGACAGAAATATAGCCCGACTTTACTTTAAGACTGAAAGAGTAGCCGAAACCGCCTTACGTATATCGTAATTTTGACGATATTCGAATGGATTTCCCGGAACTTGGGGTATATTTTCCAGTCCCTTGGACGCTAAACTAAGTCCTGATGGCCTTGTTTTGAAGTGAAATGGACACAGCAAAACTTTTTGAACGCTCACTTTCTAGCTTGTGGGCCGAAATATAGGCACACTTGACTTTAAGACTGAAACAGTACCCGCGACCACGTTACGCGCATCATGAATTTGATCAACTTCGGCTCAAATTCCCGGGACTTGGGGGATATTTTCCAGTCCCGGGGATTCTAAAGTAACTCCTGATGGCCTTGGTTTGCATTGAAATGGACACAGCACAATTTTTTGAACGCACACTTTCGAGATTCTGGGCCGAAATATAGCCCCACTTCACTTAAGACTGAAAGAGTAGCCGAGACCGCCTTGCTCGCATTGTGAGTTTGACAAACTTCGGGTCGATATTCCGGACCTTGGGGTATATTTTCCAGTCCTAGAAACTCTAAAATAACTCCTGATGGCCTTGGTTTGCAGTGAAATGGACAGAGCAAAACTTTTTGAACGCTCACCTTCGAGCTTCCTGGGCGGAATAAAGCCCCACTTTACTTTAAGACTTAAAGAGTAACCGAGACCATCTTACGCGCATTGTGATTTTGACAAACTTCGGGTGGATCTCCCGGAACTTGGGGAACATTTTCCAGTCCCTTGGACGCTAAAATAAGTCCTGATGGCCTTGTTTTACAGTGAAATGGACACAGCAAAATTTTTTGAACGCTGACTTTCGAGCTTCTGGGCCGAAATATAGCCACACTTTACTTTAAGACTGAAACAGTAGCCGAGACCGCATTTCGCGCATCGTGATTTTCCTCAACTTCGGCTCGCTTTCCCGGAACTTGGGGAATATTTTCCAGACCCGGCGACCCTAAACTAAGTTTTGATAGCTTTGGTTTGCAGTGAAATGCACACAGCAAAACTTTTTGAACGCTCACTTTCGAGCTTCTGGACAGAAATATAGCCCGACTTTACTTTAAGACTGAAAGGGTAGCCGAGACCGCTTTGGGAGCATCGTGATTTTGACCAACTTCACCTCGATTTCCCGGAACTTGGGCAATATTTTCCAGTCCTAGGGACGCTAAACTAACTCGTGATGGCCTTGTTTTTCAGTCAAAGAAGACAGCTAAACTTTTTGAACGCTCACTTTCGGGCTTCTGGGCGGAAATATAGCCCCACTTCACTTTAAGACTGAAACAGTAGCCGATACCGCATTTTGCGCATCGTGATTTTGATCAACTTCGGCTCGATTCCCCGGAACTTGGGCAATATTTTTCAGTCCCGGGGACTCTAAACTCAGCCCTGATGGCCTTGGTTTCCAGTGAAATGGACACAGCAAAACTTTTTGAACGCTCAGTGTCGGGCTTTTGGCCCGAAATATAGCCCCACTTCACTTTAAGACAGAAAGAGTAGCCGAGACCACTTTAGGGCCATCGTGATTTTGACCAACCTCGGCTCAATTTCCCGGACCTTGGGGCACATTTTCTTGTCCTGGGGACGCTAAACTAACTACTGATGGCCTTGGTTTGCAGTGAAATGAAGACAGCAAAACTTTTTGAACGCTCACTTTCGAGCTTCTGGCCCGAAATATAGCCCCACTTCACTTTAAGACTGAAAGAGTAGCCTAGACTACCTTACGCAAATCGTGATTTTGACCAACTTCGGCTCGATTTCCCGGAAGTTGAGGGATATTTTCCAGTCCCGTTGACTCTAAACTAGCTCCTGAGGGCTTTGGTTTGCAGTGAAATAAACACAGGGAAACTTTTTGAACGCTCACTTTCAAGCTCCTGGGCAGGAATAAAGCCTCACTTCACTTTAAGACTGAAACAGTAAGCGAGACCGCCTAACGCGCACCGTGATTTTGACCGACTTCGGCTAAATTTCCCTGAACTTGGGGGATATTTTCCAGTCCCGAAGACTCTTAAGCAACCCCTGATGGCCTTCGTTTGCATTGAAATGGATACAGCAAAACTTTTTGAAGCTCACGTTTGAGCTTCTGGGCCGAAATATAGCCCCACTTCACTTTAACACTGAAACACTAGGCAAGACCGTCCTGCGCGCATCGTGATTTTGACCAACGTCTTCTCGATTTTCCGGAACTTGGGAAATATATTGCAGTTCCGGGGACTCTAAACTAACTCGTGATGGCCTTGGTTTCCAGTGAAAAGAAGACAGGAAATTTTTTGCAGCGCTCACTTTGGAGCTTCTGGGCCGAAATAGAGCCCCACTTCACTTTAAGACTGAAAAAGTAGCCGAGGCCGCCTTAGGCGCATCGTGATTTTGACCAACTTCGGCTTGAGTTGCCAGAACTTAAAAGATATTATCCAGTCCCGGGGACTCTAAACTAACTCAGATGGCCTTGCTTTTAAGTGAAATTGAGAGAGGAAAACTTTTTGAACGCTCACTTTTGAGCTTCTGGGCCGAAATATAGCCCCACTTCACCTTAAGACTGAAAGAGTAGCCGAGACCGCCTTACGCGCATCGTGATTTTGACCAACGTCTTCTCGGTTTTTCGGAACTTGGGAAATATATTGCAGTCCCTGGGACTCTAAACTAACTCCTCGTGGCCTTAGTTTGCAGTGAAAAGGACAGAGCAAATTTTTTGCACTGCTCACTTTGGAGCTTCTGAGCCGAAATAGAGCCCCACTTCACTTTAAGACTGAAAGAGTAGCCGAGGCCGCCTTAGGCGCATCGTGATTTTGACCAACTTCGGCTTGAGTTGCCAGAACTTAAAAGATATTTTCCAGTCCCGGGGACTCTACACTAACTCATGATGGCCTTGGTTTTCAGTGAAATTCAGAGAGGAAAACTTTTTGAACGCTCACTTTCAGGCTTCTGGACCGAAATATAGTACTACTTCACTTTAAGACTGAAAGAGTAGCCGAGACCGCCTTACGCGAATCGTTATTTTGACCAACTTCGTCTCGATTTCGCGGAACTTGGGGGATATTTTCCAGTTCCGGGCACTGTAAACTACTTCCTGAGGGCCTTGCTTTGCAGTGAAATGGGCACAGCATAACTTTTTGAATGCTCACTTTCGCGCTTCTGGGCCGAAATATACAGCCACGTCACTTTAAGACTCAAAGAGTAGCCGAGACTGCTTTACGCGCATCGTGATTTTGACAAACTTCGGCTCGATTTCCCGGAACTTGGGGGATATTTTGATGTCCCGGAGACTGTAAACTATCTCCTGATGTGGCTTGGCTCGCGGTGAAATGGACACAGCAAAACTTTTTGAACTTTCACTTTCGAGCTTCTGGGCCGAAATATAGCCCGAGTTCACTTTAAAGAATGAAAGAATAGCCGACACCGCCTTACGCGCATCGTGATTTTGACCAACTTTGGCTCGATTTCCCGGGAAATGGGGAATATTTTCCGGTATCGGGGACTCTAAAGTAACTCCTGCTATCCTTGGTTTGCATTGAAATGGAGAGAGCAAAACTTTTTCAACGCTCCCCTTCGGGCTTTTGAGCCGAAATATAGCCCCACTTCAGTTTAAGACTGAAAGAGTAGCCGACACCGTCTTACGCGCATCGTGATTTTGACCAACTTCGGCTCGATTTCCCGACACTTCGGGTATATATTCAAGTCCCAAGGACTCTAAACTAACCCCTGATGGCCTTGGTCTGCAGTGAAATGGACACAGCAAATTTTTTTGAACGTTTACTTTCGAAATTCTGGGCCGAAATATAGCCCCACTTCATTTTAAGACTGAAATAGTAGCCGAGACCGCCTTAGACGCATCGTGATTTTGACCAACTTCGGCTTGAGTTGCCAGAACTTAAGGGATATTTTCCAGTCCCGTGGACTCTAAACTAACTAATGATGGCCTTGGTTTTCGGTTAAATTGAGAGAGCAAATCTTTTTGAACGCTCACTTTCTAGCTTCTGGGCCGAAATATACAGCCACGTCACTTTAAGACTAAAAGAGTAGCCGAGACTGCTTTACGCTCATCGTGATTTTGACAAACTTCGGCTCGATTTCCCGGGACTTGGGGGATATTTTGATGTCCCGGACACTGTAAACAATCTGCTGATGTGGCTTGGTTTGCGGTGAAATGGACACAGCAAAACTTTTTGAACTTTCACTTTCTAGCTTCTGGGCCGAAATATAGCCCCAGTTCACTTTAAGAATGATAGAGTAGCCGAGACCGCATTACGCGCATCGTGATTTTGATAAAATTCGGCTCAATTTCCCCGAACTTTGGAGATATTTTCCAGTGCCGAGGAGTCTAAACTAACTCCTGATGGCCTTGGTTTGCAGTGAAATGAACACAGCAAAACTTTTTGAACTTTCACTTTCTAGCTTCTCGGCCAAAATATAAGCCCAGTTCGCTTTAAGAATGAAAGAGTAGCCGAGACCGCCCTACGCGCATCGTGATTTTGACAAAATTCGGCTCGATTTCCTCGAACTTGGCCGATATTTTCCAGTCCCGAGGAGTCTAAATTAACTCCTGATGGCCTTGGTTTGCAGTGAAATCAACACAGTAACACTTTTTGAAGGCTTATTTTCGAGCTTCTGGGATGAAATATAGCCCCACTTCACTTTAAGACTGAAAGAGTAGCCGAGACCGCCTTACGCGCATCGTGATTTTGAGCAACTTCCGCTCGATTTTCTAGAATTTTGACGATATTTTTAAGTCCCGGGGACTCTAAATGAACTCCTGATGGCCTTGGTTTGCAGTGAAATGGACGCAGGAAAACTTTTTGAACGCTCAGTTTCGAGCTTCTGGGCCGAAATACAACCGTATTTCACTTTAAGACTGAAATAGTAGCCGAGACCGCCTTACGAGCATCGTGATTTTGAGCAAGTTCAGCTCGATTTCCCCGAACTTGGGGGATATTTTCCAGTCCGCGGGACTTTAAACTAACTCCTGATGGCCTTGGTTTGTAGTTAAATGCACAAAGCGTAACTTTTTGAAGGGTCACTTTGGAGCTTCTGGGCCGAAATATAGCCCCACTTTACTTTTAGACTGAAATAGTAGCCGAGACCGTCTTACGCGCATCGTGATTTTGACCAACTTCCGTTTGATTTCCCGGAGCTTCGGGGATATATTCCAGTCCCGGGGACTCTAAACTAACTGCTGATGGCCTTGGTTTGCAGTGAAATGGACACAGCACATTTTTTTAACGCTCACTTTCGAGCTTCTCGGGCGAAATATAGCCCTACTTCACTTTAAGACTGAAAGAGTAGCCGAGACCGCCTTACGCGCATCGTAATTTTGACTAACTTCGGCTCGATTTCCCGAAAGTTGGCGAATATTTTCAATTCACGGGGAAGCTAAACTAACTTCCGCTGGCCTTAGTTTGTAGTTAAATGGACACAGCAAAACTTTTTGAACGCTCACTTTCGAGCTTATGGGTCGAAATATAGCCCCACTTAACTTTAAGACTGAAAGAGTAGCCGAGACCGCCTTACGCGCATCGTGATTTTGGAATACTTCGGCTCGACTTCCCGCAAATAGGAGGATATTTTCCAGTCCCGGGGACTCTAAAGTAACTCCTGATGGCCTTGGTTTCCAGTGAAATGGACACAGGAACACTTTTTGAACGCGCACTTTCGAGCTTGCTGGCCGAAATATAGCCCTACTTCTTTTTAGGACTGAAAGAGTAGGCGGGAGCGCCTTACGCGCATTGTGATTTTGAGGATCTTCGGCTCGATCTGGCGAAACTTGGGAGATATTTTCCAGTCCCAAAGTCTCTAAACTCACTCCTGATTGTCTAAGATGTGACTGAAATAGAGACAAAAATTTTTGAAGCCTTACTTTCGAGCTTCTGGAGTTAAATCTAAGCCCACTTTACCTTAAGACTGAAAGAGTAGCCGAGACCCCCTTAAGCGCATAGTGATTTTGACTAACTTCGGGTGGATTTCCCGTAACTTGGGGGGTATTTCCAGTTCCTTGGACGCTAAACTAAGTCGTGATGGCCTTGTTTTGCAGTGAAATGGACACAGCAAAAGTTTTTAAACACTCAGTTTCGAGCTTCTGGGCCGAAATATTGCCTCACTTCACTTTAAGATAGAAAGAGTAGCCGAGAGCGCCGTACGCGCGTCGTGATTTGGACACTGTTCGGTTAAATTTCCGGGACCTTGGGGGATATTTTCCAGTCCCGGGGACTCTAAACTGACCCCCAACGTCCTTGGTCTGCAGTAAAATGGACACAGCAAAACTTTTTGAACGCCCACTTTTGAGCTTCTGGCCGAAATATAGCTCCACTTCACTTTAAGAGTGAAAGAGTAGCCGAGACCACCTTACGCCCGTCGTAATTTTGACCAACTTCGGCTCGATTTCCCGGAACTTGGGGGATATTTTCCTGTCCCGCGGTCTCTAAAGTAACTCCTGATGGCCTTGCTTTGGAGTGAAATGGACACAGCACAACTTTTTGAACGCTCACTTTCCAGCTTCTGGCCGGAAATGTTGCCCCAGTTCACTTTAAGAATGAGAGAGTAATCGGGACCGCCTTACGCGCATCGTGATTTTGACCAACTTTGGCTTGATTTCCCGGGAAATGGGGGATATTTTACGGTAACGGATACTCTAAACTAACTCCTGATTGCCTTGGTTTGCAGTGAAATGGACACAGCACAACTTTTTGAACGGTCACTTTTGAGCTTCTGGGCCGAAATATAGCCCCACTTCACTTTAAGACTGAAAGAGTAGCCGGGACCGCCTTACGCGCATGATAATTTTGTCGAACTTCGGCTTAATTTCCTGGGACTTGGGGGACATTTTCCAGTCCCGGAAGCTCTAAACTAACTCCTGAATGCCTTGGTTTTTAGTGAAATGGACACAGGTAAAAGGGGCGCACGCTGGGTTTCCAGGTTGTAGGCCGAAATATAGCCCCACTTTATTTTAAGACTGAAAGTGTACACGAAACGGCCTTAAGCGCATCGAAATTTTTAGCCACTATGGCTCGATCTGCCAAAACTTGGGGGATATTTTCCAGTCCCGGGGACTCTACCCTAACTCTTGATGGCCTTAGTTTTCAGTAAAATGGTCACAGGTAACAGGAGCGCACGCTCGGTGTCGAGCTTCTAGGCCGAAATGTAGGCCCAGTTCATTTTAAGACTGAAAGAGTAAACGAAACTGCCGTAGGCTTATCGTAATTTTAAGAAAGTATGGCTCAATTTGCCGAAACTTGGAGGATAGCTTCCAGTCTCGAGGATTCTAAACTATCTCCTGATGGACTTAGTTCTTAGTGAAATGGACACAGGTAAAAGGAGAGCACGCTCGGTGTCGAGCTTGTAGAACCGAAATATAGCCCCACTTCATTTTCGGAGTAAACGAGTAGCCGAGACCGCCTTACGCGCATCGTGATTTTTAGCAACTTTGGCTCGATCTGCCAGAATTTGGGAAATATTTTCCAGTCCCAAGGACTCTAATCTAACTCCTGATGGCCTAAGATGTCAATGAAATGGACAGAGGTAAAATTAGCGCACGCCCGGTCTCGAGCTTCTAGGTCGAAATATAGCCCCCCTTAATTTTAAGACTGAAACAGTAACCGAGACCGCCTTACAAGCATCGTGATTTTGAGCATCTTTGCCTCGATTTGCCGGAATTCGGGGAATATTTTCCAGTCCCGAGGACTCTATGCTAACTCCTGATGAACTTAGGTTTCAGTGATATGTACACAGGCAAAAGGAGCGCACGCTCGGTGTTGAGCGTGTCGGCCGAAATATAGCCCCACTTCATTTTAAGACTGAAAGAGTAGCCGAGACCGCCTTACGCGCATCGTGATTTTTAGCAACTTTGGCTCGATCTGCCAGAATTTGGGAAATATTTTCCAGTCCCAAGGACTCTAAACTAACTCCTGATGGCCTAAGATGTCAGCGAAATGGACACAGGTAAAATTAGCGCACGCCCGGTCTCGAGCTTCTAGGTCGAAATATAGCCCCCCCTTAATTTTAAGACTGAAAGAGTAGCCGAGACCGCCTTACGCGCATCGTGATATTGGGCCACTTTTGCTCGATTTCCCGGAAGTTGGCGAATAATTTAAAGTCCCGGGAACGCTAAACTTACTGCCGATGACCTTGGTGTGCAGTTTAATGAACACAGCAAAACATTCTGAACGCTCACCTTCGAGCTTCAGGGCCGAAATATAGCCCTACTTAAATTTAAGACTGAAAGAATAGCCGAGAGTCCGTTACGCGCATCGTAATTTTGATCAACTTCGGCGCCATTTCCTGGATCTTGGAGAATATTTTCCAGTCCCGGGGACTCTAAACTAACTCCTGATGGCCTTGGTTTGGAGACAGCAAAACTTTTTGGACGTTCACCTTCAAGCTTCTGGGCCGAAATATAGGCCACTTTACTTTAATACTAAAAAAGTAGCCGAGACCGCCTTACGCGCATCGTGATTTTGACAAACCTCGGGTGGATTTCGCGGAACTTGGGGGATATTTTCCAGTCCCTTGGACGCTAAACTAGGTGCCGATGGTCTTGTTTTGCAGTGAATTGGACACAGCAAAGCTTTTTGAACGCTCACTTTCGAGCTTGTGGGTCGAAATATAGCCATACTTCACTTTAAGACTCAAACAGTAGGCGAGACCACGTTTGGCGCATCGTGATTTTGATCAACTTCGGCTCGATTTCCTGGAACTTGCTAAATATTTTCCAGTCGCGGGGACTCTAAAATAACTCGTGCTGGTCTTGGTTTGCAGTGAAACGGAAACAGAAAAAGCTTTTGAACGCATACTTTCGAGCTTCTCGACCGAAATAGAAGCCCACTTCACTTGAAGACTGAAAGAGGCGCCGAGACCGCCTTACGTGCATCGTGATTTTGAGCAACTTCGGCTCGATTTGCCGGAACTAAGGGGATATATTCCAGTTCTGAGGACTGTAAACTAATTCCTGATGGTCTTGGTTTGCAGTAAAATGGACCCAGCAAAAGTTTTTGAACGCTCAATTTCGAGCTTTTGGGCCAAAATATAGCCCCTCATTACTTTAACACTGAAAGAGTAGCCGAGACCGCCTTACGCGCATCGTGATTTTGACAAACTTCGGGTTGATTTCCCGGAACTTGGGGGATATTTTCCAGTCCCGGGGACTCTCAACTAACTCCTGCTTGTCTTGGTTTGGAGTGAAATGGAAACAACGAAAGTTTTTGAAGGCTCACTTTAGAGCTTCTGGGGCGAAATAGAGCCCCATTTTACTCTAAGACTGAAAGAGTAGGCGAGACCGTCTTGAGCGAATCGTGATTTTGACCAATTTCGCCTTTATTTCCCGAAACTTGGGGGATATATTCCAGTCAAAGGGACTCTAAAGTAACTCCTGATGGCCTTGGTTTTCCGTGAAATGGACAGAGCACAACTTCGGAGCTTCTGGGCAGAAATAGAGCACCACTTTACTTTAAGACTGAAAGAGTAGATGAGACCGCCTTACGCGCATCGTAATTTTGACGAACTTCGAATGGATTTCCCGGAACTTGGGGGATATTTTGCAGTCCCTTGGACGCTAAACTAAGTCCTGATGGCCTTGTTTTGAAGTAAAATGGACACAACAAAACTTTTTGAACGCTCACTTTCTAGCTTGTGGGCCGAAATATAGCCACACTTCACTTTAGGACTGACACAGTAGCCGAGACCACGTTACGCGCATCATGAATTTGATCAACTTCGGCTCGATTTCCCGGGACTTGGGGGATATTCTTCACTCCCGGGGACTCTAAACTAACTTCTGATGGCCTTGGTTTACAGTAAAAGTGACAGAGCAAAACTTTTTAAACACTCACATTCGAGCTTCTGGGCCGAAATATTGCGCCACTTCACTTTAAGACTGAAAGAGTAGCCAAGACCACCTTACGCACATCGTGATTTTGACCAACTTCGGCTCGATTTCCCGGAACTTGGGGGATATTTTCCAGTCCCGAGGACTCTTAAGTAACCCCTGATGGCCTTGGTTTGCATTGAAATGGATACAGCAAAACTTTTTGAACGCTCACTTTTGAGCTTCTGGGCCGAAATATAGCCCCACTTCACTTTAAGACTCAAAGAGTAGCCGAGACAGTCTTACGCGCATCGTGATTTTGACCAACGTCTTCTCGATTTTCCGGAACTTGGGAAATACATTCCACTCCCGGGGACTTTAAACTAACTCCTGATAGCCTTGGTTTGCTGTGAAATAGACAGTAATTTTTTTTGAGCTTGGAGCTTGTGGGCCGAAATAGAGCCCCACTTCACTTGAAGACTGAAGGAGTAGCCGACACCGCCTTAAGCGCACCGTGATTTTCACCAACTTCGGCTCGATTTGCCGGAGCTTCGGGGATATTTTCCAGTCCCGGGGACTCTAAACTAACTCCTGATTGTCTTGGTTTTCAGTGAAATGGACAGAGCGAAACTTTTTGAACGCTCACTCTCGAGCTTCTGGACCGAAATATAGCCCCACTTTACTTTAAGACTGAAAGAGTAGCCGAGACCGTTTTGCTCAAATCGTGATTTTGACCAACTTCGGGTCGTTTTCCCGGAACTTGGGGGATATATTCCATTTCCGCGGGCTCTAAACTAACTCCTGATGGCCTTGGTCTTCAGTGAAATGGACAAAGGAAAGCTTTTTGAACACTCTCTTTGTAGCTTCTTGGCCGAAATAGAATCCCACTTCACTTTCAGACTGAAATAGTAGCCGAGACCACCTCACGCGCATCGTGAGTTAGAAAAAGTTCAGCTCGATTTCACGCAACTTTCGGGATATTTTCCAGTCCGGGGGACTCTAAACTAACTCCGGATGGCCTTGGTTTCCACTGAAATACGCACAGCATAACTTTTTGAACGCCCACTTTGGAGCTTGTGGGCCGAAATATAGCCCCACTTGACTTTAAGACTGAAAGAGTAGCCAAGATCGCCTTACGCGCAAGGTGATTTTGACCATTTTCGGATCGATTTCTCGGAACTTGGGGGATATTTTCCAGTCCCGGGGACTCTAAACTAACTCCTGATCGCCTTGCTTTGCGTTGAAATGGACAGAGCAAAACTTTTTGAACGCTCACCTTCGAGGTTGTGGGCCGAAATATAGCCACACTTTACTTTAAGACCGAAACAGTAGCCGAGACCGCATTTCGCGAATCGTGATTTTGATCAACTTCGGCTCGCTTTCCCGGAAGTTGGGGAATATTTTCCAGTCCCGGGGACCCTAAACTAACTTTTGATAGCTTTGGTTTGCAGTGAAATGCACACAGCAAAACTTTTTGAACGCTCACTTTCGAGCTTATGGATCGAAATATAGCCCCACTTAGCTTTAAGACATAAACAGTAGCCGAGACCGCCTTACGCGCATCGTGATTTTGGGATACTTCGGCTCCATTTCCCGCAAATAGGGGGATATTTTCCAGTCCCGGGGACTCTAAACTAACTCCTGATGGCCTTGGTTTCCAGTGAAATGGAAATAGGAACACTTTTTGAACGCTCACTTTCGAGCTTGCTGGCCGAAATATAGCCCTACTTCTTTTTAAGACTGAAAGAGTAGGCGGGAGCGCCTTACGCGCATTGTGATTTTGAGGATCTTCGGCTCGATCTGGCGAAACTTGGGAGATATTTTCCAGTCCCAAAGTCTCTAAACTCACTCCTGATTGTCTAAGATGTGAGTGAAATAGAGACAAAAATTTTTGAAACCTTACTTTCGAGCTTCTGGAGTTAAATCTAAGCCCACTTTACCTTAAGACTGAAAGAGTAGCCGAGACCCCCTTAAGCGCATCGTGATTTTGACTAACTTCGGGTGGATTTCCCGTAACTTGGGGGATATTTCCAGTCCCTTGGACGCTAAACTAAGTCGTGATGGCCTTGTTTTGCAGTGAAATGGACACAGCAAAAGTTTTTAAACACTCAGTTTCGAGCTTCTGGGCCGAAATATTGCCCAACTTCACTTTAAGACTGAAAGAGTAGCCGAGACCGCCGTACGCGCGTCGTGATTTTGACCAACTTCGGTTAAATTTCCCGGAGATTGGGGGATATTTTCCAGTCCCGGGGACTCTAAACTGACCCCCGACGTTCTTGGTCTGCAGTAAAATGGACACAGCAAAACTTTTTGAACGCTCACTTTTGAGCTTCTGGGCCGAAATATAGCTCCACTTTACTTTAAGAGTGAAAGAGTAGTCGAGACCGCCTTACGCCCATTGTAATTTTGACCAACTTCGGCTCGATTTCCCGGAACTTGGGGGATATTTTCCAGTCCCGGGGACTCTAAAGTAACTCCTGATGGCCTTGCTTTGGAGTGAAATGGACACAGCACGACTTTTTGAACGCTCACTTTCTACTTTCTGGGCGGAAATATTGGCCCAGTTGACTTTAAGAATGAAAGAGTAACCGGGACCGCCTTACGCGCATCGTTATTTTGACCAACTTTGGCTCGATTTCCCGGGAAATAGGGGATATTTTCCGGTAAAGGGGACTCTAAACTAACTCCTGATTGCCTTGGTTTGCAGTGAAATGGACACAGCACAACTTTTTGAACGCTCACGTTTGAGCTTCTGGGCCGAAGCACAGCTGTACTTCACTTTAAGACTGAAAGACTAGCGGAGACGGCCTTACGCGCATGGTGATTTTGGGCCACTTCGGCTCGATTTCCCGGAACTTGGGAAATAATTCCCAGTCCCTGGCACTCTAAACTAATTCCTGATGGCCTTGGTTTTCGGTGAAATGGACACAGCCAAATTCTTTGAACGTTCACTTTCGAGCTTCTGGGCCGAAATATAGCCCCACTTCACTTTCAGACTGAAAGAGTAGCCGGGACCGCCTTACGCGCAGGGTAATTTTGTCGAACTTCGGCTTGATTTCCTGGGACTTGGGGGATATTTTCCAGTCCCGGAAGCTCTAAACTAACTCCTGAATGCCTTGGTTTTTAGTAAAATGGACACAGGTAAAAGGGGCGCAAGCTAGGTTTCCAGGTTGTAGGCCGAAATATAGCCCCACTTTTTTTTAAGACTGAAAGTGTACACGAAACCGCCTTAACCGCATCGAAATTTTTAGCCACTATGGCTCGATCTTGATGGCCTTAGTTTTCAGTAAAATGGTCACAGGTAACAGGAGCGCGCGCTCGGTGTCGAGCTTCTAGGCCGAAATGTAGCCCCAGTTCATTTTAAGACTGAAAGAGTAAACGAAACTGCCGTAGGCTTATCGTATTTTTAAGAAAGTATGGCTCAATTTGCCGAAACTTGGAGGATAGCTTCCAGTCTCGAGGATTCTAAACTATCTCCTGATGGACTTAGTTCTTAGTGAAATGGACACAGGTAAAAGGAGAGCACGCTCGGTGTCGAGCTTGTAGAACCGAAATATAGCCCCACTTCATTTTCGGAGTAAACGAGTAGCCGAGACCGCCTTACGCGCATCGTGATTTTGAGCATCTTTGCCTCGATTTGCCGGAATTCGGGGAATCTTTTCCAGTCCCGAGGACTCTATGCTAACTTCTGATGAACTAAGTTTTCAGTGATATGTACACAGGCAAAAGGAGCGCACGCTCGGTGTTGAGGTTGTCGGCGGAAATATAGCCCCACTTCATTTTAAGACTGAAAGAGTAGCCGAGACCGCCTTACGCGCATCGTGATTTTTAGCAACTTTGGCTCGATCTGCCAGAATTTGGGAAATATTTTCCAGTCCCAAGGACTCTAAACTAACTCCTGATGGCCTAAGATGTCAGTGAAATGGACACAGGTAAAATTAGGGCACGCCCGGTCTCGAGCTTCTAGGTCGAAATATAGCCCCGTTAATTTTAAGACATGAAAGAGTAGCCGAGACCGCCTTACCCGCATCGTGATTTTGGGCCAGTTTTGCTCGATTTCCCGGAAGTTGGCGAATAATTTAAAGTCCCGGGGACGCTAAACTAACTCCCGATGACCTTGGTGTGCAGTTTAATGAACACAGCAAAACATTCTGAACCCACACCTCCGAGCTTCAGGGCCGAAATATAGCCCTACTTAAATTTAAGACTTAAAGAATAGCCGAGAGCCCGTTACGTGCATCGTAATTTTGATCAACTTCGGCGCCATTTCCTGGAACTTGGAGAATAATTTCCAGTCGCGGGGACTCTAAACTAACTCCTGATGGCCTTGGTTTGCAGTGAAATGGACACAGCAAAACTTTTTGAACGCTCACTTTCGAGCTTGTGGGTCTAAATATAGCCACACTTCACTTTAAGACTGAAACAGTAGCCGAGACCGCGTTACGCGCATCGTGATTTTGATCAACTTCTGCTCGCTTTCCTGGAACTTGGGGGATATTTTCCAGTCCCGGGGACTCTAAACTAACTCCTGATGGCCATGGTTTGCAGTGAAATTCACACAGCACAAGTTTTTGAACGCACACTTTCGAGCTTCTAGGCCGAAATATAGTCCCACATCACTTACGACTTAAAGAGTAGCCGAGACCGGCGTGCGCGCATCGTGATTTTGACCAACTTCGGGTCGATATTCCGGAACTTGCGGGATATTTTCCAGTCCTAGGGACTCTAAACTAACTCTTGATGGCCTTGGTTTGCAGTGAAATGGAGACTGCAAAACTTTTTAAACACTCACCTTCAAGCTTCTGGGCGGAAATATAGCCCACTTTACTTTAATACTGAAAAAGTAGCCGAGACCGCCTTACGCGCATCGTGATTTGGGAAAATTCGGGTGGATTTCGCGGAACTTGGGGGATATTTTCCAGTCCTTTGGACGCTAAACTAGGTGCCGATGGCCTTGTTTTGCAGTGAAATGGACACAGCAAAGGTTTTTGAACGCTCACTTTCCAGCTTGTGGGCCGAAATATAGCCATACTTCACTTTAAGACTCAAACAGTAGCCGAGACCACGTTTCGCGCATCGTGATTTTGATCAACTTCGGCTCGATTTCCCGGAACTTGCGAAATATTTTCCAGTCCCGGGGACTCTAAACTAACTCCTGATTGGCATGGTTTGCAGTGAAATTCACACAGCCCAAGTTTTTGAATGCACACTTTCGAGCTTCTAGACCGAAATATAGTCCCACATCACTTACGACTTAAAGAGTAGCCGAGACCCACGTGCGCCCATCGTGATTTTGACCAACTTCGGGTCGATATTCCGGAACTTCGGGCATACTTTCCAGTCCCAGGGACTCTAAAGTAACTCTTGATGGCCTTGGTTTGCAGTGAAAGGGAGACAGGAAAACTTTTTGAACGCCCACCTCCAAGCTTCTGGGCCGAAATAGAGCCCACTCTACTTTAATACTGAAAAAGTAGCCGAGACCGCCTTACGCGCATCGTGATTTGGCAAACTTCGGGTGGATTTCGCGGAACTTGGGGGATATTTTCCAGTCCTTTGGACGCTAAACTAGGTGCCGATGGCCTTGTTTTGCAGTGAAATGGACACAGCAAAGCTTTTTGAACGCTCACTTTTGAGCTTCTGGGCCGAAGCATAGCGCTACTTCACTTTCAGACTAAAAGACTAGCCGAGACCACGTTTCGCGCATCGTGATTTTGATCAACTTCGGCTCGATTTCCCGGAACTTGCGAAATATTTTCCAGTCCCGGGGACTCTAAACTAACTTGTGCTTGTCTTGGTTTGCAGTGAAACGGAAACAGAAAAAGCTTTTGAACGCATACTTTCGAGCTTCTGGACCGAAATAGAAGCCCACTTCACTTGAAGACTGAAAGAGTAGCCGAGACCGCCTTACGTGCATCGTGATTTTGAGCAACTTCGGCTCGATTTCCCGGAACTAAGGGGATATATTCCAGTTCTGAGGATTGTAAACTAATTCCTGATGGCCTTGGTTTGCAGTAAAATGGACCCAGCAAAAGTTTTTGAACGCTCAATTTCGAGCTTTCAGGTCAAAATATAGCCCCCCATTACTTTAACACTGAAAGAGTAGCCGAGACCGCCTTACGCGCATCGTGATTTTGACAAACTTCCGGTTGATTTCCCTGAACTTGGGGGATATTTTCCAGTCCCGGGGACTCTCAACTAACTCCTGCTTGTCTTGGTTTGGAGTGAAATGGACACAGCGAAAGTTTTTGAAGGCTCACTCTCGAGCTTCTGGGCCGAAATAGAGCCCCATTTTACTTTAAGACTGAAAGAATAGGCGAGACCGTCTTGAGCGAATCGTGATTTTGACCAATTTCGCCTTTATTTCCCGAAACTTGGGGGATATATTCCAGTCAAAGGGACTCTAAAGTAACTCCTGATGGCCTTGGTTTTCAGTGAAATGGACAGAGCACAACTTTGGAGCTTCTGGGCAGAAATATAGCCACACTTTACTTTAAGACTGAAAGGGTAGATGAGACCGCCTTACGCGCATCGTAATTTTGACGAACTTCGAATGGATTTCCCGGAACTTGGGGGATATTTTGCAGTCCCTTGGACGCTAAACTAAGACCTGATGGCCTTGTTTTGAAGTAAAATGGACATAGGAAAACTTTTTGAACGCTCACTTTCTAGCTTGTGGGCCGAATTATAGCCAAACTTCAATTTAGGACTGACACAGTAGCCGAGACCACGTTACGCGCATCATGAATTTGATCAACTTCGGCTCGATTTCCCGGGACTTGGGGGGTATTCTTCAGTCCCGGGGACTCTAAACTAACTTCTGATGGCCTTGGTTTGCACTGAAAGTGAGAGAGGAAAACTTTTTAAACACTCACTTTCGAGCTTCTGGGCCGAAATATTGCCCCACTTCAAAGACTGAAAGAGTGGCCGAGACCACCTTACGCGCATCGTGTTTTTGGCCAACTTTGGCTCGATTTCCCGGGAAATGGGGAATATTTTCCGGTACCGGGGACTCTAAAGTAACTCCTGATTGCCTTGGTTTGCATTGAAATGGAGAGAGCAAAACTTTTTCAACGCTCCCCTTGGGGCTTCTGAGCCGAAATATAGCCCCACTTCAGTTTAAGACTGAAAGAGTAGCCGACACCGTCTTACGCGCATGGTGATTTTGACCAACTTCGGCTCGATTTCCCGAAACTTCGGGGATATATTCAAGTCACAAGGACTCGAAACTAAACCCTAATGGCCTTGGTCTGCAGTGAAATGGACACAGCAAATTTTTTTGAACGCTTACTTTCGAAACTCTGGGCCGAAATATAGCCCCACTTCACTTTAAGACTGAAATAGTAGCCGAGACCACCTTAGACGCATCGTGATTTTGACCAACTTCGGCTTGAGTTGCCAGAACTTAAGGGATATTTTCCAGTCCCGTGGACTCTAAACTAACTTATGATGGCCTTGGTTTTCAGTTAAATTGAGAGAGCAAAACTTTTTGAACGCTCACTTTCGAGCTTCTGGGCCGAAATATACAGCCACGTCACTTTGAGACTAAAAGAGTAGCCGAGACTGCTTTACGCGCATCGTGATTTTGACAAACTTTGGCTCGATTTCCCGGGAGTTGGGAGATATTTTGATGTCCCGAACATTGTAAACAATCTGCTGATGTGGCTTGGTTTGCGGTGAAATGGACACAGCAAAACTTTTTGAACTTTCACTTTCTAGCTTCTGGGCCAAAATATAGCCCTAGTTCACTTTAAGAATGAAAGAGTAGCCGAGACTGCCGTACGCGCATCGTGATTTTGACAAAATTCGGCTCGATTTCCGAACTTGGGCGATATTTTCCAGTGCCGAGGAGTCTAAACTAGCTCCTGATGGCCTTGGTTTGCAGTGAAATGAACAGAACAAACTTTTTTAACTTTCACTTTTTAGCTTCTCGGCTGAAATATAGCCCCAGTTCACTTAAAGAATGAAAGAGTAGCCGAGACCGCCTTACGCGCATCATGATTTTGACAAAATTCGGCTCGATTTCCCCGAACTTGCCCGATATTTTCCAGTCCCGAGGAGTCTAAACTAATTCGTGATGGCCTTGGTTTGCAGTGAAATCAACACAGTAACACTTTTTGAAGGCTTATTTTTGAGCTTCTGGGATGAAATATAGCCCCACCTCACTTTAAGACTGAAAGTAGGCGAGACCGCCTTACACGCATCCTGATTTTGAGCAACTTCCGCTCGATTTTCTAGAATTTTGGCGATATTTTCAAGTCCGGGGACTCTAACCTAACTCCTGATGGCCTTGATTTGCAGTGAAATGGACGCAGGAAAACTTTTTGAACGCTCAGTTTCGAGCTTCTGGGCAGAAATACAACCGTATTTTACTTTAAGACTGAAAAAGTACCCGAGACCGCCTTACGAGCGTCGTGATTTTGACAGGGTTCAGCTCGATTTCCCGGAACTTCGGGGATATATTCCAGTCCCGGGGACTCTAAACTAATTGCTGATGGCCTTGGTTTGGAGTGAAATGGACACAGCACATTTTTTTGAACGGTCACTCTTGAGCTTCTCGGGCGAAATATAGCCCTACTTCACTTTAAGACTGAAAGAGTAGCCGAGACCACCTTACGCGCATCGTAATTTTGACCAACTTCGGCTCGATTTCCCGGAAGTTGGCGAATATTTTAAAATCCCGGGGAAGCTAAACTAACTTCCGATGGCCTTAGTTTGCAGTTAAATGGACACGGCAAAACTTTTTGAAAGCTCACTCTCGAGCTTATGGGTCGAAATATAGCGCCGCTTAACTTTAAGACTGAAAGAGTAGCCAAGACGGCCGTAAGCGCGTCGTGATTTTGACCAACTTCGGTTAAATTTCCCGGAGATTGGGGGATATTTTCGAGTCCCGGGCACTCTAAACTGACCCCAGACGTCCTTGGTCTGCAGTAAAATGGACACAGAAAAACTTTTTGAACGCTCACTTTTGAGCTTCTGGGCCGAAATATAGCTCCACTTCACTTTGTGAGTGAAAGAGTAGCCGAGACCGCCTTACGCACATCGTAATTATGACCAACTTCGGCTCGATTTCCCGGAACTTGGGGGATATTTTCCAGTCCCGCGGACTCTAAAGTAACTCCTGATGGCCTTGGTGTGGAGTGAAATGGACACAGCACAACTTTTTGAACGCTCACTTTCGAGCTTCTGGGCGGCAATATTGCCCCAGTTGACTTTGAGAATGAAAGAGTAACCGGGACGGCCTTACGCGCATCGTGACTTTGACCAACTTTGGCTCGATTTCCCGGGAAATGGGGGATATTTTCCGGTACCGGGGACTCTAAACTAACTCCTGATCGCCTTGCTTTGCGTTGAAATGGAGAGAGCAAAACGTTTTGAACGCTCGACTTCGAGCTTGTGGGCCGAATTACAGCCACACTTTACTTTAAGACTGAAACAGTAGCCGAGACCGCATTTCCCGCATCGTGATTTTGATCAACTTCGGCTCGCTTTCCCGGAACTTGGGGAATATTTTCCAGTCCCGGGGACCCTAAACTAACTTTTGATAGCTTTGGTTTGCAGTGAAATGCACACAGCAAAACTTTTTGAACGCTCACTTTCGAGCTTCTGGACAGAAATAAAGCCCGACTTTACTTTAAGACTGAAAGAGTAGCCGAAAGCGCCTTACGTATATCGTAATTTTGACGAACTTCGAATGGATTTCCCGGAATTGGCGTATATTTATTAGTCCCTTGGACGCTAAACTAAGTCCTGATGGCCTTGTTTTGAAGTGAAATGGACACAGCCAAACTTTTTGAACACTCACTTTCGAGCTTGTGGGCCGAAATATAGCCACACTTTACTTTAAGACTGAAACAGTAGCCGAGACCACGTTACGCGCATCATGAATTTGATCAACTTCCGCACCAATTCCCGGGACTTGGGGGATATTTTCCAGTCCCGGGGACTCTAAACTAAGTTTTGATCGCTTTGGTTTGCAGTGAAATGCACACAGCAAAACTTTTTGAACGCTCACTTTCGAGCTTCTGGACAGAAATATAGCCCCACGTCACTTTAAGACTGAAAGGCTAGCCGAGATAGCTTTGGGAGGATCGTGATTTTGACCAACTTCAGCTCGATTTACCGGACCTTGGGGAATATTTTCCAGTCCCAGGGACGCTAAACTAACTCGTGATGGCCTTCTTTTTCAGTCAAAGAACACAGCAAAACTTTTTGAATGCTCACTTTCGGGCTTCTTGCCCGAAATATAGCCCCACTTCACTTTAAGACAGAAAGAGTAGCCGAGACCACTTTAGGGGCATCGTGATTTGGACCAACCTCGGCTCAATTTCTCGGACCTTGGGCATATTTTCTTGTCCCGGGGACGCTAAACTGACTCCTGATGGCCTTGGTTTGCAGTGAAATGAACACAACAAAACTTTTTGAACGCTCACTTTCGGGCTTCTGGCCCGAAATATAGCCCCACTTCACTTTAAGACTGAAAGAGTAGCCTAGACTACCTTACGCAAATCGTGATTTTGACGACCTTCGGCTCGATTTCCCGGAAGTTGGGGGATATTTTCCAGTCCCGGGGACTCTAAACTAGCTCCTGAGGGCTTTGGTTTGCAGTGAAATAAACACAGGGAAACTTTTTGAACGCTCACTTTCAAGCTCCTGGGCAGCAATAAAGCCTCAGTTCACTTTAAGACTGAAACAGTAAGCGAGACCGCCTAACGGGCACGGTGATTTTGACCAACTTCGGCTAAATTTCCCTGAACTTGGGGGATATTTTCCAGTCCCGAAGACTCTTAAGTAACCCTTGATGGCCTTCGTTTGCATTGAAATGGATACAGCAAAACTTTTTGAACGCTCACTTTTGAGCTTCTGGGCCGCAATATAGCCCCACTTCACTTTAAGACTGAAAGACTAGCCAAGATCGTCTTCCGTGCATCGTGATTTTGACCAACGTCTTCTCGATTTTCCGGAACTTGGGAAATATATTGCAGTCCCGGGGACTCTAAACTAACTCCTGATGGCCTTCGTTTGCAGTGAAATGGACACAGCAAATTTTTTGCAGCGCTCACTTTATAGCTTCTGGGCCGAAATAGAGCCCCACTTCACTTTAAGAGTGAAAGAGTAGCCGAGGCCGCCTTAGGCGCATCGTGATATTGACCATCTTGGGCTTGAGTTGCCAGAACTTAAAAGATATTTTCTAGTCCCGGGAACTCTAAACTAACTCATGATGGCCTTGGTTTTCAGTGAAATTCAGAGAGGAAAACTTTTTGAACGCTCACTTTCGAGCTTCTAGACCGAAATATAGCCCTACTTCACTTTAAGACTGAAAGAGTAGCCAAGACCACCTTACGCGAATCGTTATTTTGACCAACTTCGTCTCGATTTCGCGGAACTTGGCGGATATTTTCCCGTTGCGGAGACTGTAAACTACTTCCTGAGGGTCTTGCTTTGAAGTGAAATGGGCACAGCATAACTTTTTCAACGCTCACTTTCGAGCTTCTGGGCCGAAATATAGCCCCAGTTCACTTTAAGACTGAAAGACTAGCCAAGACCGTCTTGCGCGCATCGTGATTTTGACCAACTTCGGCTTGAGTTGCCACAACTTATAGGAAATTTTCCAGTCCCGGGGACTCTAAACTAACTCATGATGGCCTTGGTTTTCAGTGAAATTCAGAGAGGAAAACTTTTTGAACGCTCACTTTCAAGCTTCTGGGCCGAAATATACAGCCACGTCACTTTGAGACTAAAAGAGTAGCCGAGACTGCTTTCCGCGGATCGTGATTTTGACAAACTTCGGCTCGATTTCCCGGAACTTGGGGGATATTTTGATGTCCCGGAGACTGTAAACTATCTCCTGATGTGGCTTGGTTCGCGGTGAAATGGACACAGCAAAACTTTTTTGAACTTTCACTTTCGAGCTTCTTGGCCGAAATATAGCCCGACTTCACTTTAAGAATGAAGGAATAGCCCAGACCGCCTTACGCGCATCGTGATTTTGACTAACTTTGGCTCGATTTCCCGGGAAATGGGGAATATTTTCCGGTACCGGGGACTCTAAAGTAACTCCTGATTGCCTTGGTTTGCATTGAAATGGAGAGAGCAAAACTTTTTCAACGCTCCCCTTGGGGCTTCTGAGCCGAAATATAGCCCCACTTCAGTTTAAGACTGAAAGAGTAGCTGACACCGTCTTAGCGCATGGTGATTTTGACCAACTTCGGCTCGATTTCCCGAAACTTCGGGGATATATTCAAGTCCCAAGGACTCTAAACTAACCCCTGATGGCCTTGGTCTGCAGTGAAATGGACACAGCAAATTTTTGTG
Organism: Orbicella faveolata; assembly: GCF_042242905.1. NCBI lineage: Eukaryota > Metazoa > Cnidaria > Anthozoa > Scleractinia > Merulinidae > Orbicella > Orbicella faveolata. Next base: position 30,879,590 of record NW_028301564.1, read on the forward strand.
AACGCTTACTTTCGAAACTCTGGGCCGAAATATAGCCCCACTTCACTTTAAGACTGAAATAGCAGCCGAGACCGCCTTAGACGCATCGTGATTTTGACCAACTTCGGCTTGAGTTGCCAGAACTTAAGGGATATTTTCCAGTCCCGTGGACTCTAAACTAACTCATGATGGCCTTGGTTTTCAGTTAAATTGAGAGAGCAAAACTTGTTGAACGCTCACTTTCGAGCTTCTGGGCCGAAATATACAGCCACGTCACTTTGAGACTAAAAGAGTAGCCGAGACTGCTTTACGCGCATCGTGATTTTGACAAACTTCGGCTCGATTTCGCGGAACTTGGGGGATATTTTGATGGCCCGGACACTGTAAACAATCTGCTGATGTGGCTTGGTTTGCGGTGAAATGGACACAGCAAAACTTTTTGAACTTTCACTTTCTAGCTTCTGGGCCGAAATATAGCCCCAGTTCACTTTAAGAATGAAAGAGTAGCCGAGACTGCCGTACGCGCATCGTGATTTTGAGAAAATTCGGCTCAATTTCCCCGAACTTGAGCGATATTTTCCAGTCCCGAGGAGTCTACACTAACTCCTGATGGCCTTGGTTTGCAGTGAAATGAACACAGCAAAACTTTTTGCATTCTCATTTTCTAGCTTCTCGGCCGAAATATAGCCCCACTTCACTTTAAGACTGAAAGAGTAGCCGAGACCGCCTTACGCGCATGGTGATTTTGAGGATCTTCCGCTCGATTTTCTAGAATTTTGGCGATATTTTAAAGGCCCGAGGACTCTAAATTAGCTCCTGATGGCTTTGGTCTGCAGTGAAATGGACGCAGGAAAACTTTTTGAACGCTCAGTTTCGAGCTTCTGGGCCGAAATACAACCGTATTTCACTTTAAGACTGAAATAGTAGCCGTGACCGCCTTACGAGCATCGTGATTTTGACCAAGTTCAGCTCGATTTCCCGGAACTTGGAGGATATTTTCCAGTCCGGGGGACTCTAAACTAACTCCTGATGGCCTTGGTTTGCAGTTAAATGCACAAAGCGTAAATTTTTAAAAGGTCACTTTCGAGCTTCTGGGCCGAAATATAGCCCCACTTTACTTTAAGACTGAAATAGTAGCCGAGACCGTCTTACGCGCATCGTGATTTTGACCAACTTCCGTTCCATTTCGCGGAACTTCGGGGACATATTCCAGTCCGGGGGACTCTAAACTAACTGCTGATGGCCTTCGTTTGCAGTGAAATGGACACAGCACATTTTTTTGAACGCTCACTTTCGAGCTTCTCGGCCGAAATATAGCCCTACTTCACTTTAAGACTGAAAGAGTAGCCGAGAACGCCTTACGCGTATCGTAATTTTGACCAACTTCGGCTCGATTTCCCGGAAGTTGGCGAATATTTTCAATTCCCGGGGAAGCTAAACTAACTTCCGATGGCCTTAGTTTGCAGTTAAATGGACACGGCAAAACTTTTTGAACGCTCACTTTCGAGCTTATGGGTCGAAATATAGCCCCACTTAACTTTAAGACTGAAAGAGTAGCCGAGACCGGCCTACGCGCATCGTGATTTTGGGATACTTCGGCTCGATTTCCCGCAAATAGGGGGATATTTTCCAGTCCCGGGGACTCTAAACTAACTCCTGATGGCCTTGGTTTCCAGTGAAATGGACACAGGGACACTTTTTGAACGCGCACTTTCGAGCTTGCTGGCCGAAATATAGCCCTACTTCCTTTTAAGACTGAAAGAGTAGGCGGGAGCGCCTTACGCGCATTGTGATTTTGAGGATCTTCGGCTCGATCTGGCGAGACTTGGGAGATATTTGCCAGTCCCAAAGTCTCTAAACTCACTCCTGATAGTCTAAGATGTGAGTGAAATAGAGACAAAAATTTTTGAAGCCTTACTTTCGAGCTTCTGGAGTTAAATCTAAGCCAACTTTACCTTAAGACTGAAAGAGTAGCCGAGACCCCCTTAAGCGCATCGTGATTTTGACTAACTTCGGTTGGATTTCCCGTAACTTGGGGGATATTTCCAGTCCCTTGGACGCTAAACTAAGTCGTGATGGCCTTGTTTTGCAGTGAAATTGACACAGCAAAAGTTTTTAAACACTCAGTTTCGAGCTTCTGGGCTGAAATATTGCCCCACTTCACTTTAAGACTGAAAGAGTAGTCGAGACCGCCGTACGCGCGTCGTGATTTTGACCAACTTCGGTTAAATTTCCCGGAGCTTTGGAGATATTTTCCAGTCCCGGGAACTCTAAACTGACCCCAGACGTCCTTGGTCTGCAGTAAAATGGACACAGCACAACTTTTTGAACGCTCACTTTTGAGCTTCTGGGCGGAAATATTGCCCCAGTTAACTTTAAGAATGAAAGAGTAACCGGGACCGCCTTACGCGCATCGTGATTTTGACCAACTTTCGCTCGATTTCCCGGGAAATGGGGGATATTTTCCGGTACCGAGGACTCTAAACTAACTCCTGATAGCCTTGGTTTGCAGTGAAATGGACACAGCAAAACTTTTTGAACGCTCACGTTTGAGCTTCTGGGCCGAAGCATAGCCCTACTTCACTTTAAGACTGAAAGACTACCCGACACCGCCTTACGCGCATCGTGATTTTGGGCTACTTCGGCTCCATTTCCCGGAATTTGGTAGATAATTCCCAGTCCCGGGCACTCAAAACTAATTCCTGATGGCCTTGGTTTTCGGCGAAATGGACACAGCCAAACTCTTTGAACGTTCACTTTCGAGCTTCTGGGCCGAAATATAGCCCCACTTCACTTTAAGACTGAAAGAGTACCCGGGACCGCCTTACGCGGAGGGTAATTTTGTCGAACGTCGGCTTGATTTCCTGGGACTTGGGGGATATTTTCCAGTCCCGCAGGCTATAAACTAACTCCTGAATGCCTTAGTTTTTAGTGAAATGGACACAGGTAAAAGGGGCGCAAGGTAGGTTTCCACGTTGTAGGCCGAAATATAGCCCCATTTTTTTTTAAGACTGAAAGTGTACACGAAACCGCCTAAAGGGCATCGAAATTTTTAGCCACTATGGCTCGATCTTGATGGCCTTAGTTTTCAGTAAAATGGTCACAGGTAACAGGAGCGCGCGCTCGGTGTCGAGCTTCTAGGCCGAAATGTAGCCCCAGTTCATTTTAAGACTGAAAGAGTAAACGGAACTGCCGTAGGCTTATCGTAATTTTAAGAAAGTATGGCTCAATTTGCCGAAACTTGGAGGATAGCTTCCAGTCTCGAGGATTCTAAACTATCTCCTGATGGACTTAGTTCTTAGTGAAATGGACACAGGTAAAAGGAGAGCACGCTCGGTGTCGAGCTTGTAGAACCGAAATATAGCCCCACTTCATTTTCGGAGTAAACGAGTAGCCGAGACCGCCTTACGCGCATCGTGATTTTGAGCATGTTTGGCTCGATTTGCCGGAATTCGGGGAATATTTTTCAGTCCCAAGGACTCTATGCTAACTCCTGATGAACTTAGTTTTCAGTGATATGTACACAGGCAAAAGGAGCGCACGCTCGGTGTTGAGCTTCTCGGCCGAGATATAGCCCCACTTCATTTTAAGACTGAAAGAGTAGCCGAGACCGCCTTACGCGCATCGTGATTTTGCGCCCCTTTTGCTCGATTTCCCGGAGGTTGGCGAATAATTTAAAGTCCCGGGGACGCTAAACTAACTCCCGATGACCTTGGTTTCCAGTTTAATGAACACAGCAAAACATTCTGAACGCTCACCTTCGAGCTTCAGGGCCGAAATATAGCCCTACTTAAATTTAAGACTGAAAGAATAGCCGAGAGCCCGTTACGCGCATCGTAAGTTTCATTAACTTCGGCGCCATTTCCTGGAACTTGGAGAATATTTTCCAGTCCCGGGGACTCTAAACTAATTCCTGATGGCCTTGGTTTGCAGTGAAATGGACACAGCAAAACTTTTTGAACGCTCACTTTCGAGCTTGTGGGCCTAAATATAGCCCCACTTCACTTTAAGACTTAAAGAGTAGCCGAGACCGTCTTACGCGCATCGTGATTTTGACCAACGTCTTCTCGATTTTCCGGAACTTGGGAAATACATTCCACTCCCGGGGACTCTAAACTAACTCCTGATAGCCTTGGTTTGCAGTGAAATAGACACATTAATTTTTTTGAGCTTTGAGCTTGTCGGCCGAAATAGAACCCCACTTCACTTTAAGACTGAAGGAGTAGCCGACACCGCCTTAAGCGCACCGTGATTTTGACCAACTTCGGCTCCATTTGCCAGAACTTGGGGGATATTTTTCAGTCCCGGGGACTCTAAACTAACTCCTGATTGTCTTGGTTTTCAGTGAAATGGACAGAGCGAAACTTTTTGAACGCTCACTCTCGAGCTTCTGGACCGAAATATAGCCCCACTTTACTTTAAGACTGAAAGAGTAGCCGAGACCGTCTTGCGCAAATCGTGATTTTGACCAACCTCGGGTCGGTTTCCTAGAACTTGGGGGATATATTCCATTTCCGCGAGCTCTAAACTAACTCCTGATGGCCTTGGTTTTCACTGAAATGGAGAAAGGAAAGCTTTTTGGACACTCTCTTTGTAGCTTCTGCGCCGAAATAGAATCCCACTTCACTTTCAGACTGAAATAGTAGCCAAGACCGCCTGACGCGCATCGTGAGTTAGACCAAGTTCAGCTCGATTTCACGCAACTTTTGGGATATTTTCCAGTCCGGGGGACTCTAAACTAAGTCTGGATAGCCTTGGTTTGCACTGAAATACGCAGAGCATAACTTTTTGAACGCCCACTTTGGAGCTTGTGGGCCGAAATATAGCCCCACTTCACTTTAAGACTGAAAGAGTAGCCGAGATCGCCTTACGTATATTGTAATTTTGACGAACTTCGAATGGATTTCCCGGAAGTTGGGAGATATTTTCCAGTCCCTTGGACGCTAAACTAAGTCCTGGTGGCCTTGTTTTGAAGTGAAATGGACACAGCAAAACTTTTTGAACGCTCACTTTCTAGCTTGTGGGCCGAAATATAGGCGCACTTGACTTTAAGACTGAAACAGTAGCCGAGACCACGTTACGCGCATCATGAATTTGATCAGCTTCGGCTCCAATTCCCGGGACTTGGGGGATATTTTCCAGTCCCGGGGACCCTAAACTAAGTCCTGGACGCCTTGGTTTGCATTGAAATGGACACAGCACAATTTTTTGAACGCACACTTTCGAGATTCTGGGCCGAAATATAGCCCCACTTCACTTAAGACTGAAAGAGTAGCCGAGACCGCCTTGCTCGCATCGTGAGTTTGACAAGCCTCGGGTCGATATTCCGGAACTTGAGGGATATCTTCCAGTCCCAGGAACTCTAAACTAACTCCTGATGGCCTTGGTTTGCAGTGAAATGGACAGAGCAAAACTTTTTGAACGCTCACTTTCGAGCTTGTGGGCCGAAATATAGCCACACTTTACTTTAAGACTGAAACAGTAGCCGAGACCGCATTTCGCGCTTCGTGATTTTCATCAACTTCGGCTCGCTTTCCCGGAACTTGGGGAATATTTTCCAGTCCCGGGGACTCTAAACTAAGTTTTGATCGCTTTGGTTTGCAGTGAAATGCACACAGCAAAACTTTTTGAACGCTCACTTTCGAGCTTCTGGACAGAGATATAGTCCCACTTCACTTTAAGACTGAAACGGTACCCGAGACGGCTTTGGGAGCATCGTGATTTTGACCAACTTCAGCTCGATTTACCGGAACTTATGGAATATTTTCCAGTCCCACGGACGCTAAACTAATTCGTGATGGCCTTGTTTTTCAGTCAAAGAACACAGGAAAACTTTTTGAACGCTCACTTTCGGACTTCTGGGCCGAAATATAGCCCGACTTCACTTTAAGGCAGAAAGAGTAGCCGAGACTACCTTACGCAAATCGTGATTTTGACCAACTTCGGCTCGAGTTCCCGGAAGTTGGGGGATATTTTCCAGTCCCGGGGACTCTAAACTAGCTCCTGATGGCTTTGGTTTGCAGTGAAATAAACACAGGGAAACTTTTTGAACGCTCACTTTCAAGCTCCTGGGCAGGAATAAAGCCTCACTTCACTCTAAGACTGAAACAGTAAGCGAGACCGCCTAACGTGCACCGTGATATTGACCAACTTCGGCTAAATTTCCCTGAACTTGGGGGATATTTTCCAGTCCCGAAGACTCTTCCGTAACCCCTGATGGCCTTCGTTTGCATTGAAATGGATACAGCAAAACTTTTTGAAGCTCACTTTTGAGCTTTTTGGCCGAAGTAAAGCCCCACTTCACTTTAAGACTGAAAGACTAGCCAAGACTGTCTTGCGCGCATCGTGATTTTGACCAACGTCTTCTCGATTTTCCGGAACTTGGGAAACATATTGCAGTCCCGGGGACTCTAAACTAACTCCTGATGGCCTTGGTTTGCAGTGAAATTGACACAGAAAATTTTTTGCAGCGCTCACTTTGGAGCTTCTGGGCCGAAATAGAGCCATACTTCACTTTAAGACTGAAACAGTAGCCGAGGCCGCCTTAGGCGCATCGTGATATTGACCAACTTCGGCTTGAGTTGCCAGAACTTAAAAGATATTTTCCAGTCCCGGGGACTCTAAACTAACTCGTGCTTGTCTTGGTTTGCAGTGAAACGGAAACAGAAAAAGTTTTTGAACGCATACTTTCGAGCTTCTGGACCGAAATAGAAGCCCACTTCACTTGAAGACTGAAAGAGTAGCCGAGACCGCCATACGTGCATCGTGATTTTGAGAAACTTCGGGTTGATTTCCCGGAACTTGGGGGATATTTTCCAGTTGCAGGGACTGTAAACTACTTCCTGAGGGCCTTGCTTTGCAGTGAAATGGGCACAGCATAACTTTTTGAACGCTCACTTTCGAGCTTCTGGACCGAAATATACAGCCACGTGACTTTAAGACTCAAAGAGTAGCCGAGACTGATTTACGCGCATCGTGATTTTGACAAACTTCGGCTCGATTTCGCGGAACTTGGGGGATATTTTGATGTCCCGGAAACTGTAAACTATCTCCTGATGTGGCTTGGCTCGCGGTGAAATGGACACAGCAAAACTTTTTGAACTTTCACTTTCTAGCTTCTGGGCCGAAATATAGCCCCACTTCACTTTAAGACTGAAATAGTAGCCGAGACTCCCTTAGACGCATCGTGATTTTGACCAACTTCGGCTTGACTTGCCAGAACTTAAGTGATATTTTCCAGTCCGGTGGACTCTTAAATAACTCATCATGGCCTTGGTTTTCAGTTAAATTGAGAGAGCAAAACTTTTTGAACGCTCACTTTCGAGCTTCTGAGCCGAAATATACAGCCACGTCACTTTGAGACTAAAAGAGTAGCCGAGACTGCTTTACGCGCATCGTGATTTTGACGGCTCGATTTCCCGGGACTTGGGGGATATTTTGATATCCCGGACACTGGAAACAATCTGCTGATGTGGCTTGGTTTGCAGTGAAATGGACCCAGCAAAACTTTTTGAACTTTCACTTTCTAGCTTCTGGGCCGAAATATAGCCCCACTTTACTTTATGAATGAAAGAGTAGCCGAAACCGCTGTACGCGCATCGTGACTTTGACAAAATTCGGCTCGATTTCCCCGAATTTGGGCGATATTTTCCAGTCCCGAGGAGTCTAAACTAACTCCTGATTGCCTTGGTTTGCAGTGAAATGAACGCAGCAAAACTTTTTGAACGCTCACTTTCGAGCTTCTCGGCCGAAATATAGCCCTGCTTCACTTTAAGACTGAAAGAGTAGCCGAGACCGCCCTACGCGCATCGTAATTTTGACTAACTTCGGCTCGATTTCCCGGAAGTTGGCGAATATTTTCAATTCCCGGGGAAGCTAAAGTAACTTCCGATGGCCTTAGTTTGCAGTTAAACGGACACAGCAAAACTTTTTGAACGCTCACTTTCGAGCTTATGGGTCGAAATATAGCCCCACTTAGCTTTAAGACTGAAAGAGTAGCCGAGATCGCCTTACGCGCATCGTGATTTTGGGATACTTCGGCTCGATTTCCCGCAAATAGGGGGATATTTTCCAGTTCCTTGGACGCTAAACTAAGTCGTGATGGCCTTGTTTTGCAGTGAAATTGATACAGCAAAACTTTTTAAACACTCAGTTTCGGGCTTGCTGGCCGAAATATTCCCCCACTTCACTTTAAGACTGAAAGAGTAGCCGAGACCGCCGTACGCGCGTCGTGATTTTGACCAACTTCGGTTGAATTTCCCGAAGCTTGGGGGATACTTTCCAGTCCCGGGGACTCTAAACTGACCCCCGACGTCCTTGGTCTGCAGTAAAATGGACACAGCAAAACTTTTTGAACGCTCACTTTTGAGCTTCTGGGCCGAAATATAGCCATACTTCATTTTAAGACTGAAAGAGTAGCCGAGACCACGTTTCGCGCATCGTGATTTTGATCAACTTCGGCTCGATTTCCCGGAACTTGCGAAATATTTTCCAGTCCCCGGGACTCTAAACTAACTCGTGCTTGTCTTGGTTTGCAGTGAAACGGAAACAGAAAAAGTTTTTGAACGCATACTTTCGAGCTTCTGGACCGAAATAGAAGCCCACTTCACTTGAAGACTGAAAGAGTAGCCGAGACCGCCATACGTGCATCGTGATTTTGAGAAACTTCGGGTTCATTTCCCGGAACTTGGGGGATATTTTCCAGTCCCGGGGACTCTCAACTAACTCCTGCTTGTCTTGGTTTGCAGTGAAATGGACACAGCGAAAGTTTTTGAAGGCTCACTCTCGAGCTTCTGGGCCGAAATAGAGCCCCATTTTACTTTAAGACTGAAAGAGTAGGCGAGACCGTCTTGAGCGAATCGTGATTTTGACCAATTTCGCCTTTATTTCCCGAAACTTGGGGGATATATTCCAGTCAAAGGGACTCTAAAGTAACTCCTGATGGCCTTGGTTTTCAGTGAAATGGACAGAGCACAACTTTGAAGCATCTGGACAGAAATATAGCCCGACTTTACTTTAAGACTGAAAGAGTAGCCGAAACCGCCTTACGTATATCGTAATTTTGACGAACTTCGAATGGATTTCCCGGAACTTGGGGGATATTTTCCAGTCCCTTGGACGCTAAACTAAGTCCTGATGGCCTTGTTTTGAAGTCAAATGGACACGGCAAAACGTTTTGAACGCTCACTTTCTAGCTTGTTGGCCGAAATATAGGCACACTTGACTTTAAGACTGAAACAGTAGCCGAGATCACGTTACGCGCATCATGAATTTGATCAGCTTCGGCTCCAATTCCCGGGACTTGGGGGATATTTTACAGTCCCGGGGACTCTCAAGTAACTCCTGATGGCCTTGGTTTGCATTGAAATGGACACAGCACAATTTTTTGAACGCACACTTTCGAGCTTCTGGGCAGAAATATAGCCCCACTTCACTTTAGACTAAAAGAGTAGCCGAGACCGCCTTGCTCGCATCGTGAGTTTGAGAAGCCTCGGGTCGATATTGCGGAACTTGGGGATATTTTCCAGTCCCAGGAACTCTAAACTAACTCCTGATGGCCTTGGTTTGCAGTGGAATGGACAGACCAAAACTTTTTGAACGCTCACCTTTGAGCTTCCTGGGCGAAATAAAGCCTCACTTTACTTTAAGACTTAAAGAGTAACCGAGACCACCTTACGCGCATTGTGATTTTGAAAAATTTCGGGTGGATCTCCCGGAACTTGGGGAACATTTTCCAGTCCCTTGGACGCTAACCTAAGTCCTGATGGCCTTGTTTTGGAGTGAAATGGACACAGCAAAACTTTTTGAACGCTCACTTTCGAGCTTCTGGGCCGAAATATAGCCACACTTTACCTTAAGACTGAAACAGTAGCCGAGACCGCCGTACGCGCGTCGTGATTTAGACCAACTTTGGTTAAATTTCCCGGAACTTGGGGGATATTTTCCAGTCCCGGGGACTCTAAACTGACCCCCGACGTCCTTGGTCCGCAGTAAAATGGACACAGCAAAACTTTTTGAACGCTCACTTTTGAGCTTGTGGGCGGAAATATTGCCCAAGTTCAGTTTAAAAATGAAAGAGTAACCAGGACCGCCTTACGCGCATCGTGATTTTGACCAACTTTGCCTCGATTTCCTGGGAAATGGGGGATATTTTCCGGGACCGGGGACTCTAAACTAACTCCTGATTCCCTTGGTTTGCAGTGAAATGGACACAGCAAAACTTTTTGAACGCTAACTTTTGAGCTTCTGGGCCGAAGCATAGCCCTACTTCACTTTAAGACTGAAAGACTAGCCGAGACCGCCTTACGCGCATCGTAATTTTGGGCTACTTCGGCTCGATTTCCCCGAACTTGGGAGATAATTCCCAGTCCCGGGCACTCGAAGCTAATTCCTGATTGCCTTGGTTTTCAGTGAAATGGACAGAGCCAAACTTTTTGAACGTTCACTTTCGAGCTTCTGGGCCGAAATATAGCCCCACTTCACTTTAAGACTAAAGAGTAGCCGGGACCGCCTTACGCGCATGGTAATTTTGTCGAACTTCGGCTTGATTTCCTGGGACTTGGGGGATATTTTCCAGTCCCGGAAGCTCTAAACTAACTCCTGAATGCCTTGGTTTTTAGTGAAATGGACACAGGCAAAAGGGCGCACGCTAGGTTTCCAGGTTGTAGGCCGAAATATAGCCCCACTTTATTTTAAGACTCAAAGTGTACACGGAACCGCTTTAAGCGCATCGAAATTTTTAGCCACTATGGCTCGATCTGCCAAAACTTGGGGGATATTTTCCAGTCCCGGGGACTCTACCCTAACTCTTGATGGCCTTAGTTTTCAGTAAAATGGTCACAGGTAACAGGAGCACACGCTCGGTGTCGAGCTTCTAGGCCGAAATGTAGGCCCAGTTCATTTTAAGACTGAAAGAGTAAACGAAACTGCCGTAGGCTTATCGTAATTTTAAGAAAGTATGGCTCAATTTGCCGAAACTTGGAGGATAGTTTCCAGTCTCGAGGATTCTAAACTATCTCTGATGGACTTAGTTCTTAGTGAAATGGACACAGGTAAAAGGAGAGCACGCTCGGTGTCGAGCTTGTAGAACCGAAATATAGCCCCACTTCATTTTCGGAGTAAACGAGTAGCCGAGACCGCCTTACGCGGATCGTGATTTTGAGTATGTTTGGCTCGATTTGCCGGAATTCGGGGAATAATTTCCAGTCCCGAGGACTCTATGCTAACTCCTGATGAACTTAGTTTTCAGTGATATGTACACAGGCAAAAGGAACGCACGCTCGGTGTTGAGCTTCTCGGCCGAAATATAGCCCCACTTCATTTTAAGACTGAAAGAGTAGCCGAGACCGCCTTACGCGCATCGTGATTTTGAGCAACTTTGGCTCGATCTGCCAGAATTTGGGAAATATTTTCCAGTCCCAAGGACTCTAAACTAACTCCTGATGGCCTAAGATGTCAGTGAAATGGACACAGGTAAAATTAGGGCAGGCCCAGTCTCGAGCTTCTAGGTTGAAATATAGCCCCCCTTAATTTTAAGACTGAAAGAGTAGCCGAGACCGCCTTACGCGCATTGTGATTTTGGGCCACTTTTGCCCGATTTTCCGGAAGTTGGCACATAATTTAAGGTCTCGGGGACGCTAAACTAACTCCCGATGACCTTGGTTTGCAGTTTAATGAACAGAGCAAAACATTTTGAACGCTCTCCTTCGACCTTCAGGGCCGAAATATAGCCCTACTTAAATTTAAGACTGAAAGAATAGCCGAGAGCCCGTTACGCGCATCGTAATTTTCATCAACTTCCGCGCCACTTCCTGGAACTTGGAGAATGATTTCCAGTGAAATTCACACAGCACAAGTTTTTGAACGCACACTTTCGAGCTTCTGGGCCGAAATATAGTCCCACATCACTTACGACTTAAAGAGTAGCCGAGACCGGCGTGCGCGCATCGTGATTTTGACCAACCTCGAATCGATATTCCGGAACTTGGAGGATACTTTCCAGTCTCAGGGACTCTAAACTAACTCTTGATGGCCTTGGTTTCCAGTGAAATGGAGACAGCAAAACTTTTTGAACGCTCACCTTCAAGCTTCTGGGCCGAAATATAGCCCACTTTACTTTAATACTGAAAAAGTAACCGAGACCGCCTTACGCGCATCGTGATTTTGACAAACCTCGGGTGGATTTCGCGGAACTTGGGGGATATTTTCCAGTCCCTTGGACGCTAAACTAGGTGCCGATGGCCTTGTTTTGCAGTGAAATGGACACAGCAAAGCTTTTTGACCGCTCACTTTCGAGCTTGTGGACCGAAATATAGCCATACTTCACTTTAAGACTGAAACAGTAGCCGAGACCACGTTTCGCGCATCGTGATTTTGATCAACTTCGGCTCGATTTCCCGGAACGTGCGAAATAGTTTCCAGTCCCGGGGACTCTAAACTAACTCGTGCTGGTCTTGGTTTGCAGTGAAACGGAAACAGAAAAAGCTTTTGAACGCATACTTTCGAGCTTCTGAACCGAAATAGAAGCCCACTTCACTTGAAGACTGAAAGAGTAACCGAGACCGCCTTACGTGCATTGTGATTTTGAGCAACTTCGGCTCGATTTGCCGGAACTAAGGGGATATATTCCAGTTCTGAGGACTGTAAACTAATTCCTGATGGCCTTGGTTTGCAGTAAAATGGACCCAGCAAAAGTTTTTGAACGCTCAATTTCGAGCTTCTGGACCAAAATATAGCCCCCCATTACTTTAACACTGAAAGGGTAGCCGAGACCGCCTTACGCGCATCGTGATTTTCACAAACTTCGGGTTGATTTCCCGGAACTTGGGGGATATTTTCCAGTCCCGGGGACTCTCAACTAACTCCTGCTTGTCTTGGTTTGCAGTGAAATGGACACAGCCACGGTTTTTGAAGGCTCACTCTCGAGCTTCTGGGCCGAAATAGAGCCCCATTTCACTTTAAGACTGAAAGAGTAGGCGAGACCGTCTTGAGCGAATCGTGAATTTGACCAATTTCGCCTTTATTTCCCGAAACATGGGGGATATATTCCAGTCAAAGGGACTCTAAAGTAACTCCTGATGGCCTTGGTTTTAAGTGAAATGGACAGAGCACAACTTTGGAGCTTCTGGGCAGAAATATAGCCCCACTTTACTTTAAGACTGAAAGAGTAGATGAGACCGCCTTACGCGCATCGTAATTTTGACGAACTTCGAATGGATTTCCCGGAACTTGGGGGATATTTTGCAGTCCCTTGGACGCTAAACTAAGTCCTGATGGCCTTGTTTTGAAGTAAAATGGACACAACAAAACTTTTTGAACACTCACTTTCTAGCTTGTGGGCCGAAATATAGCCCCACTTTAAGACTGAAAGAGTAGCCGAGACCGTCTTGCGCAAATCGTGATTTTGACCAACTTCGGGTCGGTTTCCCTGAACTTGGGGGATATATTCCATTCCCGCGAGCTCTAAACTAACTCCTGATGGCCTTGGTTTCCAGTGAAATTAACAAAGGAAAGCATTTTGAACACTCTCTTAATAGCTTCTGCGCCGAAATAGAATCCCACTTCACTTTCAGACTGAAATAGTAGCCGAGACCGCCTGACGCGCATCGTGAGTTAGACCAAGTTCAGCTCGATTTCACGCAACTTTTGGGATATTTTCCAGTCCGGGGGACTCTAAAGTAACTCCGGATGGCCTTGGTTGGCACTGAAATGCGCACAGCATAACTTTTTGAGCGCCCAGTTTGGAGCTTCTGGGCCGAAATATAGCCCCACTTCACTTTAAGACTGAAAGATTAGCCGAGATCGCCTTACGCGCATCGTGATTTTGACCATTTTCGGATCGATTTCTCGGAACTTGGAGGATATTTTCCAGTCCCGGGGACTCTAAACTCCTGATCGCCTTGCTTTGCATTGAAATGGACAGAGCAAAACTTTTCGAACGCTCACTTTCGAGCTGGTGGGCCGAAATATAGCCACACTTTACTTTAAGACTGAAACAGTAGCCGAGACCGCATTTCGCGCATCGTGATTTTGATCAACTTCGGCTCGCTTTCCCGGAACTTGGGGAATATTTTCCAGTCCCGGGGACCCTAAACTAACTTTTGATAGCTTTGGTTTGCAGTGAAATGCACACAGCAAAACTTTTTGAACGCTCACTTTCGAGCTTCTGGACAGAAATATAACCCGACTTGACTATAAGACTGAAAGAGTAGCCTAAACCGCCTTACGTATATCGTAATTTTGACGAACTTGGAATGGATTTCCCGGAACTTGGGGTATATTTTCCAGTCTCTTGGACGCTAAACTAAGTCCTGATGGCCTTTTTTTGAAGTGAAATGAACACAGCAAAACTTTTTGAACGGTCACGTTCGAGCTTGTGGGCCGAAATATAGGCACACTTAACTTTAAGACTGAAACAGTAGCCGAGACCACGTTACGCGCATCATGAATTTGATCAACTTCGGCTCCAATTCCTGGGACTTGGGGGATATTTTCCAGTCCCGGGGACTCTAAACTAACTCCTGATGGCCTTGGTTTGCATTGAAATGGACACAGCACAATTTCTTGAACGCACACTTTCGAGATTCTGGGCCGAAATATAGCCCCACTTCACTTAAGACTGAAAGAGTAGTCGAGACCGCCTTGCTCGCATCGTGAGTTTGACAAACCTCGGGTCGATATTGCGGAGCTTGGGGGATAATTTCCAGTCCCAGGAACTCTAAACTAACTCCTGATGGACTTGGTTTGCAGTGAAATGGACAGAGCAAAACGTTTTGAACGCTCACCTTCGAGCTTCCTGGCCGAAATAAAGCCCCACTTTACTTTAAGACTTAAGGAGTAACCGAGACCACCTTACGCGCATTGTGATTTTGATCAACTTGGGCTCGCTATCCCGGAACTTGGGGAATATTTTCCTGTCCCGGGGACCCTAAACTAACTTTTGATCGCTTTGGTTTGCAGTGATATGCACACAGCAAAACTTTTTGAACGCTCACTTTCGGGCTTCTGGGCCGAAATATAGCCCCACTTCACTTTAAGACTGAAACAGTAGCTGAGACCGCATTTCGCGCATCGTGATTTTGATCAACGTCGGTTCGATTCCCCAGAAGTTGGGCAATATTTTTCAGTCCCGGGGACTCTAAACTAACCCCTGATGGCCTTGGTTTGATGCGAAATGGACACAGCAAAACTTTTTGAACGCTCACTTTCGGGCTTCTGGCCCGAAATATAGCCCCACTTCACTTAAAGACAGAAAGAGTAGCCGAGACCGCTTTAGGGGCATCATGATTTTGACCAACCTCAGCTCAATTTCGCGGACGTTGGGGCATATTTTCTTGTGCCGGGGACGCTAAACTGACTCCTGATGGCCTTGGTTTGCAGTGAAATGAACACAGCAAAACTTTTTTCAACTCTCACTTTCGAGCTTCTGGCCCGAAATATAGCCCCACTTCACTTTAAGACTGAAAGAGTAGCGGAGACTACCTTACGCAAATCGTGATTTTGACCAACTTCGGCTCGATTTCCAGGAAGTTGGGGGATATTTTCTAGTCCCGGGAACTCTAAACTAGCTCCTGATGGCTTTGGTTTGCAGTGAAATAAACACAGGGAAACTTTTTGAACGCTCACTTTCAAGCTCCTCGGCAGAAATAAAGCTTCACTTCACTGAAAAAGACTGAAAAAGTAAGCGAGACCGCCTAACGCGCACCGTGATTTTGACCAACTTCGGCTAAATTTCCCTGAACTTGGGGGATATTTTCCAGTCCCGAAGACTCTTAAGTAACCACTGATGGCCTTCGTTTGCATTGAAATGGATACAGGAAAAGTTTCTGAAGCTCACTTTTGAGCTTCTGGCCAGAAATATACCCCCACTTCACTTTAAGACTTAAAGACTAGCCAAGACCGTCTTGCGCGCATCGTGATTTTGACCAACGTCTTCTCGATTTTCCGGAACTTGGGAAATATATTGCAGTCCCGGGGACTCTAAACTAACTTCTGATGGCATTGGTTTGCGGTGAAATGGACACAGCAGTTTTTTTACAGCGCTCACTTTGGAGCTTCTGGACCGAAATAGAGCCCCACTTCACTTTAAGACTGGAATAGTAGCCGAGACCGCCTTAGACGCATCGTGATTTTGACCAACTTCGGCTTGAGTTGCCAGAACTTAAGGGATATTTTCCAGTCCCGTGGACTCTAAACTAACTCATGATAGACTTGGTTTTCAGTTAAATTGAGACAGCAAAACTTTTTGACTTTTTTCCCCGGTAGCGGGGACTCTAAAGTAACTCCTGATTGCCTTGGTTTGCATTGAAATACACAGAGCAAAACTTTTTCAACGCTCCCCTTCGGGCTTCTGAGCCGAAATATAGCCCCACTTTAGTTTAAGACTGAAAGAGTAGCCGACACCGTCTTACGCGCATCGTGATTTTGACCAACTTCGGCTCAATTTCCCGAAACTTCGGGGATATATTCAAGTCCCAAGAACTCTAAACTAACCCCTGATGCCCTTGGTCTGCAGTGAAATGGACACAGCAAATTTTTTTGAACACTTACTTTCGAAAGTGTGGGCCGAAATATAGCCCCATATCACTTTAAGACTGACATAGTAGCCGAGACCGCCTTAGACGCATCGTGATTTTGACCAACTCCGGCTTGAGTTGCCAGAACTTAAGGGATATTTTCCAGTCCCGTGGACTCTAAACTAACTCATGATGGCCTTGGTTTTCAGTTAAATTGAGAGAGCAAAACTTGTTGAACGCTCACTTTCGAGCTTCTGGGCCGAAATATACAACCACGTCACTTTAAGACTAAAAGAGTAGCCGAGACTGCTTTACGCGCATCGTGATTTTGACAAACTTCGGCTCGATTTCCCGGGACTTTGGGGATATTTTGATGTCCCGGACACTCTAAACAATCTGCTGATGTGGCTTGGTTTACGGTGAAATGGACACAGGAAAACTTTTTGAACTTTCACTTTCTAGCTTCTGGGCCGAAATATAGCGCCAGTTCACTTTAAGAATGAAAGAGTAGCCGAGACCGCCTTACGCGCATCGTGATTTTGACAAAATTAGTCTCGATTTCCCCGAACTTGGACGATATTTTCCAGTCCCGAGGAGTCTAAACTAACTCCTCATGGCCTTGGTTTGCAGTGAAATGAACAGAGCAAAACTTTTTGAACTTTCACTTTCTAGCTTCTCGGCCAAAATATAGCCCTAGTTCACTTTAAGAATGAAAGAGTAGCCAAAACCGCCTTACGCGCATCGTGATTTTGACAAAATTTGGCTCGATTTCCCCGAACTTGGGCGATATTTTCCAGTCCCGAGGAGTCTAAACTAACTCTTGATGGCGTTGGTTTCCAGTGAAATGACAACAGTAACACTTCTTGAACGCTTCTTTTCGAGCTTTTGGGATGAAATATAGCCCTACTTCACTTTAAGACTGAAAGAGTAGCCGAGACCGCCTTACGCGCATCGTGATTTTGGGATACTTCGGCTCGATTTACCGCAAATAGGGGGATATTTTCCAGGCCCAGGGACTCTAAACTAACTCCTGATAGCCTTGGTTTGCAGTGAAATGGACACAGGAACACTTTTTGAACGCGCACTTTCGAACTTGCTGGCCGAAATATAGCCCTACTTCTTTTTAAGACTGAAAGAGTAGGCGGGAGCGCCTTACGCGCATTGTCATTTTGAGCATCTTCGGCTCGATCTGGCGAAACTTGGGAGATATTTTACAGTCCAAAAGTCTCTAAACTCACTCCTGATTGTCTAAGATGTGAGTGAAATATAGACAAAAATTTTTGAAGCCTTACTTTCGAGCTTCTGGAGTTAACTTTAAGCCCACTTTACCTTAAGAGTGAGAGAGTAGCCGAGACCCCCTTAAGCGCATCGTGATTTTGACTAACTTCGGGTGGATTTCCCGTAACTTGGGGGGTATTTCGAGTCCCTTGGACGCTAAACTAAGTCGTGATGCCCTTGTTTTGCAGTGAAATGGACACAGGAAAACTTTTTAAACACTCAGTTTCGAGCTTCTGGGCCGAAATATTGCCCCACTTCACTTTAAGACTGAAAGAGTAGCCGAGACCGCCCTACGCGCGTCGTGATTTTGACCAGCTTCGGTTAAATTTCCCGGAGCTTGCGGGATATTTTCCAGTCCCGGAGACTCAAACTGACCCCCGACGTCCATGGTGTGCAGTAAAATGGACACAGAAAAACTTTTTGAACGCTCACTTTTGAGCATCTGGGCCGAAATATAGCTCCACTTCACTTTAAGAGTGAAAGAGTAGCCGAGACCGCCTTACGCCCATCCTAATTTTGACCAACTTCGGCTCGATTTCCCGGAACTAGGGGGATATTTTCCAGTCCCGCGGACTCTAAAGTAACTCCTGATGGCCTTGCTCTGGAGTGAAATGGACACAGCACAACTTTTTGAACGCTCACTTTCGAGCTTCTGGGCGATAATATTGCCCCAGTTCACTTTAAGAATAAAAGAGTAACCGGGACCGCCTTACGCGCATCGTGATTTTGACCAACTTTGGCTCGATTTCCCGGGAAATGGGGGATATTTTCCGGGACCGGGGACTCTAAACTAACTCCTGATTGCCTTGGTTTGCAGTGAAATGGACACAGCACAACTTTTTGAACGCTCACGTTTGAGCTTCTGGGCCGAAGCATAGCCCTACTTCACTTTAAGACTGAAAAAATAGCCGAGACCGCCTTACGCGCATCGTGATTTTGGGCTACTTCGGCTCGATTTCCCGGAACTTGGGAGATAATTCCCAGTCCCGGGCACTCTAAACTAATTCCTGATTGCCTTGGTTTTCAGTGAAATGGGCACAGCCAAACTTTTTGAACGTTCACTTTGGAGCTTCTGGGCCGAAATATAGCCCCACTTTACTTTAACACTGAAAGAGTAGCCGGGACCGCCTTACGCGCATGGTAATTTTGTCGAACTTCGGCTTGATTTCCTGGGACTTGGGAGATATTTTCCAGTCCCAGAAGCTCTAACCCTTGGTTTTTAGTGAAATGGACACAGGTAAAAGGGGCGCACGCTAGGTTTCCAGGTTGTGGGCCGAAATATAGCCCCACTTTATTTTAAGACTCAAAGTGTACACGAAACCGCTTTAAGCGCATCGAAATTTTTAGCCACTATGGCTCGATCTGCCAAAACTTGGGGGATATTTTCCAGTCCCGGGGACTCTACCCTAACTCTCGATGGCCTTAGTTTTCAGTAAAATGGTCACAGGTAACAGGAGTGCACGCTCGGTGTCGAGCTTCTAGGCCGAAATGTAGCCCCAGTTCATTTTAAGACTGAAAGAGTAAACGAAACTGCCGTAGGCTTATCGTAATTTTAAGAAAGTATGGCTCAATTTGCCGAAACTTGGAGGATAGCTTCCAGTCTCGAGGATTCTAAACTATCTCTTGATGGACGTATTTCTTAGTGAAATGGACACAGGTAAAAGGAGAGCACGCTCGGTGTCGAGCTTGTAGAACCGAAATATAGCCCCACTTCATTTTCGGAGTAAACGAGTACCCGAGACCGCCTTACGCGCATCGTGATTTTGAGCATGTTTGGCTCGATTTGCCGGAATTCGGGAAATATTTTCCAGTCCCGAGGACTCTATGCTAACTCCTGATGAACTTAGTTTTCAGTGATATGTACACAGGCAAAAGGAGCGCACGCTCGGTGTTGAGGTTCTGGACCGAAATATAGCCCTACTTCACTTTAAGACTGAAAGAGTAGCCGAGACCACCTAACGCGAATCGTTATTTTGACCAACTTCGTCTCCATTTCGCGGAACTTGGGGGATATTTTCCAGTTCCGGGCACTGTAAACTACTTCCTGAGGGCCTTGCTTTGCAGTGAAATGGGAACAGCATAACTTTTTGAACGCTCACTTTCGAGCTTCTGGGCCGAAATATACAGCCACGTCACTTTAAGACTGAAAGAGTAGTCGAGACCGGCTTACGCGCATCGTGATTTTGACAAACTTCGGCTCGATTTCCGGGAACTTAAGGGATATTTTAATGTCCCGGAGACTGTAAACTATCTCCTGATGTGGCTTTGTTCGGGGTAAAATGCACACAGCAAAACTTTTTGAACTTTCACTTTCAAGCTTCTGGGCCGAAATATAGCCCGAGTTCACTTTAAGAATGAAAGAATATCCGAGACCGCCTTACGCACATCGTGATTTTGACCAACTTTGGCTCGATTTCCCGGGAAATGGGGAATATTTTCCGGTACCGGGGACTCTAAAGTAACTCCTGATTGCCTTGGTTTGCATTGAAATGGACATAGCAAAACTTTTTCAACGCTCCCCTTCGGGCTTCTGAGCCGAAATATAGCCCCACTTCAGTTTAAGACTGAAAGAGTAGCCGACACCGTCTTACGCGCATGGTGATTTTGACCAACTTCGGCTCGATTTCCCGAAACTTCGGGGATATATTCAAGTCCCAAGGACTCGAAACTAACCCCTGATGGCCTTGGTCTACAGTGAAATGGACACAGCACATTGTTTTGAACGCTCACTTTCGAGCTTCTGGGCCGAAATATAGCCCCACTTCACTTTAAGACTGAAATAGTAGCCGAGACCACCGTACGCCCGT
Organism: Orbicella faveolata; assembly: GCF_042242905.1. NCBI lineage: Eukaryota > Metazoa > Cnidaria > Anthozoa > Scleractinia > Merulinidae > Orbicella > Orbicella faveolata. The sequence goes on from NW_028301564.1 coordinate 30,900,168, forward strand.
CGTAATTTTGACCAACTTCGGTTAAATTTCCCGGAGCTTGGGGGATATTTTACAGTCCCGGGGACTCTAAACTGACCCCCGACGTCCTTGGTCTGCAGTAAAATGGATACAGCAAAACTTTTTGAACGCTCACTTTTGAGCTTCAGGGCCGAAATATAGCTCCACTTCACTTTAAGAGTGAAAGAGTGGCCGAGACCGCCTTACGCCCATCGTAATTTTGAAAAACTTCGGCTCGATTTCCCGGAACTTGGGGGATATTTTCCAGTCCCACGGACTCTAAAGTATCTCCTGATGGCCTTGCTCTGGAGTGAAATGGACACAGCACAACTTTTTGAACGCTCACTTTCGAGCTTCTGGGCGGAAATATTGCCCAAGTTGACTTTAAGAATGAAAGAGTAACCGGGACCGCCTTACGCGCATCATGATTTTGACCACCTTTGGCTCGATTTCCCGGGAAATGGGGGATATTTTCCGGTACAGGGGACTCTAAACTAACTCCTGATTCCCTAGGCGGAAATGTAGCCCCAGTTCATTTTAAGACTGAAAGAGTAAACGAAACTGGCGTAGGCTTATCGTAATTTTAAGAAAGTATGGCTCAATTTGCCGAAACTTGGAGGATAGCTTCCAGTCTCGAGGATTCTAAACTAACTCCTGATGGACTTAGTTCTTAGTGAAATGGACACAGGTAAAAGGAGAGCACGCTCGGTGTCGAGCTTGTAGAACCGAAATATAGCCCCACTTCATTTTCGGAGTAAACGAGTAGCCGAGACCGCCTTACGCGCATCGTGATTTTGAGCATGTTGGGCTCGATTTGCCGGAATTCGGGGAATAATTTCCAGTCCCGAGGACTCTATGCTAACTCCTGATGAACTTAGTTTTCAGTGATATGTACACAGGCAAAAGGAGCGCACGCTCGGTGTTGAGCTTGTCGGCCGAAATATAGCCCCACTTCATTTTAAGACTGAAAGAGTAGCCGAGACCGCCTTACGCGCATCGTGATTTTGAGCAACTTTGGCTCGATCTGCCAGAGTTTGGGAAATATTTTCCAGTCCCAAGGACTCTAAACTAACTCCTGATGGCCTAAGATGTCAGTGAAATGGACACAGGTAAAATTAGCGCACGCCCGGTCTCGAGCTTCTAGGTCGAAATATAGCCCCTCTTAATTTTAAGACTGAAAGAGTAGCCGAGACCGCCTTACGCGCATCGTGATTTTAGGCCCGTTTTGCTCGATTTCCCGGAGGTTGGCGAATAATTTAAAGTCCCGGGGACGCTAAACTAACTCCCGATGACCTTGGTTTGCAGTTTAATGAACACAGCAAAACATTCTGAACGCTCACCTTCGAGCTTCAGGGCCGAGATAGAGCCCTACTTAAATTTAAGACTGAAAGAATAGCCGAGAGCCCGTTACGCGCATGGTAATTTTCATCAACTTCGGCGCCATTTCCTGGAACTTGGAGAATATTTTCCAGTCCCGGGGACTCTAAACTAACTCCTGATGGCCTACGTTTGCAGTGAAATGGACACATCAAACCTTTTTGAACGCTTAATTTCGAGCTTCTGCGCCAAAATATAGCCCCCTATTATTTTAACACTGAAAGAGTAGCCGAGACCGCCTTACGCGCATCGTGATTTTGACAAACTTCGGTTTGATTTCCCGGAACTTGGGGGATATTTCCAGTCCCGGGGACTCTCAACTAACTCCTGCTTGTCTTGGTTTGCAGTGAAATGGAGACAGCGAAAGTTTTTGAAGGCTCACTCTCGAGCTTCTGGGCCGAAATAGAGCCCCATTTTACTTTGAGACTGAAAGAGGAGATGAGACCGTCTTGAGCGAATCGTGATGTTGAAATGTTTCGCGTTTATTTGCCGAAACTTGGGGGATATATTCCAGTCAAAGGGACTCTAAAGTAACTCCTGATGGCCTTGGTTTTCAGTGAAATGGACAGAGCACAACTTTGGAGCTTCTGGGCAGAAATATAGCCCCACTTTACTTTAAGACTGAAAGAGTAGATGAGACCGCCTTACGCGCATCGTAATTTTGACGAACTTCGACTGGATTTCCCGGAACTTGGGGGATATTTTGGAGTCCCTTGGACGCTAAACTAAGTCCTGATGGCCTTGTTTTGAAGTAAAATGGACACAACAAAACTTTTTGAACGCTCACTTTCTAGTTTGTGGGCCGAAATATTGCGCCACTTCACTTTAAGACTGAAAGAGTAGCGGAGACCACCTTACGCACATCGTGATTTTGACCAACTTCGGCTCGATTTACCGGAACTTGGGGGATATTTTCCAGTCCCGAGGAGTCTTAAGTAACCTCTGATGGCCTTCGTTTGCATTGAAATGGATACAGCAAAACTTTTTGAAGCTCACTTTTGAGCTTTTGGGCCGAAATATAGCACCACTTCACTTTAAGACTGAAAGACTAGCCAAGACCGTCTTGCGCGCATCGTGATTTTGACCAACGTCTTCTCGATTTTCCGGAACTTGGGAAATATATTGCAGTCCCGGGGACTCTAAACTAACTCCTGATTGCCTTGGTTTGCAGTGAAATGGACACAGCAAATTTTTTGCAGCGCTCACTTTGGACCTTCTGGGCCGAAATAGAGCCCCACTTCACTTTAAGACTGAAAGAGTAGCCGAGGCCGCCTTAGGCGGATCATGATTTTGACCAACTTCGGCTTGAGTTGCCAGAACTTAAAAGATATTTTCCAGTACTGGGGACTCTAAACTAACTCATGATGGCCTTGGTTTTCAGTGCAATTCAGAGAGGAAAACTTTTTGAACGCTCACTTTCGAACTTCTGGACCGAAATATAGCCCTACTTCACTTTAAGACTGAAAGAGTAGCGAGACCGCCTTACGCGAATCGTTATTTTGACCAACTTCGTCTCGATTTCGCCGAACTTAGGAGATATTTTCCAGTTGCGGGGACTGTAAACTACTTCCTGAGGGCCTTGCTTTGCAGTGAAATGGACACAGCAGAACTTTTTGAACTTTCCCTTTCGAGCTTCTGGGCCGAAATATAGCCCGAGTTCACTTTAAGAATGAAACTATAGCCCAGACCGCCTTACGCGCATCGTGATTTTAACCAACTTTGGCTCGATTTCCCGGGAAATGGGGAATATTATCCGGTACCGGGGACTCTAAAGTAACTCCTGATATCCTTGGTTTGCATTGAAATGTAGAGAGCAAAACTTTTTCAACGCTCCTCTTCGGGCTTCTGAGCCGAAATATAGCCCCACTTCAGTTTAAGACTGAAAGAGTAGCCGACACCGTCTTACGCGCATGGTGATTTTGACCAACTTCGGCTCGATTTCCCGAAACTTCGGGGATATATTCAAGTCCCATGAACTCTAAACTAACCCTTGACGGCCTTGATCTGCAGTGAAATGGACACAGCAAATTGTTTTGAACGCGTACTTTCGAAATTCTGGGCCGAAATATAGCCCCACTTCACTTAAAGACTGAAATAGTAGCCGAGACCGCCTTAGAGGCATCATGATTTTGACCAACTTCGGCTTGAGTTGCCAGAACTTAAGGGATATTTTCCAGTCCCGTGGACTCTAAACTAACTCATGATGGCCTTGGTTTTCAGTTAAATTAAGAGAGCAAAACTTGTTGAACGCTCACTTTCGACCTTCTGGGCCGAAATATACAGGCACGTCACTTTAAGACTAAAAGAGTAGCCGAGACTGCTTTACGCGCATCGTGATTTTGACAAACTTCGGCTCGATTTCCCGGAACTTGGGGGATATTTTGATGTCCCGGACACTGTAAACAATCTGCTGATGTGGCTTGGTTTGCGGTGAAATGGACACAGCAAAACTTTTTGAACTTTCACTTTCTAGCTTCTGGGCCGAAATATAGCCCCAGTTCACTTTAAGAATGAAAGAGTAGCCGAGACCGCCTTACGCGCATCGTGATTTTGACAAAATTCGGCTCGATTTCCCCGAACTTGGGCGATATTTTCCAGTCCCGAGAAGTCTAAACTAACTCCTGATGGCCTTGGTTTGCAGTGAAATGGACGCAGGAAAACTTTTTGAACGCTCAGTTTCGAGCTTCTGGGCCGAAATACAACCGTATTTCACTTTAAGACAAATGGTAGCCGAGACCGCCTTACCAGCATCGTGATTTTGACGAAGTCCAGCTCGATTTCACGGAACTTGGGGGATATTTTCCAGTCCGCGGGACTTTAAAGTAACTCCTGATGGCTTTGGTTTGAAGTTAAATGCACAAAGCGTAACTTTTTAAAGGGTCACTTTCGAGCTTCTGGGCCGAAATATAGCCCGACTTTACTTTAAGACTGAAAGAGTAGCCGAGACCGCCTTACGCGCATCGTAATTTTGACCAACTTCGGCTCGATTTCCCGGAAGTTGGCGAATATTTTCAATTCTCGGGGAAGCTAAACTAACTTCCGATGGCCTTAGTTTGCAGTTGAATGGACACAGCAAAACTTTTTGAACGCTCACTTTCGAGCTTATGGGTCGAAATATAGCCCCACTTAACTTTAAGACTGAAAGAGTAGTCGAGACCGCCTTACGCGCATCGTGATTTTGACCATTTTCGGATCGATTTCTTGAAACTTGGGAGATATTTTCCAGTCCCGGGGACTCTAAACTAACTCCTGATGGCATTGGTTTCCGGTGAAATGGACACAGGAACACTTTTTGAACGCTCACTTTCGAGCTTGCTGGCCGAAATATAGCCCTACTTCTTTTTAAGACTGAAAGAGTAGGCGGAAGGGCCTTACGCGCATTGTGATTTTGAAGATCTTCGGCTCGATCTGGCGAAACTTGGGAGATATTTTCTAGTCCCAAAGTCTCTAAACTCACTCCTGATTGTCTAAGATATGAGTGAAATAGAGACAAAAATTTTTGAAGCCTTACTTTCGAGCTTCTGGAGCTAAATCTAAGCCCACTTTACCTTAAGACTGAAAGAGTAGCCGAGACCGCCGTACGCGCGTCGTGATTTTGACCAGCTTCGGTTAAATTTCCCGGAACTTGGGGGATATTTTCCAGTCCCGGGGACGCTAAACTGACCCCCGACGTCCTTGGTCTGCAGTAAAATGGACACAGAAAAACTTTTTGAACGCTCACTTTTGAGCTTCTGGGCCGAAATATAGCTCCACTTCACTTTAAGAGTGAAAGAGTAGCCGAGACCGCCTTACGCCCATCCTAATTTTGACCAACTTCGGCTCGATTTCCCGGAACTAGGGGGATATTTTCCGGTCCCGCGGACTCTAAAGTAACTCCTGATGGCCTTGCTCTGGAGTGAAATGGACACAGCACAACTTTTTGAACGCCCACTTTCGAGCTTCTGGGCGATAATATTGCCCCAGTTCACTTTAAAAATGAAAGAGTAACCGGGACCGCCTTACGCGCATCGTGATTTTGACCAACTTTGGCTCGATTTCCCGGGAAATGGGGGATATTTTCCGGTACCGGGGACTCTAAACTAACTCCTGATTGCCTTGGTTTGCAGTGAAATGGACACAGCACAACTTTTTGAACGGTCACTTTTGAGCTTCTGGGCCGAAGCATAGCCCTACTTCACTTTAAGACTGAAAAAATAGCCGAGACCGCCTTACGCGCATCGTGATTTTGGGCTACTTCGGCTCGATTTCCCGGAACTTGGGAGATAATTCCCAGTCCCGGGCACTCTGAACTAATTCCTGATGTCCTTGGTTTTCAGTGAAATGGACACAGCCAAACTCTTTGAACGTTCACTTTCGAGCTTCTGGGCCGAAATATAGCCCCCCTTAATTTTAAGACTGAAAGAGTAGCCGAAACCGCCTTACGCGCATCGTGATTTTGGGCCACTTTTGCTCGATTTCCCGGCGGTTGGCGAATAATTTAAACTCCCGGGGACGCTAAACTAACTCCCGATGACCTTGGTTTGCAGTTTAATGAACACAGCAAAACATTGTGAACGCTCACCTTTGAGCTTTAGGGCCGAAATATAGCCCTACTTAAATTTAAGACTGAAAGAATAGCCGAGAGCCCGTTACGCGCATGGTAATTTTCATCAACTTCGGCGCCATTTCCTGGAACTTGGAGAATATTTTCCAGTCCCGGGGACTCTATACTAACTCCTGATGGCCTTGGTTTGCAGTAAAATGGACACAGCAAAACTTTTTGAACGCTCACTTTCGAGCTTGTGGGCCTAAATATAGCCCCACTTCACTTTAAGACTTAAAGAGTAGCCGAGACCGCCTTACGCGCATCGTGATTTTGACCATTTTCGGATCGATTTCTTGAAACTTGGGAGATATTTTCCAGTCCCGGGGACTCTAAACTAACTCTTGATTGCCTTGCTTTGCATTGAAATGGACAGAGGAAAACTTTTTGAAGGCTCACTCTCGAGCTTGTGGGCCGAAATATAGCCACACTTTACTTTAAGACTAAAACAGTAGCCGAGACCGCATTTCGCGCATCGTGATTTTGATCAACTTCGGCTCGCTTTCCCGGAACTTGGGGAATATTTTCCAGTCCCGGGGACCCTAAACTAACTTTTGATAGCTTTGGTTTGCAGTGAAATGTACACAGGAAAACATTTTGAACGCTCACTTTCGAGCTTCTGGACAGAAAGATAGCCCGACTTTACTATAAGACTGAAAGGGTAGCCGAAACCGCCTTACGTATATCGTAATTTTGACGAACTTCGAATGGATTTCCCGGAACTTAGGGTATATTTTCCAGTCCCATGGACGCTAAACTAAGTCCTGATGGCCTTGTTTTGAAGTGAAATGGACACAGCAAAACTTTTTGAACGCTCACTTTCGAGCTTGTGGGCGGAAATATAGGCACACTTGACTTTAAGACTGAAACAGTAGCCGAGACCACGTTACGCGCATCATGAATTTGATCAACTTCGGCTCCAATTCCCGGGACTTGGGGGATATTTTCCAGTCCCGGGAACTCTAAACTAACTCCTGATGGCCTTGGTTTGCATTGATATGGACACAGCACAATTTTTTGAACGCACACTTTCGAGCTTCTGGGCCGAAATATAGCGCCACTTCACTTAAGACTGAAACAGTAGCCGAGACCGCCTTGCTCGCATCGTGAGTTTGACAAACTTCGGGTCGATATTCCGGAACTTGAGGGATATTTTCCAGTCCCAGGAACTCTAAACTAACCCCTGATGGACTTGGTTTGCAGTGAAATGGACAGAGCAAAACTTTTTGAACGCTCACCTTCGAGCTTCCTGGCCGAAATATAGCCCCACTTTACTTTAAGACTTAAAGAGTAACCGAGACCACCTTACGCGCATTGTGATTTTGACAAACTTCGGGTGGATCTCCCAGAACTTGGGGAACACTTTCCAGTCCCATGGACGCTAAACTAAGTCCTGATGGCCTTGTTTTGCAGTGAAATGGACACAGGAAAACTTTTTGAACGCTCACTTTCGAGCTTCTGGAAAGAAATATACCCCCACTTCACTTTAAGACTGAAAGGGTAGCCGAGACCGCTTTGGGAGCATCGTGATTTTGACCAACTTCAGCTCGATTTATCGCAACTTGGGGAATATTTTCCAGTCCCAGGGACGCTAAACTAACTCGTGATGGCCTTGTTTTTCAGTCAAGGAACACAGCAAAACTTTTTGAACGCTCACTTTCAGGCTTAGGGGCCGAAATAGAGCCCGAATTCACCTTAAGAATGAAAGAATAGCCGAGAACGCCCTACGCGCATCGTTATTTTGACCAACTTTGGCTCGATTTCCCGGGAAATGGGGAATATTTTCCGGTACCGGGGACTCTAAAGTAACTCCTGATATCCTTGGTTTGCATTGAAATGGAGAGAGCAAAACTTTTTCAACGCTCCCCTTCGGGCTTCTGAGCCGAAATATAGCCCCACTTCAGTTTAAGACTGAAAGAGTAGCCGACACCGTCTTACGCGCATGGTGATTTTGACCAACTTTGGCTCGATTTCCCGGGAAATGGGGAATATTTTCCGGTACCGGGGACTCTAAAGTAACTCCTGATATCCTTGGTTTGCATTGAAATGGAGAGAGCAAAACTTTTTCAACGCTCCCCTTCGGGCTTCTGAGCCGAAATATAGCCCCACTTCAGTTTAAGACTGAAAGAGTAGCCGACACCGTCTTACGCGCATGGTGATTTTGACCAACTTCGGCTCCATTTCCCGAAACTTCGGGGATATATTCAAGTCCCAAGGACTCTAAACTAACCTTTGATGGCCTTGGTCTGCAGTGAAATGGACACAGCAAATTTTTTTGAACGCTTACTTTCGAAATTCTGGGCCGAAATATAGCCCCACTTCACTTTAAGACTGAAATAGTAGCCGAGACCGCCTTAGACGCACCGTGATTTTGACCAACTTCGGTTTGAGTTGCCAGAACTTAAGGGATATTTTCCAGGCCCATGGACTCTAAACTAACTCATGATGGCCTTGGTTTTCAGTTAAATTAAGAGAGCAAAACTTGTTGAACGCTCATTTTCGAGCTTCTGGGCCGAATTATACAGCCACGTCACTTTAAGACTAAAAGAGTAGCCGAGAGTGCTTTACGCGCAGCGTGATTTTGACAAACTTCGGCTCGATTTCCCGGAACTTGGGGGATATTTTGATGTCCCGGACACTGTAAACAATCTGCTGATGTGGCTTGGTTTGCGGTGAAATGGACACAGCAAAACTTTTTGAACTTTCACTTTCTAGCTTCTGGGCCGAAATATAACCCCAGTTCACTTTAAGAATGAAAGAGTAGCCGAGACCGCCTTACGCGCATCGTGATTTTGACAAAATTCGGCTCGATTTCTCCGAACTTGGGCGATATTTTCCAGTCCCGAGGAGTCTAAACTAACTCCTGATGGCCTTGGTTTGCAGTGAAATGAACACAGTAACACTTTTTGAAGGCTTATTTTCGAGCTTCTGGGATGAAATATAGCCCCACTTCACTTTAAGACTGAAAGAGTAGCCGAGACCGCCTTACGCGCATCGTGATTTTGAGCAACTTCCGCTCGATTTTCTAGAATTTTGGCGATATTTTCAAGTCCCGGGGACTCTAAACTAACTCCTGATGGCCTTGGTTTGCAGTGAAGTGGACGCAGGAAAACTTTTTGAACGCTCAGTTTCGAGCTTCTGGGCCGAAATACAACCGTATTTCACTTTAAGACTGAAATAGTAGGCGAGACCGTCTTACGAGCATCGTGATTTTGACCAAGTTCAGCTCGATTTCCCGGAACTTGGGGGATATTTTCCAGTCCGGGGGACTTTAAACTAACTCCTGCTGGCCTTGGTTTGCAGTTAAATGGAGAAAGCGTAACTTTTTAAAGGGTCACTTTCGAGCTTCTGGGCCGAAATATAGCCCCACTTTACTTTAAGACTGAAAGAGTAGCAGAGACCGTCTAACGCGCATCGTGATTTTGACCAACTTCCGTTCGATTTCCCGGAACTTCGGGGATATATTCCAGTCCCGGGGACTCTGAACTAACTGCTGATGGCCTTGGTTTGTAGTGAAATGGACACAGCACATTTTTTTGAACGCTCACTTTCGAGCTTCTCGGCGGAAATATAGCCCTACATCACTTTAAGACTGAAAGAGTAGCCGAGACTGCCTTACGCGCATCGTAATTTTAACCAACTTCGGCTCGATTTCCCGCAAATAGGGGGATATTTTCAATTCCCGGGGAAGCTAAACTAACTTCCGATGGCCTTAGTTTGCAGTTAAATGGACACAGCAAAACTTTTTGAACGCTCACTTTCGAGCTTATGGGTCGAAATATAGCCCCACTTAACTTGAAGACTGAAAGAGTAGCCGAGACCGCCTTACGCGCATCGTGATTTTGGGATACTTCGGCTCGATTTCCCGCAAATAGGGGGATATTTTCCAGTCCCGGGGACTCTAAACTAACTCCTGATGGCATTGGTTTCCAGTGAAATGGACACAGGAACACTTTTTGAACGCGCACTTTCGAGCTTGCTGGCCGAAATATAGCCCTACTTCTTTCAAAGACTGAAAGAGTAGGCGGGAGCGCCTTAGCGCATTGTGATTTTGAGGATCTTCGGCTCGATCTGGCGAAACTTGGGAGATATTTTCCAGTCCCAAAGTCTCTAAACTCACTCCTGATTGTCTAAGATGTGAGTGAAATACAGACAAAAATTTTTGAAGCCTTACTTTCGAGCTACTGGAGTTAAATCTAAGCCCACCTTACCTTAAGACTGAAAGAGTAGCCGAGACCCCTTCAAGCGGATCGTGATTTTGACTAACTTCGGGTGGATTTCCCGTAACTTGGGGGATATTTCCAGTCCCTTGAACGCTAAATTAAGTCGTGATGGCCTTGTTTTGCAGTGAAATGGACACAGCAAAACTTTTTAAACACTCAGTTTCCAGCTTCTGGGCCGAAATATTGCCCCACTTCACTTTAAAACTGAAAGAGTAGCCGAGACCGCCCTACGCGCGTCGTGATTTTGACCAACTTCGGTTAAATATCCCGGAGCTTGGGGGATATTTTCCAGTCCCGAAGACTCTAAACTGACCCCCGATGTCCTTGGTCTGCAGTAAAATGGACACAGCAAAACTTTTTGAACGCTCACTTTTGAGCTTCTGGGCCGAAATATAGCCCCACTTTACTTTGAGACTGAAAGAGTAGCCGGGACCGCCTTATGCGCATGGTAATTTTGTCGAACTTCGGCTTGATTTCCTGGGACTTGGGGGATATTTTGCAGTCCCGGAAGCTCTAAACTAACTCCTGAATGCCTTGGTTTTTAGTGAAATGGACACAGGTAAAAGGGGCGCACGCTAGGTTTCCAGGTTGTAGGCCGAAATATAGCCCCACTTTATTTTAAGACTGAAAGTGTACACGTAACCGCCTTAACCGCATCGAAATTTTTAGCCACTATGGCTCGATCTTAATGGCCTTAGTTTTCAGTAAAATGGTCACAGGTAACAGGAGCGCACGCTTGGTGTCGAGCTTCTAGGCCGAAATGTAGCCCCAGTTCATTTTAAATGTGAAAGAGTAAACGAAACTGCCGTAGGCTTATCGTAATTTTAAGAAAGTATGGCTCAATTTGCCGAAACTTGGAGGATAGCTTCCAGTCTCGAGGATTCTAAACTATCTCCTGATGGACTTAGTTCTTAGTGAAATGGACACAGGTAAAAGGAGAGCACGCTCGGTGTGGAGCTTGTGGAACCGAAATATAGCCCCACTTCATTTTCGGAGTAAACGAGTAGCCGAGACCGCCTTACGCGCATCGTGATTTTGAGCATCTTTGGCTCGATTTGCCGGAATTCGGGGAACATTTTCCAGTCCCGAGGACTCTATGCTAACTCCTGATGAACTTAATTTTCAGTGATATGTACACAGGCAAAAGGAGCGCACGCTCGGTGTTGAGCTTGTCGGCCGAAATATAGCCCCACTTCATTTTAAGACTGAAAGAGTAGCCGAGACCACCTTACGCGCATCGTGATTTTCAGCAACTTTGCCTCGACCTGCTAGAATTTGGGAAATATTTTCCAGTCCCAAGGACTCTAAACTAACTCCTGATGGCCTAAGATGTCAGTGAAATGGACACAGGTAAAATTAGCGCACGCCCGGTCTCGAGCTTCTAGGTCGAAATATAGCCCCCCTTAATTTTAAGACTGAAAGAGTAGCCGAGACCGCTTTACGCGCATCGTGATTTTGAGCTACTTTTGCTCAATTTCCCGGAGGTTGGCGAATAATTTAAAGTCCCGGGGACGCTAAACTAACTCCCGATGACCTTGATTTGCAGTTTAATGAACATAGCAAAACATTCTGAACGCTCACCTTCGAGCTTCAGGGCCGAAATATAGCCCTACTTAAATTTAAGACTGAAAGAACAGCCGACAGCCCGTTACGCGCATGGTAATTTTCATCAACTTCGGCGCCATTTCCTGGAACTTAGAGAATATTTTCCAGTCCCGGGGACCCTAAACTAACTCGTGATGGCCTTGGTTTGGAGTGAAATGGACACAGCAAAACTTTTTGAACGCTCACTTTCGAGCTCGTGGGCCTAAAAATAGCCACACTTCACTTTAAGACTGAAATAGTAGCGGAGACCAGGTTACGCGCATCGTGATTTTGATCAACTTCTGCTCGCTTTCCTGGAACTTGGGGGATATTTTCCAGTCCCGGGGACTTTAAACTAACTCCTGATTGCCATGGTTTGCAGTGAAATTCACACAGCACAAGTTTTTGAATGCACACTTTCGAGCTTCTAGGCCGAAATATAGTCCCCCATTACTTACGACTTAAAGAGTAGCCGAGACCGGCGTGCGCGCATTGTGATTTTGATCAACTTCGGCTCCCTTTCCCGGAACTTTGGGAATATTTTCCAGTCCCGGGGACCCTAAACTATCTTTTGATAGCTTTGGTTTGCAGTGAAATGCACACAGCAAAACTTTTTGAACGCTCACTTTCGGGCTTCTGGCCCGAAATATAGCCCCACTTCACTTTAAGACAGAAACAGTAGCCGAGACCACTTTGTGATTTTGAGCAACCTCGGCTCAATTTCCCGGACCTTGGGGCATATTTTCTTGTCCCGGGGACGCTAAACTGATTCCTGATGGTCTTGGTTTGCAGTGAAATGAACACAGCAAAACTTTTTGAACGCTCACTTTCGGGCTTCTGGCCCGAAATATAGCCCCACTTCACTTTAAGACTGAAAGAGTAGCCGAGGCTACCTTACGCAAATCGTGATTTTGACCAACTTCGGCTCGATTTCCCGGAAGTTGAGGGATATTTTCCAGTCCCGGGGACTCTAAACTAGCTCTTGATGGCTTTCGTTTGCAGTGAAATAAAGACAGGGAAACCTTTTGAACGCTTACTTTCAAGCTCCTGGGCAGGAATAAAGCCTCACTTCACTTTAAGACTGAAACAGTAAGCGAGACCGCCTAACGCGCACCGTGATTTTGACCAACTTCGGCTAAATTTCCCTGACCTTGGGGGATATTTTCCAGTCCCGAAGACTCTTAAGTAACCCTTGATGGCCTTCGTTTGCATTGAAATGGATACAGCAAAACTTTTTGAAAAATAGAAATAAAGCCCCACTTCACTTTAAGACTGAAAGACTAGCCAAGACCGTCTTGCGCGCATCGTTATTTTGACCAACGTCTTCTCGATTTTCAGGAACTTGGGAAATATATTGCAGTCTCGGGGACTCTAAAGTAACTCCTGATGCCCTTGGTTTGCAGTGAAATGGACACAGCAATTTTTTTGCAGCGCTCCCTTTGGAGCTTCTGGGCCGAAATAGAGCCCCACTTCACTTTAACAGTGAAATAGTAGCCGAGACCGCCTTAGACGCATCGTGATTTTGACCAACTTCGGCTTGAGTTGCCAGAACTTAAGGGATATTTTGCAGTCCCGTGGACTCTAAACTAACTCATGATGGCCTTGGTTTTCAGTTAAATTGAGAGAGCAAAACTTTTTGAACGCTCACTTTCGAGCTTCTGGGCCGAAATATACAGCCACGTCACTTTAAGACTAAAAGAGTAGCCGAGACTGCTTTACGCCCACGATGATTTTGACAAACTTCGGCTCGATTTCCCGGGACTTGGAGCATATTTTGATGTCCCGGACACTGTAAACAATCTGCTGATGTGGCTTGGTTTGCAGTGAAATGGACACAGCAACTTTCACTTTCTAGCTTCTGGGCCGAAATATAGCCCCAGTTCACTTTAAGAATGAAAGAGTAGCCGAGACCGCCTTACGCGCATCGTGATTTTGAGCAACTTCCGCTCGATTTTCTAGAATTTTGGTGATATTTTCAGGTCTCGGTTACTCTAAACTAACTCCTGATGGCCTTGGTTTGCAGTGAAATGGACGCAGGAAAACTTTTTGAACGCTCAGTTTCGAGCTTCTCGGCCGAAATACAACCGTATTTCACTTTAAGACTGAAATAGTAGCCGAGACCGCCTTACGAGCATCGTGATTTTGACCAAGTTCAGCTCGATTTCCCGGAACTTGGGGGATATTTTTCAGTCCGGGGAACTTTAAACTAACTCCTGATGGCCTTGGTTTGCAGTTAAATCCACAAAGCGTAACTTTTTAAAGGGTCACTCTCGAGCTTCTGGGCGGAAATTTGGCCCAGTTCAGTTTAAAAATGAAAGAGTAACCGGGACCGCCTTACGCGCATCGTGATTTTGACCAACTTTGGCTCGCTTTCCCGGGAAATGGGGGATATTTTCCGGTAGCGGGTACTCTAAACTAACTCCTGATTGCCTTGGTTTGCAGTGAAATGGACACAGGAAAACTTTTTGGACGCTCACGTTTGAGCTTCTGGGCCGAAGCATAGCCCTACTTCACTTTAAGACTGAAAGACTAGCCGAGACCGCCTTACCCGCATCGTGATTTTGGGCTACTTCGGCTCGATTTCCCGGAACTTGGGAGATAATTCCCAGTCCCGGGCACTCTAAACTAATTCCTGATGTCCTTGGTTTTCAGTGAAATGGACACAGCCAAACTTTTTGAACGTTCACTTTCGAGCTTCTGGGCCGAAATATAGCCCCAATTCACTTTAAGACTGAAAGAGTAGCCGAGACCGCCTTACGCGCATCGTGATTTTGGGCCACTTTTGCTCAATTTCCCGGAAGTTGGCGAATAATTTAAAGTCCCGGGGACGCTAAATTAACTCCCGATGACCTTGATTTGCAGTTTAATGAACACAGCAAAACATTCTGAACGCTCACCTTCGAGCTTCAGGGCCGAAATATAGCCCTACTTAAATTTAAGACTGAAAGAATAGCCGACAGCCCGTTACGCGCATCGCAATTTTCATCAACGTCGACGCCATTTCCTGGATCTTCGAGAATATTTTCCAGTCTCGGGGACCCTAAACTAACTCGTGATGGCCTTGGTTTGCAGTGAAATGGACACAGCAAAACTTTTTGAACGCTCACTTTCGAGCTTGTGGGCCTAAATATAGCCACACTTCACTTTAAGACTGAAACAGTAGCGGAGACCAGGTTACGCGCATCGTGATTTTGATCAACTTCTGCTTGCTTTCCTGGAACTTGGGGAATAATATCCAGTCCCGGGGACTCTAAACTAGCTCCTGATGGCTATAGTTTGCAGTGAAATTCACACAGCACAAGTTTTTGAATGCACACTTTCGAGCTTCTAGGCCGAAATATAGTCCCACATCACTTACGACTTAAAGAGTAGCCGAGACCGGCGTGCGCGCATCGTGATTTTGACCAACTTCGGGTCGATATTCCGGAACTTGGGGGATATTTTCCAGTCCCAGAGACTCTAAACTAACTCTTGATGGCCTTGGTTTGAAGTAAAATGGAGAAAGCAAAACTTTTTGAACGCTCACCGTCAAGCTTCTGGGCCGAAATATAGCCCACTTTACTTTAATACTGAAAAAGTAGCCGAGACCGCCTTACGCGCATCGTGATTTTGACAAACCTCGGCGAAATTTTCCGGACCTTGGGGCATATTTTCTTGTCCCGGGGACGCTAAACTAACTCCTGATGGACTTGGTTTGCAGTGAAATGAACACAGCAAAACTTTTTGAACGCTCACTTTCGGGCTTCTGGCCCGAAATATAGCCCCACTTTACTTTAAGACTGAAAGAGTAGCCGAGAGCGTCTTGCGCAAATCGTGATTTTGACCAAGTTCGGGTCGGTTTCCCGGAACTTGGGGGATATATTCCATTTCCGCGGGCCCTAAACTAACTCCTGATGACCTTGGTTTTCAGTGAAATAAACACAGGGAAACTTTTTGAACGCTTACTTTCAAGCTCCTGGGCAGGAATAAAACCTCACTTCACTTTAAGACTGAAACAGTAAGCGAGACCGCCTAACGCGCACCGTGATTTTGACCAACTTCAGCTAAATTTCCCTGAACTTGGGGGATATTTTCCAGTCCCGAAGACTCTTAAGTAATCCCTGATGGCCTTCGTTTGCATTGAAATAAATACAGCAAACCTTTTTGAAGCTCACTTTTGAGCTGCTGGGCCGAAATATAGCCCCACTTCACTTTAAGACTGAAAGACTAGCCAAGACCGTCTCTCGCGCATCGTGATTTTGACCTACTTCCGCTTGAGTTGCCAGAACTTAAAGGATATTTTCCAGCCCCGGGGACTCTAAACTAACTCATGATGGCCTTGGTTTTCAGTGAAATTCAGAGAGGAAAACTTTTTGAACGCTCACTTTCGAGCTTCTGGACCGAAATATAGCCCTACTTGACTTTAAGACTAAAAGAGTAGCCGAGAGCGCCTCACGCGAATCGTTATTTTGACAAACTTCGTCTCGATTTCGCGGAACTTGGGGGATATTTTCCAGGTCCGGGGACTGTAAACTACTTCCTGAGGGCCTTGCTTTGCAGTGAAATGGGCACAGCATAACTTTTTGAACTCTCACTTTCGAGCTTCTGGGCCGAAATATACAGCCACGTCACTTTAAGGCTAAAAGAGTAGCCGAGACTGCTTTACGCGCATCGTGATTTTGACAAACTTCGGCTCGATTTCCCGGAACTTCGGGGATATTTTGATGTCCCGGAGACTGTAAACTATCTCCTGATGTGGCTTGGTTCGCGGTGAAATGGACACAGCAAAACTTTTTGAACTTTCACTTTCGAGTTTCTGGGCCGAAATATAGCCCGAGTTCACTTTAAGAATGAAAGAATAGCCGAGACCGTTTTACGCGCATCGTGATTTTGACCCACTTTGGCTTCGATTTCCCGGGAGAATATTTTCCGGTACCGGGGACTCTAAAGTAACTCCTGATTGCCTTGGTTTGCATTGAAATGGAGAGAGCAAAACTTTTTCAACGCTCCCCTTCGGGCTTCTGAGCCGAAATATAGCCCCACTTCAGGTTAAGACTGAAAGAGTAGCCGACACCGTCTTACGCGCATCGTGATTTTGACCAACTTCGGCTCGATTTCCGGAAACTTTGGGGATATATTCAAGTCCCAAGCAGTCTAAACTAACCCCTGATGGCCTTGGTCTGCAGTGAAATGGACACAGCAAATTTTTTTGAACGCTTACTTTCGAAACTCTGGGCCGAAATATAGCCCCACTTCACTTTAAGACTGAAATAGTCGCCGAGACCGCCTTAGAGGCATCGTGATTTTGACGAACTCCGGCTTGAGTTGCCAGAACTTAAGGGATATTTTCCAGTCCCGTGGACTCTAAACTAACTCCTGATGGCCTTGGTTTTCAGTTAAATTGAGAGAGCAAAACTTTTTAAACGCTCACGTTCGACCTTCTGGGCCGAAATATAGCCCCACTTCACTTTAAGACTAAAAGAGTAGCCGAGACTGCTTTGCGCGCATCGTGATTTTGACAAACTTCGGCTCAATTTCCCGGAACTTGGGGGATATTTTGATGTCCCGGACACTGTAAACAATCTGCTGATGTGGCTTGGTTTGCGGTGAAATGAACAAAGCAAAACTTTTTGAACTTTCACTTTCTAGCTTCTCGGCCGAAATATAGCCCTAGTTCACTTTAAGAATGAAAGAGTAGCCGAGACCGCCTTACGCGCATCGTGATTTTGAGAAACTTCTGCTCGATTTCCCCGCACTTGGCCGATATTTTCCAATCCCGAGGAGTCTAAACTAACTCCTGATTGCCTTGTTTTGCAGTCAAATGAACACAGTAACACATTTTGAAGGCTTAATTTCGAGCTTCTGGTATGATATATAGCCCCACTTCACTTTAAGACTGAAAGAGTAGGCGAGACCGCCTTACGCGCATCGTGATTTTGACAAACTTCGGGTTGATTTCCCGGAACTTGGGGGATATTTTCCAGTCCCTTGGACGCTTAAATAGGTGCCGATGGCCTTGTTTTGCAGTGAAATGGACACAGCAAAGCTTTTTGAACGCTCACTTTCGAGCTTGTGGGCCGAAATATAGCCATACTTGACTTTAAGACAGAAACAGTAGCCGAGACCACGTTTCGCGCATCGTGATTTTGATCAACTTCGGCTCGATTTCCCGGGACTTGCGAAATATTTTCCAGTCCCGGGGACTCTAAACTAACTCGTTCTGGTCTTCGTTTGCAGTGAAACGGAAACAGAAAAAGTTTTTGAACGCATACTTTCGAGCTTCTGGACCGAAATAGAAGCCCACTTCACTTGAAGACTGAAAGAGTAGCCGAGACCCCCTTACGCGCATCGTGATTTTGAGCAACTTCGGCTCGATTTGTCGGAACTAAGGGGATATATTCCAATTCTGAGGACTGTAAACTAATTCCTGATGGCCTTGGTTTGAAGTAAAATGGACCCAGCAAAAGTTTTTGAACGCTCAATTTCGAGCTTCTGGGCCAAAATATAGCCCCCCATTACTTTAACACTGAAAGAGTAGCCGAGACCGCCTTACGCGCATCGTGATTTTGACAAACTTTGGGTTGATTTCCCGGAACTTGGGGGATATTTTCCAGTCCCGGGGACTCTCAACTAACTCCTGCTTGTCTTGGTTTGTAGTGAAATGGACACAGCGAAAGTTTTTGAAGGCTCACTCTCGAGCTTCTGGGCCTAAATAGAGCCCCATTTTACTTTAAGACTGAAAGAGTAGGCGAGACCGTCTTGAGCGAATCGTGATTTTGACCAATTTCGCGTCCAATTCCCGAAACTTGGGGGATATATTCCAGTCAAAGGGACTCTAAAGTAACTTTTGATGGCCTTGGTTTTCAGTGAAATGGACAGAGCACAACTTTGGAGCTTCTGGGCAGAAATATAGCCTCATTTTACTTTAAGACTGAAAGCGTAGATGAGACCGCCTTACGGGCATCGTAATTTTGACGAACTGCGAATGGATTTCCCGGAACTTGGGGGATATTTTCCAGTCCCTTGGACGCTAAACTAAGTCGTGATGGCCTTGTTTTGAAGTAAAATGGACACAACAAAACTTTTTGAACGCTCACTTTCTAGGTTGTGGGCCGAAATATGGGCACACTTGACTTTAAGACCGAAACAGTAGCCGAGACCACGTTACGCGCATCATGAATTTGATCAACTTCGGCTCGATTTCCCGGGACTTGGGGGATATTTTCGAGTCCCGGGGACTCTAAACTAACTCCTGATGGCCTTGGTTTGCATTGACAGGAACACAGCACAATTTTTTGAACGCACACTTTCGAGATTCTGGGCCAAAATATAGCCCCACTTCACTTAAGACTGAAAGAGTAACCGAGACCGCGTTCCTCGCATCGTGAGTTTGACAAACTTCGGGTCGATATTTCGGAACTTGAGGGATATTTTCCAGTCCCAGGAACTCTAAACTAACTCCTGATGGCCTTGGTTTGCAGTGAAATGGACAGAGCAAAACTTTTTGAACGCTTACCTTCGAACTTCCTGGCCGAAATAAAGCCCCACTTTACTTTAAGACTAAAAGAGTAACCGAGACCACCTTACGCGCATTGTGATTTTGACAAACTTCGGGTGGATCTCCCGGAACTTGGGGAACATTTTCCAGTCCCTTGGACGCTAACCTAAGTCCTGATGGCCTTGTTTTGCAGTGAAATGGACACAGCGAAACTTTTTGAACGATCACTTTCGAGCTTCTGGAAAGAAATATAGCTTCACTTCACTTTAAGACTGAAAGGGTAGCCGAGACCGTTTTGGGAGCATCGTGATTTTGACCAACTTCAGCTCGATTTACCGGAACTTGGGGAATATTTTCCTGTCCCAGGGACGCTAAGCTAACTCGTGATGGCCTCTTTTTTCAGTCAAAGAACACGGCAAAACTTTTTGAACGCTCACTTTCGGGCTTCTGGGCCGAAATATAGCCCGAGTTCACCTTAAGAATGAAAGCATAGCCGAGACCGCCTTACGCGCATTGTGATTTTGACCAACTTCAGGTCGATTTCCCGAGAAATGGGGAATATTTTCCGGTACCGGGGACTCTAAAGTAACTCCTGATTGCCTTGGTTTGCATTGAAATGGAGAGAGCAAAACTTTTTCAACGCTCCCCTTCGCGCTTCTGAGCCGAAATATAGCCCCACTTCAGTTTAAGACTGAAAGAGTAGCCGACACCGTCTTACGCGCGTGATGATTTTGACCAACTTTGGCTCGATTTCCCGAAACTTCGGGGATATATTCAACTCCCAAGGACTGTAAACTAACCCCTGATGGCCTTGGTCTGCAGTGAAATGGACACAGGAAATTTTTTTGAACGCTTCCTTTTGAAACTCTGGGCCGAAATATAGCCCCACTTCACTTTAAGACTGAAATAGTAGCCGAGACAGCCTTAGACGCATCGTGATTTTGACCAACTTTGGCTTGAGTTGCCAGAACTTAAGGGATATTTTCCAGTCCCGTGGACTCTAAACTAACACATGATGGCCCTCGTGTTCAGTTAATTTGAGACAGCAAAACTTTTTGAACGCTCACTTTCGAGCTTCTGGGCCGAAATATACAACCACGTCACTTTAAGACTAAAAGAGTAGCCGAGACTGCTTTACGCGCATCGTGATTTTGACAAACTTCGGCTCGATTTCCCGGAACTTGGGGGATATTTTGATGTCCCGGACACTGTAAACAATCTCCTGATGTGGCTTGGTTTCCGGTGAAATGAACAGAACAAAACTTTTTGAACTTTCACTTTCTAGCTTCTGGGCCGAAATATAACCCCAGTTATCTTAAAGAATGAAAGAGTAGCCGAGACCGCCTTACGCGCATCGTGATTTTGACAAAACTCGGCTCGATTTCCCCGAACTTGCGCGGTATTTTCCAGTCCCGAGGAGTCTAAACTAACTCCTGATGGCCTTGGCTTGCAGTGAAATGAACACAGTAACACTTTTTGAACGCTTATTTTCGAGCTTCTGGGATGAAATATAGCCCCACTTCACTTTAAGACTGAAAGAGTAGGCGAGACCGCCTTACGCGCATCGTGATTTTGAGCAACTTCCGCTCGATTTTCTAGAATTTTCCCGATATTTTCAAGTCCCGGGAACTCAAAACTAACTCCTGATGGCCTTGGTTTGCAGTGAAGTGGACGCAGGAAAACTTTTTGAACGCTCAGTTTCGAGCTTCTGGGCCGAAATACAACCGTATTTCACTTTAAGACTGAAATAGTAGCCGAGACTGCCTTACGAGCATCGTGATTTTGACCAAGTTCAGCTCGATTTCCCGGAACTTGGGGGATATTTTCCAGTCCGGGGGTCTCTAAACTAACTCCTGGTGCCCGTGGTTTGCAGTTAAATACACAAAGCGTAACTTTTTAAAGGGTCGCTTTCGAGCTTCTGGGGCGAAATATAGCCCTACATCACTTTACGACTGAAAGAGTAGCCGAGACCGCTTTACGCGCATCGTAATTTTGAGCAACTTCGGCTCGATTTCCCGGAAGTTGGCGAATATTTTCAATTCCCGGGGAAGTTAAACTAACTTCCGATGGCCTTAGTTTGCAGTTAAATGGACACGGCAAATGTGTTGAACGCTCACTTTCGAGCTTATGGGTCGAAATATAGCCCCACTTAACTTTAAGACTGAAAGAGTAGCCGAGACCACCTTACGCGAATCGTGATTTTGGGATACTTCGGCTCGACTTCCCGCAAATAGGGGGATATTTTCCAGTCCCGGGGACTCTAAACTAACTCCTGATGGCCTTGGTTTCCAGTGAAATGGACACAGGAACACTTTTTGAACGCGCACTTTCGAGCTTGCTGGCCGAAATATAGCCCTACTTCTTTTTAAGACTGAAAGAGTAGCCGGAGCGCCTTACGCGCATTGTGATTTTGAGGATCTTCGGCTCGATCTGGCGAAACTTGGGAGATATTTTCCAGTCCCAAAGTCTCTAAACTCACTCCTGATTGTCTAAGATGTGAGTGAAATAGAGACAAAAATTTTTGAAGCCTTACTTTCGAGCTTCTGGAGTTAAATGTAAGCCCACTTTACCTTAAGACTGAAAGAGTAGCCGAGACCCCCTTAAGCGCATCGTGATTTTGACTAACTTCGGGTGGATTTCCCGTAACTTGGGGGATATTTCCAGTCCCTTGGACGATAAACTAAGTCGTGATGGCCTTGTTTTGCAGTGAAATGGACACAGCGAAACTTTTTGAACGCTCACTTTCTAGCTTGTGGGCCGAAATATAGGCACACTTGACTTGAAGACTGAAACAGTAGCCGAGACCACGTTATGCGCATCATGAATTTGATCAACTTCGGCTCGATTTCCCGGGACTTGGGGGATATTTTCAGTTCCGGGGACTCTAAACTAACTCCTCATGGCCTTGGTTTGCATTGAAAGGAACACAGCACAATTTTTTGAAAGCACACTTTCGAGATTCTGGGCCAAAATATAGCCCCACTTCACTTAAGACTGAAAGAGTAGCCGAGACCGCCTTGCTCGCATCGTGAGTTTGACAAACTTCGGGTCGATATTCCGGAACTTGAGGGATAATTTCCAGTCCCAGAAACTCTAAACTAACTCCTGATGGCCTTGGTTTGCAGTGAAATGGACAGAGCAAAACTCTTTGAACGCTCACCTTCGAGCTTCCTGGCCGAAATAAAGCCCCACTTTACTTTAAGACTTAAAGAGTAACCGAGACCACCTTACGCGCATTGTGATTTTGACAAACTTCGGGTGGATCTCCCGGAACTTGGGGAACATTTTCCAGTCCCTTGGACGCTAACCTAAGTCCTGATGGCCTTGTTTTGCAGTGAAATGGACACAGGAAAACTTTTTGAACGCTCACTTTCGAGCTTGTGGGCCGAAATATAGCCACACTTTACTTTAAGACTCAAACAGTAGCCGAGACCGCATTTCGCGCATCGTGATTGTGATCAACTTCGGCTTGCTCTCCCGGAACTTGGGGAATATTTTCCAGTCCCGGGGACCCTAAACTAACTTTTGATAGCTTTGGTTTGCAGTGAAATGCACACAGCAAAACATTTTGAACGCTCAATTTCGAGCTTCGGGACAGAAGTATAGCCCCACTTCACTTTAAGACTGAAAGGGTAGCCGAGACCGCTTTGGGAGCATCGTGATTTTGACCAACTTTAGCTCGATTTACCGGAACTTGGGGAATATTTTCCAGTCCCAGGGACGCTAAACTAACACGTGATGGCCTTGTTTTTCAGTCAAAGAACACAGCAAAACTTTTTGAACGCTCACTCTCGGGCTTCTGGGCCGAAATATAGCCCCACTTCACTGTAAGACTGAAACAGTAGCCGATACCGCATTTCGTGCATCGTGATTTTCATCAACTTCGGTTCGCTTCCCCGGAACTTGGGCAATAATTTTTAGTGCCGGGGACTCTAAACTAACTCCTGATGGCCTTGGTTTGCAGTGAAATGGACACAGCGAAACTTTTTGAACGCTCACTCTCGAGCTTCTGGACCGAAATATAGCCCCACTTTACTTTAAGACTGAAAGAGTAGCCGAGACCGTCTTGCGCAAATCGTGATTTTGACCAACTTCGGGTCGGTTTCCCGGAACTAGGGGGTTATATTCCATTTCCGCGGGCTCTAAACTAACTCCTGATGGCCTTGGTTTTCAGTGGATTTCCCTGAACTTGGGCGATATTTTCCAGTCCCGAGGAGTCGAAACTAACTCCTGATGGCCTTGGTTTGCAGTGAAATGAACACAGTAACACTTTAAACGCTTATTTTCGAGTTTCTGGGATGAAATATAGCCCCACTTCACTTTAAGACTGAAAGAGTAGGCGAGACCGCCTTACGCGCATCGTGATTTTAAGCAACTTCCGCTCGATTTTCTAGAATTTTGGCGATATTTTTAAGTCCCGGGGTCTCTAAACTAACTCCTGATGGCCTTGGTTTGCAGTGAAATGGACGCAGGAAATTTTTTTGAACGCTCAGTTTCGAGCTTCTCGGCCGAAATACAACCGTATTTCACTTTAAGACTGAAATAGTAGGCGAGACGGCGTTACGAGCATCGTGATTTTGACCAAGTTCAGCTCGATTTCCCGGAACTTGGGGGATATTTTCCAGTCCGGGGGAATTTAAACTAACTCCTGATGGCCTTGGTTTGCAGTTAAATGCACAAAGCGTAACTTTTTAAAGGGTCACTTTCGAGCTTCTGGACCGAAATATAGCCCCACTTTACTTTAAGACTGAAAGAGATGCCGAGACCGTCTTACGCAAATCGTGATTTTGACCAACTTCGGGTCGCTTTCCCGGAACTAGGGGGATATATTCCATTTCCGCGGGCTCTAAACTAACTCCTGATGGCCTTGGTTTTCAGTGAAATCGACAAAGGAAAGCTTTTTGAACACTCTCTTTGTAGCTTCTGGGGCGAAATAGAATCCCACTTCACTTTCAGACTGAAATAGTAGCCGAGACCGCCTCACGCGCATCGTGAGTTAGACCAAGTTCAGCTCCATTTCACGCAACTTTTGGGATATTTTCCAGTCCGGGGGACTCTAAACTAACTCTGGATGGCGTTGGTGTGCACTGAAATGCGCACAGCATAACTTTTTTAACGCCCACTTTGGAGCTTCTGGGCCGAAATATAGCCCCACTTCACTTTAAGACTGAAAGAGTAGCCGAGGCCGCTTTAGGGGCATCGTGATTTTGACCAACTTCGGCTTGAGTTGCCAGAACTTAAAAGATATTTTCCAGTCCCGGGGACTCTAATCTAACTTATGATGGCCTTGGTTTTCAGTGAAATTCAGAGAGGAAAACTTTTTGAACGCTCACTTTCGAGCTTCTGGACCGAAATATAGCCCTACTTCACTTTAAGACTGAAAGAGTAGCCGAGACCGCCTTACGCGAATCGTTATTTTGACCAACTTCGTCTCGATATCGCGGAACTTGGGAGATATTTTCCAGTTCCGGGGACTGTAAACTACTTCCTGAGGGCCTTGCTTTGCAGTGAAATGGGCAAATCATAACTTTTTGAACGCTCACTTTCGAGCTTCTGGGCCGAAATATACAGCCACCTCACTTTAAGACTCAAAGAGTAGCCGAGACTGCTTTACGCGCATCGTGATTTTGACAAACTTCGGCTCTATTTCCCGAAACTTCGGGGATATTTTGATGTGCCGGAGACTGTAAACTATCTCCTGAATGGCTTGGTTCGCGGTGAAATGGACACAGGAAAACTTTTTGAACTTTCACTTTCGAGCTTCTGGGCCGAAATAGAGCCCGAGTTCACTTTAAGAATGAAAGAATAGCCGAGACCGCCTTACGTGCACCGATATTTTGACCAACTTTGGCTCTATTTCCCGGGAAATGGGGAGTATTTTCCGGTACCGAGGACTCTAAAGTAACTCCTGATTGCCTTGGTTTGCATTGAAATGAACACAGCCAAACTTTTTGAACTTTCACTTTGTAGCTTCTCGGCCGAAATAAAGCCCCAGTTCACTTTAAGAATGAAAGAGTAGCCGAGACCGCCTTACGCGCATCGTAATTTTGACAAAATTCGGCTGGATTTCCCCGAACTTGGGCGATATTTTCCAGTCCCGAGGAGTCTAAACTAACTCCTGATGGCCTTGGTTTGCAGTGAAATGAACACAGTAACACTTTTTAAACGCTTATTTTCGAGTTTCTGGGATGAAATATAGCCCCACTTCACTTTAAGACTGAAAGAGTAGCCGAGACCGCCTTACGCGCATCGTGATTTTGAGCAATTTCCGCTCGATTTTCTAGAATTTTCCCAATATTTTCAAGTCCCGGGGTCTCTAAACTAACTCCTGATGCCCTTGGTTTGCAGTGAAATGGACGCAGGAAATTTTTTTGAACGCTCAGTTTCTAGCTTTAGGGCCGAAATACAACCGTATTTCACTCTAAGACTGAAATAGTAGGCGAGACCGCGTTACGAGCATCGTGATTTTGACCAAGTTCAGCTCGATTTCCCGGAACTTAAGGGATATTTTCCAGTCCAGGGGACTTTAAACTAACTCCTGATGGCCTTGGTTTGCAGTTAAATTCACAAAGCGTAACTTTTTAAAGGGTCACTTTCGAGCTTCTGGGCCGAAATATAGCCCCACTTTACTTTAAGACTGAAAGAGTAGCCGAGACCGTCTTACGCGCATCGTGATTTTGACCAACTTCCGTTCGATTTCCCGGAACTTCGGAGATATATTCCAGTCCCGAGGACTCTAAACTAACTGCTGATGGCCTTGGTTTTCAGTGAAATGGACACAGCCAAACTCTTTGAACGTTCACTTTCGAGCTTCTGGGCCGAAATGTAGCCCCACTTCACTTTAAGACTGAAAGAGTAGCCGGGACCGCCTTACGCGCATGGTAATTTTGTCGAACTTCGGCTTGATTTACTGGGACTTGGGGGATATTTTCCAGGCCCGGAAGCTCTAAACTAACTCCTGAATGCCTTGGTTTTTAGTGAAATGGACACAGGTAAAAGGAGCGCATGCTAGGTTTCCAGGTTGTAGGCCGAAATATAGCCCCACTTTATTTTAAGACTGAAAGTGTACACGAAACCGCCTTTAGCGCATCGAAATTTTTAGCCACTATGGCTCGATCTGCCAAAAGTTGGGGGATATTTTCCAGTCCCGGGGACTCTACCCTAGCTCTTGATGGCCTTAGTTTTCAGTAAAATGGTCACAGTTAACAGGAGCGCACGCTCGGTGTCGAGCTTCTAGGCCGAAATGTAGCCCCAGTTCATTTTAAGACTGAAAGAGTAAACGAAACTGCGGCACGCTTATCGTAATTTTAAGAAAGTATGGCTCAATTTGCCGAAACTTGGAGGATAGCTTCCAGTCTCGAGGATTCTAAACTATCTCCTGATGGACTTAGTTCTTAGTGAAATGGACACGGGTAAAAGGAGAGCACGCTCGGTGTCGAGCTTGTAGAACCGAAATATAGCCCCACTTCATTTTCGGAGTAAACGAGTAGCCGAAACCGCCTTACGCGCATCGTGATTTTGAGCATGTTTGGCTCGATTTGCCGGAATTCGGGGAATATTTTCCCGTCCCGAGAACTCTATGCTAACTCCTGATGAACTTAGTTTTCAGTGATATGTACACAGGCAAAAAGAACGCACGCTCGGTGTTGAGCTTGTCGGCCGAAATATAGCCCCACTTCATTTTAAGACTGAAAGAGTAGCCGAGACCGCCTTACGCGCATCGTGATTTTGAGCAACTTTGGCTCGATCTGCCAGAGTTTGGGAAATATTTTCCAGTCCCAAGGACTCTAAACTAACTCCTGATGGCCTAAGATGTCAGTGAAATGGACACAGGTAAAATTAGCGCACGCCCGGTGTCGAGGTTCTAGGTCGAAATATAGCCCGCCTTAATTTTAAGACTGAAAGAGTAGCCGAGACCGCCTTACGCGCATTGTGATTTTGGGCCACTTTTGCTCGATTTCCCGGAGGTTGGCGAATAATTTAAAGTCCCGGGGACGCTAAAGTAACTCTCGATGACCTTGGTTTGCAGTTTAATGAACACAGCAAAACATTCTGAACGCTCACCTTCGAGCTTCAGGGCCGAAGTATAGCCCTACTTAAATTTAAGACTGAAAAAATAGCCGAGAGCCCGTTACGCGCATCGTAATTTTCATCATCGTCGGCGCCATTTCCTGGAACTTAGAGAATATTTTCCAGTCCCGGGGACTCTAAACTAACTCGTGATGGCCTTGGTTTGCAGTGAAATGGACACAGCAAAACTTTTTGAACGCTCACCTTCGAGCTTGTGGGCGTAAATATAGCCACACTTCACTTTAAGACTAAAACAGTAGCCGAAACCGCGTTACGCGCATCGTGATTTTGATCAACTTCTGCTCGGTTTTCTGGAACTTGGGGAATATTTTCCAGTCCCGGGGACTCTAAACTAACTCCTGATTGCCATGGTTTGCAGGGAAATTCACACAGCACAAGTTTTTGAACGCACACTTTCGAGCTTCTAGGCCGAAATATAGTCCCACATCACTTACGACTTAAAGAGTAGCCGAGACCGGCGTGCGCGCATCGTGATTTTGACCAACTGCGGGCCGACATTTCGCAACTTGGAGGATATTTTCCAGTCCCAGGGACTCTAAACTAACCCTTGATGGCCTTGGTTTGCAGTGAAATGGAGACAGCAAAACTTTTTGAACGCTCACCTTCAAACTTCTGGGCCGAAATATAGCCCACTTTACTTTAATACTGAAGAAGTAGCCGAGACCGCCTTACGCACATCGTGATTTTGACAAACTTCGGGTTGATTTCCCGGAACTTGGGGGATATTTTCCAGTCCCTTGGACGCTAAACTAGGTGCCGATGGCCTATTTTTGCAGTGAAATGGACACAGCAAAGGTTTTTGAACGCTCACTTTCGAGCTTGTGGGCTTAAATATAGCCAGACTTCACTTTAAGACTGAAACAGTAGCGAAGACCACGTTTCGCGCATCGTGATTTTGATCAACTTCGCCTCGATTTCCCGGAACTTGCGAAATATTTTCCAGTCCCGGGGTCTCTAAACTAACTCGTGCTGGTCTTGGTTTGCAGTGAAACGGAAACAGAAAAAGTTTTTGAACGCATACTTTCGAGCTTCTGGACCGAAATAGAAGCCCACTTCACTTGAAGACTGAAAGAGTAGCCGAGACCGCCTTTCGTGCATCGTGATTTTGAGCAACTTCGGCTCGATTTGCCGGAACTAAGGGGATATATTCCAGTTCTGAGGACTGTAAACTAATTCCTGATGGCCTTGGTTTGAAGTAAAATGGACCCAGCAAAAGTTTTTGAACGCTCAATTTCGAGCTTCTGGGCCAAAATATAGCCCCCCATTACTTTAACACTGAAAGAGTAGCCGAGACCGTCTTACGCGCATCGTGATTTTGACAAACTTCGGGTTGATTTCCCGGAACTTGGGGGATATTTTCCAGTCACGGGGACTCTCAACTAACTCCTGCTTGTCTTGGTTTGCAGTGAAATGGACACAGCGAAAGTTTTTGAAGGCTCACTCTCGAGCTTCTGGGCCGAAATAGAGCCCCATTTTACTTTAAGACTGAAAGAATAGGCGAGACCGTCTTGAGCGAATCGTGATTTTGGCCACTTTCGTGTCCAATTCCCGAAACTTGGGGGATATATTCCAGTCAAAGGGACTCTAAAGTAACTCCTGATGGCCTTGGTTTTCAGTGAAATGGACAGAGCACAACTTTGGAGCTTCTGGACAGAAATATAGCCACACGTTACTTCAAGAGGTGCCCTCTGTAATTTTCAACTATGGCCATTTGGACCAGAAAAAATCAAATTCCTCAAACTTTCTCAGATGAATGGTCTAGATAAGTGATTCACAAAAATATAACTTTCAGTTCAATTCGATTCGTATTTTAGCGCTGGGGCCACCATCTTGGTTTTGTCCCTCTGAGAGGGCTTTCAGCGGCCATTTTAGGGCACATTTTTAACAATTTGCCATACAAAGAAAACGATCTAACTCCAGGGAAAAACCCTTTATTCGAGACAAGCAAATGTTTCTTGTTACGTTGAGAGGCTGTTTTGGCAATTTGATCATCACCTGATTTTTCTACAGAATTTTAAATTTCTTCGCTTTCGGACCACTCATGAAGCGCCATAAAAAAGGCGAAGTTTAAAGGAAAATATCGCCAAAAGTACATCACTTGAGATCCCAAAGCTACCCTCCACTTAAAGAGCAATGTCTCACCTGTGAAAACATGCAATAAAATTTTGGGGCAGTTAAAACTGTAAAATGTTAGAAGAAGAAGTTTAAGCTGTGTTTTTGTCAACAAAGACCGCTGTCCTAAGTAGCATAATAACGTGAAAATAACGATGCACAGAGAAAATAATGATATATTCCACTTATCTCGCGACATGTCGACAACTGGATGTTCCACGATGCCTCATGTTATATTTCCAGTATGTTTCAGCCACATTTTCGGTGATTAGTGTACGGAATCACTCTCAGACATTGCCACGGCTAAGCAGATTTCAACTCTCCGAAGGCCGCTTCATAACATCTATCAATATTATTTGTCTTTCGCCTCATAAGCCGCCGTTTCCAAGAAGTTTAACAATTTGCTGAGATCCTAACTGACCCAAAAGTCTGTTAGCAACCTTTAAAATCTTCCTTTTAATCGAGGATTCTCATCAAGAACTCGTTTAAGCTCAGTTCTGTTTTGATCTGTTATGCACCCGCCATTATTCCACAGATTGCGTTACATTTGACAAATGCGCATTCCAACGGGTAGGGTAGGGTGGGTAGGAAGTGAAAATGTAACCGATATTAAAGCCATTTTACGCATTTTGTGGCTAAACTAGTTACTGGCTTTCCCAGAATGATTTGAACATGAGCTTCTGCTTGCAGGTATTTTCTAGGTTATTTTTGCAGGGTAGGGTGGGGGGTCGTGTATTAAAAAAAAAAAAAAAAGAAAAAAAGAAAACGATAGACAGTATCAAGTCAAAAGATTATGATCTGTGTATCTTGATCAGCTTTATCAGTTCATTAGTGAGGCTCTATTAGGGGTTTTCAGGAGACTGGATATTTGGGTAAAAAATTAACAGGATGCAAGAAATTTAGGGGAAAAATTAATGCGGTAGAGCATGTTTAGATCAGATAAAGCGGGACAGTTGTGTCTTTCGGTGCCGGAAGTGCCATCAAATTTTGCAAAAGACAACAGGCTGACGAATAGTGCGTAGGAAGTAATGATAAGCGACGTTTTATTGAAACTTCTTACATTTTCTTAGCCGTGTCACTTTTCCATCAGAAAAGAAAATGTTCAGAAAATTACTGAAGGGCAGTTAAGGACGGTACCTTCTTTTTTAGGCATGGTTTAAACGCCAGGCGCGCGCTTGGGTTGGAACTAGTGACGTAATTAACTACCCTACCAAGCGTGCGACTTAAAAAAAAATTCTGTTGTGGCCGAAACAAATTTCGCACTAAAATTACGAGCCTGTACTAAAACCGGGATTACCAGAAAAGCAGCATATCGCTAAGCACTAACTGTGAGCGGCTCCCAGCTGAAAAACTACCTTTTGTCGTATCCGTAGAAAAAATCATACTGAAATTCAACTGTAGATGGCATAATGCGCGCGCAAAACAACTGCGAGAGACGTCAATGTTTAACTTACTTGGAAAGTAACAGGAAAAAAAGTAACGGACACCGACAAAGTTTTCGAAAGGATGAAACAACTCATTTAACTTTTAACAAAGGGGTGATTACAGCTACATTTTATGGTATGAATTGGAAGTGACCAGCCTATTCCACAATGCGTTAGTTTTTGGCTGCGAGGAAAAGTTATGTAGACTGTATTTTGGCTAAGCCAGAGGAGTGCAGTTGCGACGATTCTGTTATTAAATACATATCAAAAGTGGTTTAATGTTACCAATTACCACGTAGTTTAAAGATGTTTTTTAATATGTTTAGTTTTCTGCATGTAAAGGCGAACCTTAGGAGAATCTGTGAAGATATATCTTACTTTTTTTTCAGAAAAATGCTACCGTCAGCAGTAGCTAATTATCTCGGAAAAATTAATGACTACCCCCAGTTTTCTTTGTGGATTCTAATAATCCTGGCTAAGATCTACTTTTTCACGTTTTCTTAATCTGGCGGAAACACGTTTGTATTTTGTAGGCACCATTCGTTATGAGCCTGAGGCACCCCACGGCCGCTAATGTCGTTCAGTTCTGTGATGGAGTGCACAGCTGCATGTCTGCACAAGACTAGTTTTCAACCCTATGCAGGGCGCTTTAAAATACCCGCATCTATCAAGCGAAGCACTAATGTTGACGCTTAGCTTTCTAAAGACTTTGTAGATGCGTTTAAGGCACACAAGTTGAATGAGTCATAAGCAATTGGATGAGTTAACTGACACTTGTCAAAAATATCTGCAGCTTGATTCTCAGCAGTTGTTGTGTCTTCTTGGAGGACCTTCTCCTGTCTGTTTCTAAGCTTTGAAGCCATTCTCGAGAGGAAGGATTAAACGTGGCAAGGAGTCAGGAACTCATCACAGGTGAACCGCCTAATTCTGGCCTCATCTTTTGAGCGCCTCATCTTTTGTGCTACAGTAATTGCTTCGACTTTTATGGCCGTTTCCTGACCCGGGAAAAACTTTTCTTGCGCACTGCTTGTCAGTCTGTTGCCTTTCTCACCATGTGATGGCATTTCGGGCAGCGAAAGATACAAGTATAATGCTGAACAAAAAAAAACAATGAAGAGGTTTTTTATTGGAGTTCTATCCGTATTCTATTTGTAATAAATGAAAATTCTCGTCAAAAACTAATGGCTGTCAATGAGATTAGGATAGTTGT
Source organism: Orbicella faveolata (assembly GCF_042242905.1). Lineage (NCBI taxonomy): Eukaryota > Metazoa > Cnidaria > Anthozoa > Scleractinia > Merulinidae > Orbicella > Orbicella faveolata. Next base: position 30,932,245 of record NW_028301564.1, read on the forward strand.
TTACAAATATAGTGTGAAATGTTGTGCCTCGATCACTTTGCAGACACAAAGGTTGCCATGTAAGAAATTCGTGTTAAACGGTACAGAATTCGGGACACATTTCATTCTCTGTTTATTTCTCCAGCCCGGTCTTTATCTATCTATTCAGTGTAACAAGTGTGGGCTTCGAAATCACTAACAAGGAGCTGCGTTACCTAACCTTAAAACCCCTAATATCTGATACAAAACTTTCATATTCCACCGCGATATAAGTACTAAGAGTCCAGAATAAATGCTTATAGCAGTTGACATACAATTATTTTATCCTAAATAGCTTGCCATTGTTGAGGCCACATAGTGGGAGAGGGGGAGGGGGGGTGTCGGTGTATCCCTTATCCTGTAAATTTTTGTCCTAAATATCTTGTATCCTGTTAAATCCAGCTCAACGATTTCCTACTCAATTAATATCCTGTTTTATCTGATCTAAACATGCTCTACCCCAGTAATATTTCCCCTAAATTTCTTGCATCGTATTAACTTTTTACCCAAATATCCAGTATCCCGAAAACCCCTAATAGGGCCTCACTGATGAACTGATAAAGCTGATCAAGATACACAGATCATAATCTTTTGACCTGATACTGTCTATCGTTTTCTTTTTTCTTTTCTTTTCACAGAAATGCGTAAAATGGCTTTTATGTCGGTTACATTTTCACTTCCTACCCACCCTACCCTACCCGTCGGAATGCGCATTTGTCAAATGTAACGCAATCTGTGGAATAATGGCGGGTGCATAACAGATCAAAACAGAACTGAGCTTAAACGAGTTCTTGATGAGAATCCTCGATTAAAAGGAAGATTTTAAAGGTTGCTAACAGACTTTTGGGTCAGTTAGGATCTCAGCAAATTGTTAAACTTCTTGGAAACGGCGGCTTATGAGGCGAAAGACAAATAATATTGATAGATGTTATGAAGCGGCCTTCGGAGAGTTGAAATCTGCTTAACCGTGGCAATGTCTGAGAGTGATTCCGTACACTAATCACCGAAAATGTGGCTGAAACATACTGGAAATATAACATGAGGCATCGTGGAACATCCAGTTGTCGACATGTCGCGAGATAAGTGGAATATATCATTATTTTCTCTGTGCATCGTTATTTTCACGTTATTATGCTACTTAGGACAGCGGTCTTTGTTGACAAAAACACAGCTTAAACTTCTTCTTCTAACATTTTACAGTTTTAACTGCCCCAAAATTTTATTGCATGTTTTCACAGGTGAGACATTGCTCTTTAAGTGGAGGGTAGCTTTGGGATCTCAAGTGATGTACTTTTGGCGATATTTTCCTTTAAACTTCGCCTTTTTTATGGCGCTTCATGAGTGGTCCGAAAGCGAAGAAATTTAAAATTCTGTAGAAAAATCAGGTGATGATCAAATTGCCAAAACAGCCTCTCAATGTAACAAGAAACATTTGCTTGTCTCGAATAAAGGGTTTTTCCCTGGAGTTAGATCGTTTTCTTTGTATGGCAAATTGTTAAAAATGTGCCCTAAAATGGCCGCTGAAAGCCCTCTCAGAGGGGCAAAACCAAGATGGTGGCCCCAGCGCTAAAATACGAATCGAATTGAACTGAAAGTTATATTTTTTGTGAATCACTTATCTAGACCATTCATCTGAGAAAGTTTGAGGAATTTGATTTTTTCTGGTCCAAATGGCCATAGTTGAAAATTACAGAGGGCACCTCTTAAGACTGAAAGCGTAGATGAGACCGCCTTACGCGCATCGTTATTTTGACGAACTTCGAATGGATTTCCCGGAACTTGGGGGATATTTTGCAGTCCCTTGGACGCTAAACTAAGTCCTGATGGCCTTGTTTTGAAGTAAAATGGACACAACAAAACTTTTTGAACACTCACTTTCTAGCTTGTGGGCCGAAATATAGCCACACTTCACTTTAGGACTGACACAGTAGCCGAGACCACGTTACGCGCATCATGAATTTGATCAACTTCGGCTCGATTTCCCCGGACTTGGCGGATATTCTTCAGTCCCGGGGACTCTAAACTAACTTCTGATGGCCTTGGTTTGCACTGAAAGTGAGAGAGCAAAACTTTTTAAACACTCACTTTCGAGCTTCTGGGCCGAAATATTGCCCCACTTCACTTTAAGACTGAAAGAGTAGCCGAGACCACATTACGCACATCGTGATTTTGACCAACTTCGGCTCGATTTACCGGAACTTGGGGGATATTTTCCAGTCCCGAGGACTCTTAAGTAACCCCTGATGGCCTTGGTTTGCATTGAAATGGATACAGCAAAACTTGTTGAACGCTCACTTTTGAGCTTCTGGGCCGAAATATAGCCCCACTTCACTTTAAGACTGAAAGAGTAGTCGAGACCGTCTTACGCGCATCGTGATTTTGACCAACGTCTTCTCGATTTTCTGGAACTTGGGAAATACATTCCACTGCCGGGGACTCTAAACTAACTCCTGATAGCCTTGGTTTGCAGTGAAATAGACACAGTAATTTTTTTTGAGCTTTGAGCTTGTGGGCCGAAATAGAGCCCCACCTCACTTTAAGACTGAAGGAGTAGCCGACACCGCCTTAAGCGCACCGTGATTTTGACCAACTTCGGCTCGATTTGCCGGAACTTGGGGGATATTTTCCAGTCCCGGGGACTCTAAATTAACTCCTGATTGTCTTGGTTTTCAGTGAAATGGACACAGCGAAACTTTTTGAACGCTCACTCTCGAGCTTCTGGACCGAAATATAGCCCCACTTTACTTTAAGACTGAAAGAGTAGCCGAGACCGTCTTGCGCAAATCGTGATTTTGACCAACTTCGGGTCGGTTTCCCGGAACTTGGGGAATATATTCCATTTCCGCGAGCTCTAAACTAACTCCTGATGGCCTTGGTTTTCAGTAAAATGGACAAAGGAAAGCATTTTGAACACTCTCTTTGTAGATTCTGGGTCGAAATAGAATCCCACTTCACTTTCAGACTGAAATAGTAGCCGAGACCGCCTGACGCGCATCGTGAGTTAGACCAAGTTCAGCTCGATTTCACGCAACTTTTGGGATATTTTCCAGTCCGGGGGACTCTAAACTAACTCCGGATGGCCTTGGTGTGCACTGAAATGCGCACAGCATAACTTTTTGAACGCCCACTTTGGAGCTTCTGGGCCCTAATATAGCCCCACTTCACTTAAGACTGAAAGAGTAGCCGAGACCGCCTTGCTCGTGAGTTTGACAAACTTCGGGTCGATATTCCGGAACTTGGAGGATATTTCCCAGTCCCAGGAACTCTAAACTAACTCCTGATGGCCTTGGTTTGCATTGAAATGGACAGAGGAAAACTTTTTGAACGCTCACCTTCGAGCTTCTGGGCCGAAATATAGCCACACTTCACGTAAGAGTGAAAGAGTAGCCGAGACCGCCTTGCTCGCATCGTGAGTTTGACAAACTTCGGGTGGATCTCCCGGAACTTGGGGAACATTTTCCAGTCCCTTGAACGCTAACATAAGTCCTGATTGCCTTGTTTTGCAGTGAAATGGACACAGCAAAACTTTTTGAACGCTCACTTTTAAGCTTGTGGGCCCAAATATAGCCACACTTCACTTTAAAACTGAAACAGTAGCCGAGACCGCATTTCGTGCATCGTGATTTTCATCAACTTCGGCTTGCTTTCCCGGAACTTGGGGAATATTTTCCAGTCCCGGGGACCCTAAACTAACTTTTGATAGCTTTGGTTTGCAGTGAAATGCACACAGCAAAACTTTTTGAACGCTCATTTTCGAGCTTCTGGACAGAAATATAGCCCCACTTCACTTTAAGACTGAAAGGGTAGCCGAGACCGCTTTGGGAGCATCGTGATTTTGACCAACTTTAGCTCGATTTACCGCAACTTGGGCAATATTTTCCAGTCCCAAGGACGCTAAACTAACTCGTGATGGCCTTGTTTTTCAGTCAAAGAACACAGCAAAACTTTTTGAACGCTCACTTTCGGGCTTCTGGGCCGAAATATGGCCCCACTTCATTTTAAGACTGAAACAGTAGCCGATACCGCATTTCGTGCATCGTGATTTTGATCAGCTTCGGTTCGATTCCCCGGAACTTAGGCAACATTTTTCAGTCCCGGGGACTCTAAACTAACCCCTGATGGCCTTGTTTGCAGTGATATGGACACAGCAAAACTTTTTCAACGCTCACTTTCGGGCTTCTGGCCCGAAATATAGCCCCACTTCACTTTAAGACAGAAAGAGTAGCCGAAACCACTTAAGGGGCATCGTGATTTTGACCAACCTCGGCTCAATTTCCCGGACCTTGGGGCATATTTTCTTTTCCCGGGGACGCTAAACTAACTCCTGATGGCCTTGGTTTGCAATGAAATGAACACAGCAAAACTTTTTGAACGCTCACTTTCGGTCTTCTGGCCCGAAATATAGCCCCACTTCACTTTAAGACTGAAAGAGTAGCCGAGACTACCTTACGCAAATCGTGATTTTGACCAACTTCGGCTCGACTTCCCGGAAGTTGCGGGATGTTTTCCAGTCCCGGGGACTCTAAACTACCTCCTGATGGCTTTGGTTTGCAGTGAAATAAACACAGGGAAACTTTTTGAACGCTCACGTTCAAGCTCCTGGGCAGGAATAAAGCCTCACTTCACTTTAAGACTGAAACAGTAAGCGAGACCGCCTAACGCGCACCGTGATTTTGACCAACTTCGGCTAAATTTCCCTGAACTTGGGGGATATTTTCCAGTCCCGAAGACTCTTAAGTAACCCCTGATGGCCTTCGTTTGCATTGAAATGGATACAGCAAAACTTTTTGAACGTACACTTTTGAGCTTCTGGGCCGAAATATAGCCCCACTTCTCTTTAAGACTGAAAGACTAGCCAAAACCGTCTTGCGCGCATCGTGATTTTGACCAACGTCTTCTCGATTTTCCGGAACTTGGGAAATATATTGCAGTCCCGGGGACTCTAAACTAACTCCTGATGGCCTTGGTTTGTAGTGAAATGGACACAGCAAATTTTTTGCAGCGCTCACTTTCGAGCTTCTGGGCCGAAATAGAGCCCCACTTCACTTTAAGACTGAAAGAGTAGCCGAGGCCGCCTTAGGCGCATCGTGATTTTGACCAACTTCTGCTTGAGTTGCCAGAACTTAAAAGATATTTTCCAGTCCCGGGGACTCTAAACTAACTCATGATGGCCTTGGTTTTCAGTGAAATTCAGAGAGGAAAACTTTTTGAACGCTCACTTTCGAGCTTCTGGACCGAAATATAGCCCACTTCACTTTAAGACTGAAAGAGTAGCCGAGACCGCCTTACGCGATTCGTTATTTTGACCAACTTCGTCTCGATTTCGCGGAACTTGGGGGATATTTTCCAGTTCCGGGAACTTTAAACTACTTCCTGAGGGTCTTGCTTTGCAGTGAAATGGGCACAGCATAAGTTTTTGAACTCTTAGTTTCGAGCTTCTGGGCCGAAATATAGAGCCACGTCACTTTAAGACTAAAAGAGTAGCCGACACTGCTTTACGCGCATGGTGCTTTTGACAAACTTCGGCTCGATTTCCCGGAACTTGGGGGATATTTTGATGTCCCGGACACTGTAAACAATCTGCTGATGTGGCTTGGTTTGCGGTGAAATGGACACAGCAAAACTTTTTGAACTTTCACTTTCGAGCTTCTGAGCCGAAATATAGCCCCAGTTCACTTTAAGAATGAAAGGGTAGCCGAGACCGCCTTACGCGCATCGTGATTATGACAAAATTCGGCTCGATTTCTCCGAACTTGGGCGGTATTTTCCAGTCCCGAGGAGTCTAAACTAACTCCTGATGGCCTTGTTTTGCAGTAAAATGAACACAGCAAAACTTTTTGAACTTTCACTTTCTAGCTTCTCGGCCGAAATATAGCCCCAGTTCACTTTAAGACTAAAAGAGTAGCCGAGACCGCCTTACGCGCATCGTGATTTTGAGCAACTTGCGCTCCATTTTCTAGAATTTTGGCGATAGTTTCAATTCCCGGGGACTCTAAACTAACTCCTGATGGCCTTGGTTTGCAGTGAAATGGACGCAGGAAAACTTTTTGAACGCTCAGTTTCGAGCTTCTGGGCCGAAATACAACCGTATTTCACTTTAAGACTGAAATAGTAGCCGACACCGCCTTACGAGCATCGTGATTTTGACCAAGTTCAGCTCGATTTCCCGGAACTTGGGGGATATTTTTCAGTCCGGGGGACTTTAAACTAACTCCTGATGGCCATGGTTTGCAGTTAAATGCACAAAGCGTAACTTTTTAAAGGGTCACTTTCGAGCTTCTGGGCCGAAATGTTGCCCTACTTTACTTTAAGACTGAAAGAGTAGCCGAGACCGTCTTACGCGCATCGTGATTGTGACCAACTTCCGTTCGATTTCCCGGAACTTCGGTGATATATTCCAGTCCCGGGGACTCTAAACTAACTGCTGATGGCCTTGGTTTGCAGTGAAATGGACAGAGCACATTTTTTTGAACGCTCACTTTCGAGCTTCTGGGCGGAAATATTGCCCCAGGTGACTTTAAGAATGAAAGAGTAACCGGCACCGCCTTACGCGCATCGTGATTTTGACCAACTTTGGCTCGATATCCCGGGAAATGGGGGATATTTTCCGGTAGCGGGAACTCTAAAGTAACTCCTGATTGCCTTGGTTTGCAGTGAAATGGACACAGTACAACTTTTTGAACGCTCACGTTTGAGCTTCTGGGCCGAAGCATAGCCCTACTTCACTTTAAGACTGAAAGACTAACCGAGACCGCCTTACGCGCATCGTGATTTTGGGCTACTTCGGCTCGATTTCCCGGAACTTGGGAGATAATTCCCAGTCCCGGGCACTCGAAACTAATTCCTGATGGCCTTGGTTTTCAGTGAAATGGACACAGCCAAACTTTTTGAACGTTCACTTTTGAGCTTCTGGGCCGAAAAATAGCCCCACTTCACTTTAAGACTGAAAGAGTAGCCGGGACCGCCTTACGCGCATGGTAATTTTGTCGAACTTCGGCTTGATTTCCTGGTACTTGGGGGATATTTTCCAGTTTCGGAAGCTCTAAACTAACTTTTGAATGCCTTGGTTTTAATTGAAATGGACACAGGTAGAAGGGGCGCACGCTAGGTTTCCAGGTTGTAGGCCGAAATATAGCCCCACTTTATTTTAAGACTGAAAGTGTACACGAAACCGCCTTAAGCGCATCGAAATTTTTAGCCACTACGGCTCGATCTGCCAAAACTTGGGGGATATTTTCCAGTCCCGGGGACTCTACCCTAACTCTTGATGGCCTTAGTTTTCAGTAAAATGGTCACAGGTAACAGGAGCGTACGCTCGGTGTCGAGCTTCTAGGCCGAAATGTAGCCCCAGTTCATTTTAAGACTGAAAGAGTAAACGAAACTGGCGTAGGCTTATTGTAATTTTAAGAAAGTATGGCTCAATTTGCCGAAACTTGGAGGATACCTTCCAGTCTCGAGGATTCTAAACTATCTCCTGATGGACTTAGTTCTTAGTGAAATGGACACAGGTAAAAGGAGAGCACGCTCGGTGTTGAGCTTCTCGGCCGAAATATAGCCCCACTTCATTTTAAGACTGAAAGAGTAGCCGGGACCGCCTTACGCGCATCGTGATTTTGAGAAACTTTGGCTCGATCTGCCAGAATTTGGGAAATATTTTCCAGTCCTAAGGACTCTAAACTAACTCCTGATGGCCTAAGATGTCAGTGAAATGGACGCAGGTAAAATTAGCGTACGCCCAGTCTCGAGGTTCTAGGTCGAAATATAGCCCCCCTTAATTTTAAGACTGAAAGAGTAGCCGAGACCGCCTTACGCGCATCGTGATTTTATGCCACTTTTGCTCGATTTCTCGGAAGTTGGCGAATAATTTAAAGTCGCAGGGACGCTAAAATAACTCCAAATGACCTTCATTTGCAGTTTAATGAACACAGCAAAACATTCTGAACTCTCACCTTCAAGCTTCTGGGCCGAAATATACCCCACTTTACTTTAATACTGAAAAAGTAGCCGAGACCACGTTTCGCGCATCGTGATTTTGATCAACTTCGGCTCGATTTCCCGGAACTTGCGAGATATTTTCCAGTCCTGGGGACTCTAAACTAACTCGTGCTGGTCTTGGTTTGCAGTGAAACGAAAACAGAAAAAGTTTTTGAACCCATACTTTCGAGCTTCTGGATCGAAATAGAAGCCCACTTCACTTGAAGACTGAAAGAGTAGCCGAGATCGCCTTACGTGCATCGTGATTTTGAGCAACTTGGGCTCGATTTGCCGGAACTAAGGGGATATATTCCAGTTCTGAGGACTGTAAACTAATTCCTGATGGCCTTGGTTTGCAGTAAAATAGACTCAGCAAAACTTTTTGAACGCTCAATTTCGAGCTTCTGGGCCAAAATATAGCCCCCAATTACTTTAACACTGAAAGAGGAGCCGAGACCGTCTTACGCGCATCGTGATTTTGACAAACTTCGGGTTGATTTCCCGGAACTTGGGGGATATTTTCCAGTCCCGGGAACTCTCAACTAACTCCTGCTTGTCTTGGTTTGCAGTGAAATGGACACAGCGAAAGTTTTTGAAGGCTCACTCTCGAGCTTCTGGGCCGAAATAGAGCCCAATTTTACTTTAAGACTGAAAGAGTATGCGAGACCGTCTTGAGCGAATCGTGATTTTGACCAATTTCGCGTTTATTTCCCGAAACTTGGCGGGTATATTCCAGTCAAAGGGACTCTAGAGTAACTCCTGATGGCCTTGGTTTTCAGTGAAATGGACAGAGCACAACCATGGAGCTTCTGGGCAGAAATATAGCCACACTTTACTTTAAGACTGAAAGAGTAGATGAGACCGCCTTACGCGCATCGTAATTTTGACGAACTTCGAATGGATTTCCCGGAACTTGGGGGATATTTTGCAGTCCCTTGGACACTAAACTAAGTCCTGATGGCCTTGTTTTGAAGTAAAATGGACACAACAAAACTTTTTGAACGCTCGCTTTCTAGCTTGTGGGCCGAAATATAGCCACACTTCACTTTAGGACTGACACAGTAGCCGAGACCACCTTACGCGCATCATGAATTTGATAAACTTCGGCTCCATTTCCCCGGACTTGGGGGATATTCTCCAGTCCCGGGGACTCTAAACTAACTTCTGATGGGCTTGGTTTGCACTGAAAGTGAGAGAGGAAAACTTTTTAAACACTCACTTTGGAGCTTCTGGGCCGAAATATTGCCCCACTCAACTTTAAGACTGAAAGAGTAACCGAGACCACCTTACGCACATCGTGATTTTGACCAACTTCGGCTCGATCTACCGGAACTTGGGGGATATTTTCTAGTCCCGAGGACTCTTAAGTAACCCCTGATGGCCTTGGTTTGCATGGAAATGGATACAGCAAAACTTGTTGAACGCTCACTTTTGAGCTTCTGGGCCGAAATATAGCCCCACTTCACTTTAAGACTGAAAGATTAGCCGAGACCGTCTTACGTGCATCGTGATTGAGCAACGTCTTCTCGATTTTCCGGAACTTGGGAAATACATTCCACTCCCGGGGACTTTAAACTAACTCCTGATAGCCTTGGTTTGCAGTGAAATAGACACAGTAATTTTTTTTGAGCTTTGAGCTTGTGGGCCGAGATAGAGCCCCACTTCACTTTGAGACTGAAAGACTAGCCGAGATCGCCTTACGCGCATCGTGATTTTGACCATTTTCGGATCGATTTCTCGGAACTTGGGGGACATTTTCCAGTCCCAGGGACTCTAAACTAACTCCTGATCGCCTTGCTTTGAATTGAAATGGACAGAGCAAAACTTTTTGAACGCTCACTTTCGAGGTTGCGGGCCGAAATATAGCCACGCCTTACTTTAAGACTGAAACAGTAGCCGAGACCGCATTTCGCGCATCGTGATTTTCATCAACTTCGGCTCGCTTTCCCGGAACTTGGGGAATATTTTCCAGTCCCGGGGACCCTAAAATAACTTTTGATCGCTTTGGTTTGCAGTGCAATGCACACAGCAAAACTTTTTGAACGCTCACTTTCGAGCTTCTGGACAGGAATATAGCCCGACTTTACTTTAAGACTGAAAGAGTAGCCGAAACCGCCTTACGTATATCGTAATTTTGACGAACTTCGAATGGATTTCCCGGAACTTGGGGTATATTTTGCAGTCCTTTGGACGCTAACCTAACTCCTGATGGCCTTGTTTTGAAGTGAAATGGACATAGCAAAACTTTTTGAACGCTCTCTTTCTAGCTTGTGGGCCGAAATATAGGCACACTTGACTTTTAGACTGAAACAGTAGCCGAGACCACGTTATGCGCATCATGAATTTGATCAACTTCGGCTCAAATTCCCGGGACTTGGGGGATATTTTCCAGTCCCGGGGACTCTAAACTAACTCCTGATGGCCTTGGTTTGCATTTAAATGGACACAGCACAATTTTTTGAACGCACACTTTCGAGATTCTGGGCCGAATTATAACCCTACTTCACTTAAGACTGAAAGAGTAGCCGAGACCGCCTTGCTCGCATCGTGAGTTTGACAAAGTTCGGGTCGATATTCCGGAACTTGGGGGATATTTTCCAGTCCCAGTAACTCTAAACTAACTCCTGATGGCCTTGGTTTGCAGTGAAATGGACAGAGCAAAACGTTTTGAACGCTCACCTTCGAGCTTCCTGGCCGAAATAAAGCCCCATTTTACTTTAAGACTGAAAGAATAACCTAGGCCACCTTACGCGCATTGTGATTGATTTTGACAAACTTCGGGTGGATCTCCCGAAACTTGGGGAAAATTTTCCAGTCCCTTGGATGCTAACTTAAGTCCTGATGGCCTTGTTTTGCAGTGAAATGGACACATCAAAACTTTTTGAACGCTCACTTTCGAGCTTGTGGGCCGAAATATAGCCACACTTTACTTTAAGACTGAAACAGTAGCCGAGACCACTTTTCGCGCATCGTGATTTTCATCAACTTCGGCTCGCTTTACCGGAACTTGGGGAGAATTTTCCAGTCCCGGGGACCCTAACCTAACTTTTGATAGCTTTGGTTTGCAGTGAAATGGACACAGTAAAACTTTTTGAAGGCTCACTTTCGAGCTTCTGGACAGAAATATAGCCCCACTTCACTTAAAGACTGAAAGGTTAGCCGACACCGCTTTGGGAGCATCGTAATTTTGACCAACTTCAGCTCGATTTACCGCAACTTGGGCAATATTTTCCAGTCCCAGGGACGCTAAACTAACTCGTGATGGCCTTGTTTTTCAGTCAAAGAACACAGCAAAACTTTTTGAACGCTCACTTTCGGGCTTCTGGCCCGAAATATAGCCCCACTTCACTTTAAGACAGAAACAGAAGCCGAGACCACTTTAGGGGCATCGTAATTTTGACCAACCTCGGCTCAATTTCCCGGACTTTGGGGCATATTTTCTTGTCCTGGGGACGCTAAACTAACTGCTGATGGCCTTGGTTTACAGTGAAATGAGCACAGAAAAACTTTTCGAACCCTCACTTTCGGGCTTCTGGCCCGAAATATAGCCCCACTTCACTATAAGACTGAAAGAGTAGCCGAGACTACCTTACGCAAATCGTGATTTTGAGCAACTTCGGCTCGATTTCTCGGAAGTTGGGGGATGTTTTCCAGTCCCGGGGACTCTAAACTATCTCCTGATGTGGCTTGGTTCGCGGTGAAATGGACACAGCAAAACTTTTTGAACGCTCACTTTCGAGCTTCTGGGCCGAAATATAGCCCGAGTTCACTTTAAGAACGAAAGAATAGCCGAGACCGGGTTACGCGCATCGTGATTTTCACCAACTTTGGCTCGATTTCCCGGGAAATGGGGAATATTTTCCGGTACCGGGGACTCTAAAGTAACTCCTGATTGCCTTGATTTGCATTGAAATGGAGAGAGCAAAACTTTTTCAACGCTCCCCTTCGGGCTTTTGAGCCGAAATATAGCCCCACTTCAGTTTAAGACTAAAAGAGTAGCCGACACCGTCTTACGCGCATGGTGATTTTGACCAACTTCGGCTCTATTTCCCGAAACTTCGGGGATATATTCAAGTCCCAAGGACTCTAAACTAACCCCTGATGGCCTTGGTGTACAGTGAAATGGACACAGCAAATTTTTTTGAACGCTTACTTTCGAAATTCTGGGCCGAAATATAGCCCCACTTCACTTTAAGACTGAAATAGTAGCCGAGACCGCCTTAGACGCATCGTGATTTTGACCAACTTCGGCTTGAGTTCCCGGAACTTAAGGGATATTTTCCAGTCCCGTGGACTCTAAACTAACTCATGATGGCCTTGGTTTTCAGTTAAATTGAGAGAGCAAAACTTTTTGAAAGCTCACTTTCGACCTTCTGGGCCGAAATATACAGCCACGTCACTTTAAGACTAAAAGAGTAGCCGAGACTGCTTTACGCGCATCGTGATTTTGACAAACTTCGGGTCGATTTCCCGCGACTTGGGGGATATTTTGATGTCCCGGACACTGTAAACAATCTGCTGATGTGGCTTGGTTCGCGGTGAAATGGACACAGCAAAACTTTTTGAACTTTCACTTTTAAGCTTCTGGGTAGAAATATAGCCCCAGTTCACTTTAAGAATGATAGAGTAGCCGAGACCGCCTTACGCGCATCGTGATTTTGACAAAATTCGGCTCGATTTCTCCGAACTTGGGCGATATTTTTCAGTCCCGAGGGGTCCAAACTAACCCCTGATTGCCTTGGTTTGCAGTGAAATGAGCACAGGAAAACTTTTTGAACTTTCACTTTCGAGCTTCTCGGCCGAAATATAGCCCCAGTTCACTTTCAGAATGAAAGAGTAGCCGAGACTGCCGTACGCGCATCGTGATTTTGACAAAATTCGGCTCGATTTCTCCGAACTTGGGCGATATTTTCCAGTCCCGAGGAGTCTAAACTAACTCCTGATTGCCTTGGTTTGCAGTGAAATCAACACAATAACAGCTTTTGAACGCTTATTTTCGAGCTTCTTGGATGAAATATAGCCCCACTTCAGTTTAAGACTGAAAGAGTAGTCGAGACCGCCTTACGCGCAGCGTGATTTTGAGAAACTTCCGTTCGATTTCCCGGAACTTCGGGGATATATTCCAGTCCCGGGCACTCAAAACTAACTGCTGATGGCCTTGGTTTGCAGTTTAATGGACACAGCAAAACTTTTTGAACCCTCACTTTCGAGCTTATGGGTCGAAATATAGCCCCACTTCACTTTAAGGCTGAAAGAGTAGCCGAGACTACCTTACGCAAATCGTGATTTTGACCAACTTCGGCTCGATTTCCCGGAAGTTGGGGGATATTTTCCCGTCCCGGGGACTCTAAACTAGCTCCTGATGACTTTGGTTTGGAGTGAAATAAACACAGGGAGACTTTTTAAAAGCTCACTTTCAAGCTCCTGGGCAGGAATAAAGCCTCACTTCATTTTAAGACTGAAACAGTAAGCGAGACCGCCTAACGGGCACCGTGATTTTGACCAACTTCGGCTAAATTTCGCTGAACTTGGGGGATATTTTCCAGTCTCGAAGACTCTTAAGTAACCCCTGATGGCCTTCGTTTCCATTGAAATGGATACAGCAAAACTTTTTGAAGGTCACTTTTGAGCTTCTGGGCCGAAATATAGCCCCACTTCACATTAAGACTGAAAGACTAGCCAAGACCGTCTTACGCGCATCGTGATTTTGACCAACGTCTTCTCGATTTTCCGGAACTTGGGAAATATATTGCAGTCCCGGGGACTCTAAACTAACTCCTGATGGCCTGGGTTTGCAGTGAAATGGACACAGCAAATTTTTTGCAGCGCTCACTTTGGAGCTTTTGGGTCGAAATAGAACCCCACTTCACTTTAAGACTGAAAGAGTAGCCGAGGCCGCCTTAGGCGCATCGTGGTTTTGACCAACTTCGGCTTGAGTTGCCAGAACTTAAAAAATATTTTGCAGTCCCGGGGACTCTAAACTAACTCATGATGGCCTTGGTTTTCAGTGAAATTCAGAGAGGAAAACTTTTTGAACGCTCACTTTCGAGCTTCTAAACCGAAATATAGCACTACTTCACTTTAAGATTGAAAGAGTAGCCGAGACCGCCTTACGCGAATCGTTATTTTGACCAATTTCGTCTCGATTTCGCGGAACTTGGGGGATATTTTCCAGTTCCGGGCACTGTAAACTACTTCCTGAGGGCCTTGCTTTGCAATGAAATGGGCACAGCATAACTTTTTGAACGCTCACTTTCGAGCTTCCTGGCCGAAATAAACAGCCACGTCACTTTAAGACTAAAAGACTAGCCGAGACTGCTTTACGCGCATCGTGATTTTGACAAACTTCGGCTCGATTTCCCCGAACTTGGGCGATATTTTCCAGTCCCGAGGAGTCTAAACTAACTCCTGATGACCTTGGTTTGCAGTGAAATGAACACAGTAACACTTTTTGAAGGCTTATTTTCGAGCTTCTGGGATGAAATATAGCCCCCCTTCACTTTAAGACTGAAAGAGTAGCCGAGACCGCCTTACGCGCATCGTGATTTTGAGCAACTTCCGCTCGATTTTCTAGAATTTTGGCGATATTTTCAAGTCCCGCGGACTCTAAACTAACTCCTGATGGCCTTGGTTTGCAGTGAAATGGACGCAGGAAAACTTTTTGAACGCTCAGTTTGGAGCTTCTGGGCCGAAATACAACCGTATTTCACTTTAAGACTGAAATAGTAGCCGAGACCGTCTTAGGCGCATCGTGATTTTGACCAACTTCCGTTCGATTTCCCTAGAACTTCGGGGATATATTCCAGTCCCGGGGACTCTAAACTCACTGCTGATGGCCTTGGTTTGCAGCGAAATGGACACAGCAAATTTTTTTGATCTCACTTTCGAGCTTCTCGGCCAAAATATAGCCCTACTTCACTTTAAGACTGAATGAGTAGCCGAGACCGCCTTACGCGCATCGTGATTTTGGGATACTTCGGCTCGATCTGGCGAAACTTGGGAGATATTTTCCAGTCCCAAAGTCTCTAAACTCACTCCTGATTGTCTAAGATGTGCGTGAAATAGAGACAAAAATTTTTGAAGGCTTACTTTCGAGCTTCTGGAGTTAAATCTAAGCCCACTTTACCTTAAGACTGAAAGAGTAGCCGAGACCCCCTTAAGCGCATCGTGATTTTGACTAACTTCGGGTGGATTTCCCGTAACTTGGGGGATATTTCCAGTCCCTTGGACGCTAAACTAAGTCTTGATGGCCTTGTTTTGCAGTGAAATAGACACAGCAAAACTTTTTAAACACTCAGTTTCGAGCTTCTGGGCCGAAATATTGCCCCACTTCACTTTAAGACTAAAAGAGTAGCCGAGACCCGCGTACGCGCGTCGTGATTTTGACACTCTTCGGTTAAATTTCCCGGAACTTGGGGGATATATTCCAGTCAAAGGGACTCTCAAGTAACTCCTGATGGCCTTGGTTTTCAGTGAAATGGACAGAGCACAACTTTGGAGCTTCTGGGCAGAAATATAGCCACACTTTACTTTAACACTGAAAGAGTAGATGACACCGCCTTACGCGCATCGTAATTTTGACGAACTTCGAATGGACTTCCCGGAACTTGGGGGATATTTTGCAGTCCCTTGGACGCTAAACTAAGTCCTGATGGCCTTGTTTTGAAGTAAAATGGACACAACAAAACTTTTTGAACGCTCACTTTCTAGCTTGTGGGCCGAAATATAGCCACACTTCACTTTAGGACTGACACAGTAGCCGAGACCACGTTACGCGCATCATGAATTTGCTCAACTTCGGCTCGATTTCCCGGGACTTAGCGGATATTCTTCAGTCCCGGGGACTCTAAACTAACTTCTGATGGCCTTGGTTTGCACTGAAAGTGGCAGAGCAAAACTTTTTAAACCCTCACTTTCTAGCTTCTGGGCCGAAATATTGCCCCACTTCACTTTAAGACTGAAAGAGTAGCCGAGACCACATTATGCACATCGTGATTTTGACCAACTTCGGCTCGATTTACCGGAACTTGGGGGATATTTTCCAGTCCCGAGGACTCTTAAGTAACCCCTGATGGCCTTGGTTTGCATTGAAATGGATACAGCAAAACTTTTTGAAGCTCACTTTTGAGCTTCTGGGCCGAAATATAGCCCCACTTCACTTTAAGACTGAAAGAGTAGCCAAGACCGTCTTACGCGCATCGTGATTTTGACCAACGTCTTCTCGATTTTCCGGAACTTGGGAACGACATTCCACTCCCGGGGACTGTAAACTAACTCCTGATAGCCTTGGTTTGCAGTGAAATAGACACAGTAATTTTTTTGAGCTTTGAGCCTGTTTGCCGAAATAGAGCCCCACTTCACTTAAAGACTGAAGGAGGAGCCGACACAGCCTTAAGCGCACCGTGATTTTGAGCAACTTCGGCTCGATTTGCCGGAACTTGGGGGATATTTTCCAGTCCCGGGGACTATAAACTAACTCCTAATTGTCTTGGTTTTCAGTGAAAAGAACACGGCAAAACTTTTCGAACGCTCACTTTCGAGCTTCTCGACAGAAATATAACCCCACTTCACTTTAAGACTGAAAGACTAGCCAAGACCGTCTTGCGCGCATCGTGATTTTGACCAACGTCTTCTCGATTTTCCGGAACTTGGGAAATATATTGCAGTCCCGGGGACTCTAAAGTAACTCTTCATGGCCTGGGTTTGCAGTGAAATGGACACAGCAAATTTTTTGCAGCGCTCACTTTGGAGCTTCTGGGCCCAAATAGAGCCCCACTTCACTTTAAGACTGAAAGAGTAGCCGAGACCGCCTTACGCGAATCGTTATTTTGACCAACTTCGTCTCGATTTCGCGGAACTTAGGGGATATTTTCCAGTTCCGGTGACTGTAAACTACATCCTGAGGGCCTTGTTTTGCAGTGAAATGGGCACAGCATAACTTTTTGAACGCTCACTTTCGAGCTTCTGGACCGAAATATACAGCCACGTCACTTTAAGACTAAAAGAGTAGCCCAGACTGCTTTACGCGCATCGTGATTTTGACAAACTTCGGCTCGATTTCTCGGAACTTGGGGGATATTTTGATGCCCCGGAGACTGGAAACTATCTCCTGATGTGGCTTGGTTCGCGGTGAAATGGACACAGCAAAACTTTTTGAACGCTCACTTTCGAGCTTCTGGGCCGCAATATAGCCCGAGGTCACTTTAAGAATGAAAGAATAGCCGAGACCGCGTTACGCGCATCGTGATTTTGACCAACTTTGGCTCGATTTCCCGGGAAATGGGGAATATTTTCCGGTACCGGGGACTCTACAGTAACTCTTGATTGCCTTGGTTTGCATTGAAATGGAGAGAGCAAAACTTTTTCAACGCTCCCCTTCGCGCTTCTGAGCCGAAATATAGCCCCACTTCAGTTTAAGACTGAAAGAGTAGCCGACACCGTCTTACGCGCATCGTGATTTCGACCAACTTCACCTCGATTTGCCGAAACTTCGGGGATATATTCAAGTCCCAAGGACTCTAAACTAACCCCTGATGGCCTTGGTGTGCAGTGAAATGGACACAGCAAATTTTTTTGAACGCTTACTTTCGAAACTCTGGGTCGAAATATAGCCCCACTTCACTTTAATAGTAGCCGAGACCGCCTTAGACGCATCGTGATTTTGACCAACTTCGGCTTGAGTTGCCACAACTTAAGGGATATTTTCCAGTCCCGTGGACTCCAAACTAACTCATGATGGTCTTGGTTTTCAGTTAAATTGAGAGAGCAAAACTTTTTGAAAGCTCACTTTCGAGCATCTGGGCCGAAATATACAGCCACGTCACTTTGAGACTAAAAGAGTAGCCGAGACTGCTTTACGCGCATCGTGATTTTGACAAACTTCGGCTCGATTTCCCGGGACTTGGGGGATATTTTGATGTCCCGGACACTGGAAACAATCTGCTGATGTGGCTTGGTTTGCGGTGAAATGGACACAGCAAAACGTTTTGAACTTTCACTTTCTAGCTTCTGGGCCGAAATATAGCCCCAGTTCACTTTAAGAATGAAAGAGTAGCCGAGACCGCCTTACGCGCATCGTGATTTTGACAAAATTCGGCTCGATTTCCCCGAACTTGGGCGATATTTTCCAGTCCCGAGGAGTCTAAACTAACTCCTGATGGCCTTGGTTTGCAGTGAAATGGACACAGCAAAACTTTTTGAACTTTCACTTTCTAACTTCTCGGCCAAAATATAGCCCCAGTTCACTTTAAGAATGAAAGAGTAGCCGAGACCTCCCTACGCGCATCGTGATTTTGACAAAATTCGGCTCGATTTCCCCGAACTTGGGCGATATTTTCCAGTCCCGAGGAGTCTAAACTAACTCCTGATGGCCTTGGTTTGCAGTGAAATGAACACAGTAACACTTTTTGAACGATTATTTTCGAGCTTCTGGGATGAAATATAGCCTCACTTCACTTTAAGACTGAAAGAGTAGGCGAGACCGCCTTACGCGCATCGTGAGTTTGAGCAACTTCCGCTCGATTTTCTAGAATTTTGGCGATATTTTCAAGTCCCGCGGACTCTAAACTAACTCCTGATGGCCTTGGTTTGCAGTGAAATGGACGCAGGAAAACTTTTTGAACGCTCAGTTTCGAGCTTCTGGGCCGAAATACAACCGTATTTCACTTTAAGACTGAAATAGTAGGCGAGACCGCCTTACGAGCATGGTGATTTTGACCAAGTTCAGCTCGATTTCCCGGAACTTGGGGGATATTTTCCAGTCCGGGGGACTTTAAACTAACTCCTGATGGCCTTGGTTTGCAGTTAAATGCACAAAGCGTAACTTTTTAAAGGGTCACTTTCGAGCTTCTGGGCCGAAATATAGCCCGACTTTACTTTAAGACTGAAATAGTAGCCGAGACCGTCTTACGCGCATCGTGATTTCGACCAACTTCCGTTCGATTTCCCGGAACTTCGGGGATATATTCCAGTCCCAGGGACTCTAATCTAACTGCTGATGGACTTGGTTTGCAGTGAAATGGACACAGCACATTTCTTTGAACGCTCACTTTCGAGCTTCTCTGCCGAAATATAGCCCTACTTCACTTTAAGACTGAAAGAGTAGCCGAGACCGCCTTACGCGCATCGTAATTTTGACCAACTTGGGCTCGATTTCCCGCAAATAGGGAGATATTTTCCAGTCCCGGGGACTCTAAACTAACTCCTGATGGCCTTGGTTTCCAGTGAAAAGGACACAGGAACACTCTTTGAACGCGCACTTTCGAGCTTGCTGGCCGAAATATAGCCCTACTTCTTTTTAAGACTGAAAGAGTAGGCGGCAGCGCCTTACGCGCATTTTGATTTTGAGCATGTTCGGCTCGCTCTGGCGAAATTTGGGAGATATTTTCCAGTCCCAAAGTCTCTAAACTCACTCCTGATTCTCTAAGATGTGAGTGAAATAGAGAAAAAAATTTTCGAAGCCTTACTTTCGAGCTTCTGGAGTTAAATCTAAGCCCACTTTACCTTAAGACTGAAAGAGTAGCCGAGACCCCATTAAGCGCATCGTGATTTTGACTAACTCCGGTTGGATTTCCCGTAACTTGGGGGATATTTCCAGTGCCTTGCACGCTAAACTAAGTCGTGATGGCCTAGTTTTGCAGTGAAATGGACACAGCAAAACTTTTTAAACACTCAGTTTCGAGCTTCTGGGCCGAAATATTGCCCAACTCCACTTTAAGACTGAAAGAGTAGCCGGGACCGCCTTACGCGCAGGGTAATTTTGTCGAACTTCGGCTTCATTTCCTGGGACTTGGGGAATATTTTCCAGTCCCGGAAGCACTAAACTAACTCCTGAATGACTTGGTTTGTAGTGAAATGGACACAGGTAAAACGGGCGCACGCTAGGTTTCCAGGTTGTAGGCCGAAATATAGTACCACTTTATTTTAAGACTGAAAGTGTACACGAAACCGCCTTAACCGCATCGAAATTTTTAGCCACTATGGCTCGATCTTGATGGCCTTAGTTTTCAGTAAAATGGTCACAGGTAATAGGAGCGCACGCTCGGTGTCGAGCTTCTAGGCCGAAATGTAGCCCCAGTTCATTTTAAGACTGAAAGAGTAAACGAAACTGCCGTAGTCTTATCGTAATTTTAAGAAAGTATGGCTCAATTTGCCGAAACTTGGAGGATAGCTTCCAGTCTCGAGGATTCTAAACTATCTCCTGATGGACTTAGTTCTTAGTGAAATGGACACAGGTAAAAGGAGAGCACGCTCGGTGTCGAGCTTGTAGAACCGAAATATAGCCCCACTTCATTTTCGGAATAAACGAGTAGCCGAGACCGCCTTACGCGCATCGTGATTTTGAGCAACTTTGGCTCGATTTGCCAGAATTTGGGAAATATTTTCCAGTCCCGAGGACTCTAAACTAACTGCTGATGGCGTAAGATGTCAGTGAAATGGACACAGGTAAAATTAGCGCACGCCCGGTCTCGAGGTTCTAGGTCGAAATATAGCCCCCGTTAATTTTAAGACTGAAAGAGTAGCCGAGACCGCCTTACGCGCATCGTGATTTTGAGCATCTTTGGCTCGATTTGCCGGAATTCGGGGAATATCTTCCAGTCCCGAGGACTCTAAACTAATTCCTGATGGCCTTGGTTTGCAGTAAAATGGACCCAGCAAAACTTTTTGAACGCTCAATTTCGAGCTTGTGGGCCAAAATAGAGCCCCCCCATTACTTTAACACTGAAAGAGTAGCCGAGACCGCCTTACGCGCATCGTGATTTTGACAAACTTCGGGTTGATTTCCCCGAACTTGGGCGATATTTTCCAGTCCCGAGGAGTCTAAACTAACTCCTGATGGCCTTGGTTTGCAGTGAAATGAACACAGGAAAACTTTTTGAACTTTCACTTTCGAGCTTCTGGGCCGAAATATAGCCCCAGTTCACTTTAAGAATGAAATAGTAGCCGAGACCGCCCTACGCGCATCGTGATTTTGACAAAATTCGGCTGGATTTCCCCGAACTTGGGCGATATTTTCCAGTCCCGAGGAGTCTAAACTAACTCCTGATGGTCTTGGTGTCCAGTGAAATGGACACAGGAACACTTTTTGAACGCGCACTTTCGAGCTTGCTGGCCGAAATATAGCCCTACTTCTTTTCAAGACTGAAAGAGTAGGCAGCAGCGCCTTACGCGCATTGTGATTTTGAGGATCTTCGGCTCGATCTTGCGAAAATTGGGAGCTATTTTCCAGTCCCAAAGTCTGTAAACTCACTCCTGATTGTCTAAAATGTGAGTGAAACAGAGACAAAAATTTTTGAAGCCTTACTTTCGAGCTTCTGGAGTTAAATCTAAGCCCACTTTACCTTAAGACTGAAAGAGTAGCCGAGACCCCCTTAAAAGCATCGTGATTTTCACTAACTTTGGGTGGATTTCCCGTAACTTGGGGGATATTTCCAGTCCCTTGGACGCTAAACTAAGTCGTGATGGCCTTGTTTTGCAGTGAAATAGACACAGCAAAACTTTTTAAACACTCAGTTTCGAGCTTCTGGACCGAAATATTGGCGCACTTCACTTTAAGACTAAAAGAGTAGCCGAGACCGCCCTACGCGCGTCGTGATTTTGACCAACTTCGGTTAAATTTCCCACAACTTGGGGGATATTTTCCAGTCCCGGGGACTCTAAACTGACCCCCGACGTCCTTGGTCTGCAGTAAAATGGACACAGCAAAACTTTTTGAACGCTCACTTTTGAGCTTCTGGGCCGAAATATAGGACCACATCACTTTAAGAGTGAAAGAGTAGCCGAGACCGCCTTACGCCCATCGTAATTTTGACCAACTTCGGCTCGATTTCCCGGAACTTGGGGGATATTTTCCAGTCCCGCGGACTCTAAAGTAACTCCTGATGGCCTTGCTCTGGAGTGAAATGGACACAACACAACTTTTTGAAAGCTCACTTTCGAGCTTCTGAGCGGAAATATTGCCCCAGTTCACTTTAAGACTGAAAGAGTAACCAGGACCGCCGTACGCGCGTCGTGATTTTGACCAACTTCGGTTAAATTTCCCACAACTTGGGGGATATTTTCCAGTCCCGAGGACTCTAAACTGACCCCCGACGTCCTTGGTCTGCAGTAAAATGGACACAGCAAAACTTTTTGAACCCTCACTTTTGAGCTTCTGGGCCGAAATATAGCTCCACTTCACTTTAAGAGTGAAAGAGTAGCTGAGACCGCCTTACGCCCATCGTAATTTTGACCAACTTCGGTTCGATTTCCCGGAACTTGGGGGATATTTTCCAGTCCCGCGGACTCTCAAGTAACTCCTGATGGCCTTGCTCTGGAGTGAAAGGGACACAGCACAACTTTTTGAACGCTCACTATCGAGCTTCTGGGCGGAAATATTGCCCCAGTTCAATTTAAGAATGAAAGAGTAACCGAGACCGCCTTACGCGCATCGTGATTTTGACCAACTTTGGCTCGATTTCCCGGGAAATGGGGGATATTTTCCGGTACCGGGGACTCTAAACTAACTCCTGATTGCCTTGGTTTGCAGTGAAATGAACACAGCACAACTTTTTGAACGCTCACGTTTGAGCTTCTGGGCCGAAGCATAGCTCTTCTTCACTTTAAGACTGAAAGACTAGCCGAGACCGCCTTACCCGCATCGTGATTTTGGGCTACTTCGGCTCGATTTCCCGGAACTTGGGAGATAATTCCCAGTCCCAGGCACTCTAAACTAATTCCTGATTGCCTTGGTTTTCAGTGAAATGTACACAGCTAAACTCTTTGAACGTTTAGTTTGGAGCTTCTGGGCAGAAATATAGCCCCACTTCACTTTAAGACTGAAAGAGTAGCCGGGACCGCCTTACGCGCATGGTAATTTTGTCGAACTTCGGCTTGATTTCCTGGGACTTGGGGGATATTTTCCAGTCCCGGAAGCACTAAACTAACTCCTGAATGACTTGGTTTTTAGTAAAATGGACACAGGAAAAAGGGGCGCACGCTAGGTTTCCAGGTTGTAGGCCGAAATATAGCCCCACTTTTTTTTAAGAGTGAAAGTGTACACGAAACCGCCTTAACCGCATCGAAATTTTTAGCCACTATGGCTCGATCTTGATGGCCTTAGTTTTCAGTAAAATGGTCAAATGTAACAGGAGCGCACGCTCGGTGTCGAGCTTCTAGGCCGAAATGTAGCCCCAGTTCATTTTAAGACTGAAAGAGTAAACGAAACTGCCGTAGTCTTATCGTAATTTTAAGAAAGTATGGCTCAATTTGCCGAAACTTGGAGGATAGCTTCCAGTCTCGAGGATTCTAAACTATCTCCTGATGGACTTAGTTCTTAGTGAAATGGACACAGGTAAAAGGAGAGCACGCTCGGTGTCGAGTTTGTAGAACCGAAATATATCCCCACTTCATTTTCGGAGTAAACGAGTAGCCGAGACCGCCTTACGCGCATCGTGATTTTGAGCATCTTTGGCTCGATTTGCTGGAATTCGGGAAATATTTTCCAGTCCCGAGGACTCTATGCTAACTCCTGATGAACTTAGCTTTCAGTGATATGTACACAGGCAAAAGGAGCGTACGCTCGGTGTTGAGCTTGTCGGCCGAAATATAGCCCCACTTCATTTTAAGACTGAAAGAGTAGCCGAGACCGCCTTACGCGCATCGTGATTTTTAGCAACTTTGGCTCGATCTGCCATAATTTGGGGAATATTTTACAGTCCCAAGGACTCTAAACTAACTCCTGATGGCCTAAGATGTCAGTGAAATGGACACAGGTAAAATTAGCGCACGCCCGGTCTCGAGCTTCTAGGTCGAAATATAGCCCCCCTTAATTTTAAGACTAAAAGAGTAACCGGGACCGCCGTACGCGCATCGTGACTTTGACCAACTTCGGTTAAATTTCCCGCAACTTGGGGGATATTTTCCAGTCCCGGGGACTCTAAACTGACCCCCGACGTCCTTGGTCTGCAGTAAAATGGACACAGCAAAACTTTTTGAACGCTCAGTTTCGAGCTTGTGGGCCGAGAGATAGCCATACTTCACTTTAAGACTGAAACAGTAGCCGAGACCACGTTTCGCGCATCGTGATTTTGATCAACTTCGGCTCGATTTCCCGGAACTTGCGAAATATTTTCCAGTCCCGGAGACTCTAAACTAACTCGTGCTGGTCTTGGTTTGCAGTGAAACGGAAACAGAAAAAGTTTTTTAACGCATACTTTCGAGCTTCTGGACCGAAATAGAAGCCCACTTCACTTGAAGACTGAAAGAGTAGCCGAGACCGCCTTACGCGCATCGTGATTTTGAGCAACTTCGGCTCGGTTTGCCGGAACTAAGGGGATATATTCCAGTTCTGAGGACTCTAAACTAATTCCTGATGGCCTTGGTTTGCAGTAAAATGGACCCAGTAAAACTTTTTGAACTCTCAATTTCGAGCTTCTGGGCCAAAATATAGCCCCCATTACTTTAACACTGAAAGAGTAGCCGAGACCGCCTTACGCGCATCGTGATTTTCACAAACTTCGGGTTGATTTCCCGGAACTTGGGGGATATTTTCCAGTCACGGGGACTCTTAACTAACTCCTGCTTGTCTTGGTTTTCAGTGAAATGGACACAGCGAAAGTTTTTGAAGGCTCACTCTTGAGCTTCTGGGCCGAAATAGAGCCCCATTTTACTTTAAGACTGAAAGAGTAGGCGAGACCGTCTTGAGGGAATCCTGATTTTGACCAATTTGGGGTTTACTTCCGGAAATTTGGGGGATATATTCCAGTCAAAGGGCCTCTAAAGTAACTCCTGATGGCCTTGGTTTTCAGTGAAATGGACAGAGCACAACTTTGGAGCTTCTGGGCAGAAATATAGCCCCACTTTACTTTAAGACTGAAAGAGTAGATGAGACCGCCTTACGCGCATCGTAATTTTGACGAACTTCGAATGGATTTCCCGGAACTTGGGGGATATTTTGCAGTCCCTTGGACGCTAAACTAAGTCCTGATGGCCTTGTTTTGAAGTAAAAGGGACACAACAAAACTTTTTGAACGCTCACTTTGTAGCTTGTGGGCCGAAATATAGCCACACTTCACTTTAGGACTGACACAGTAGCCGAGACCACGTTACGCGCATCATGAATTTGATCAACTTCGGCTCGATTTCCCGGGAATTGGGGGATATTCTTCAGTCCCGGGGACTCTAAATTAACTTCTGATGGCCTTGGTTTGCACTGAAAGTGACAAAGCAAAACTTTTTAAACACTCACTTTGGAGCTTCTGGGCCGAAATATTGCCCCATTTCACTTTAAGACTGAAAGAGTAGCCGAGACCACCTTACGCACATCATGATTTTGACCAACTTCGGCTCGATTTACCGGAACTTGGGGGATATTTTTATATCCCGAGGACTCTTAAGTAACCCCTGATGGCCTTGGTTTGCATTGAAATGGATACAGCAAAACTTTTTGAACGCTCACTTTTGAGCTTCTGGGCCGAAATATAGCCCCACTTCACTTTAAGACTGAAAGAGTAGCCGAGACCGTCTTACGCGCATCGTGATTTTGACCAACGTCTTGTCGATTTTCCGGAACTTGGGAAATACATTCCACTCCCGGGAACTCTAAACTAACTCCTGATAGCCTTGGTTTGCAGTGAAATAGACAGTAATTTTTTTTGAGCTTTGAGCTTGTGGGGCGAAATAGAGCCCCACTTCACTTTAAGACTGAAGGAGTAGCCGACACCGCCTTAAGCGCACCGTGATTTTGACCAACTTCGGCTGGATTTGCCGGAACTTCGGGGACATTTTCCAGTCCCGGGGACTCGAAACTAACTCCTGATTGTCTTGGTTTTCAGTGAAATGGACACAGCGAAACTTTTTGAACGCTCACTCCCGAGCTTCTGGACCGAAATATAGCCCCGCTTTACTTTAAGACTGAAAGGGTAGCCGAGACCGTTTTGCGCAAATCGTGATTTTGACCAACTTCTGGTCGGTTTCCCGAAACTTGGGGAATATATTCCATTTCCGCGGGCTCTAAACTAACTCCTGATGGCCTTGGTTTTCAGTGAAATGGACAAAGGAAAGGTTTTTGAACAATTTCTTTGTAGCTTCTGGGCCGAAATATATTCCACTTCACTTTCAGACTGAAATAGTAGCCGAGACCGCCTCACGCGCATCGTGAGTTAGACCAAGTTCAGCTCGATTTCACGCAACTTTTGGTATATTTTCCAGTCCGGGGGACTCTAAACTAACTCTGAATGGCCTTGGTTTGCACTGATATGCGCACAGCATAACTTTTTGAACGCCCACTTTGGAGCTTCTGGGTCGAAATATAGCCCCACTTCACTTTAAGACTAAAAGAGTAGCCGAGATCGCCTTACGCACATCGTGATTTTGACCATTTTCGGATCGATTTCTCGGAACTTGGGGGATGTTTTCCAGTCCCGGGGACTCTAAACTAACTCGTGATCGCCTTGCTTTGCATTGAAATGGACAGAGCAAAACTTTTTGAGCGCTCACTTTCGAGCTTGTGGGCCGAAATACAGCCACACTTTAGTTTAGACTGAAAAAGGAGCCGAGACCGCATTTCGCGCATCGTGATTTTGATCAACTTCGGCTCGCTTTCCCGGAACTTGGGGAATATTTTCCAGTCCCGGGGACCCTAAACTAACTTTTGATAGCTTTGGTTTGCAGTGAAATGCACACAGCAAAACTTTTTGAACGCTCACTTTCGAGCTTCTGGACAGAAATATAGCCCGACTTTATTTTAAGACTGACAGAGTAGCCGAAACCGCCTTACGTATATCCTAATTTTGACGAACTTCGAATGGATTTCTCGGAACTTGGGGGATATTTTGCAGTCCCTAGGATGCTAAACTAAGTCCTGATGGCCTTGTTTTGAAGTAAAATGGACACAGCCAAACTTTTTGAACGCTCACTTTCGAGCTTGTGGGCTAAAATATAGGCACACTTGACTTTAAGACTGAAACAGTAGCCGAGACCACGTTACGCGCATCATGAATTTGATCAACTTCGGCTCCAATTCCCGGGACTTGGAAGATATTTTCCAGTCCCGAGGACTCTAAACTAACTGCTGGACGCCTTGGTTTGCATTTAAATGGACACAGCACAATTTTTTGAACGCACACTTTCGAGATTCTGGGCCGAAATATAGCCCCACTTCACTTAAGACTGAATGAGTGGCCGAGCCCGCCTTGCTCGCATCGTGAGTTTGACAAACTTCGGATCGATATTCCGGAACTTGGGGGATATTTTCCAGTCCCAGGAATTCTAAACTAACTCCTGATTGCCTTGGTTTGCAGTGAAATGACAGAGCAAAACTTTTTGAACGCCCACCTTCGAGCTTCCTGGCCGAAATAAAGCCCCACTTTACTTTAAGACTTAAAGAGTAATCGAGACCACCTTACGCGCATTGTGATTTTGACAAACTTCGGGTGGATCTCCTGGAACTTAGGGAACATTTTCCAGTCCCTTGGACGCTAAACTAAGTCCTGATGGGCTTGTTTTGCAGTGAAATGGACTAAGGAAAACTTTTTGAACGCTCACTTTTGAGCTTGTGGGCCGAAATATAGCCACACTTTACTTTAAGACTGAAACAGTAGCCGAGACCGCATTTCGCGCATCGTGATTTTGATCAACTTCGGCTCGCTTTCCCGGAACTTGGGGAATATTTTCCAGTCCCGGAGACCCTACACTAAGTTTTGATAGCTTTGGTTTGCAGTGAAATGCACACAGCAAAACTTTTTGAACGCTCACTTTCGAGCTTCTGGACAGAAATATAGCCCTACTTTACTTTAAGACTGAAAGAGTAGCCGAAACCGCCTTACGTATAGCGTAATTTTGACGAACTTCGAATGGATTTCCCGGAACTTGGGGGATATTTTGCAGGCCCTAGGACGTTAAACTAAGTCCTCATGGCCTTGTTTTGAAGTAAAATGGACACAGCCAAACTTTTTGAACGCTCACTTTCGAGCTTGTGGGCTGAAATATGGGCACACTTGACTTTAAGACTGAAACAGTAGCGGAGACCACGTTACGCGCATCATGAATTTGATCAACTTCGGCTCCAATTCCCGGAACTTGGGGAATATTTTTCAGTCCCGGGGACCCTAAACTAACTTTTGATAGCCTTGGTTTGTAGTGAATGCACACAGCAAAACTTTTGGAACGCTCACTTTCGAGCTTCTGGACAGAAATATAGCCCCACTTCACTTTAAGACTGAAAGGGTAGCCGAGACCGCTTTGGGAGCATCGTGATTTTGACCAACTTCAGCTCGATTTACCGGAACTTGGGGAATATTTTCCAGTCCCAGGGACGTTAAACTAACTCGTGATGGCCTTGTTTTTCAGTCAAAGAACACAGCAAAACTTTTTGAACGCTTACTTTCGGGCTTCTGGACAGAAATATAGCCCCACTTCACATTAAGACAGAAAGAGTAGCCGAGATCACTTTAGGGGCATTGTGATTTTGACCAACCTCGGCTCAATTTCCCCGACCTTGGGGCATATTTTCTTGTCCCAGGGACGCTAAACTGACTCCTGATGGCCTTGGTTTGCAGTGAAATGAACACAGCAAAACTTTTTCAACGCTCACTTTCGGGCTTCTAGCCCGAAATATAGCCCCACTTCACTTTAAGACTGAAAGAGTAGCCAAGACTACCTTACGCAAATCGTGATTTTGACCAGCTTCGGCTCGATTTCCCGGAAGTTGGGGGATATTTTCCAGTCCCGGGGACTCTAAACTAGCTCCTGATGGCTTTGGTTTGCAGTCAAATAAACACAGGGAAACTTTTTGAACGCTCACTTTCAAGCTCCTGGGCAGGAATAAAGCCTCACTTTACTTTCAGACTGAAACAGTAAGCGAGACCGCCTAAAGCGCACCGTGATTTTAACCAACTTCGGCTAAATTTCCCTGAACTTGGGGGATATTTTCCAATCCCGAAGACTCTTAAGTAACCCCTGATGGCCTTCGTTTGCATTAAAATGGATACAGCAAAGCTTTTTGAAGGTCACTTTTGAGCTTCTGGACCGAAATATAGCTCCACTTTACTTTAAGACTGAAAGACTAGCCAAGACCGTCTTGCGCGCATCGTGATTTTGACCAACGTCTTCTCGATTTTCCGGAACTTGGGAAATATATTGCAGTCCCGGGGACTCTAAACTAACTCCAGATGTCCTTGGTTTGCAGTGAAATGGACACAGCAACTTTTTTGCATTGCTCACTTTGGAGCTTCTGGGCCGAAATAGAGCCCCACTTCACTTTAAGACTGAAAGAGTAGCCGAGGCCGCCTTAGGCGCATCGTGATTTTGACCAACTTAGGCTTGGGTTGCCAGAACTTAAAAGATATTTTTCAGTCCCGGGGACTCTAAACTAACTCATGATGGCCTTGGTTTTCAGTGAAATTCAGAGAGGAAAACTTTTTGAACGCTCACTTTCGAGCTTCTGGACCGAAATATAGCCCTACTTCACTTTAAGACTGAAAGAGTAGCCGCGACCACCTTACGCGAATCGTTATTTTGAGCAACTTCGTCTCGATTTCGCGGAACTTGGGGGATATTTTCCAGTTGCGGGGACTATAAACTATTTCCTGAGGGTCTTACTTTGCAGTGAAATGGGCACAGCATAACTTTGTGAACGCTCACTTTCGAGCTTCTGGGCCGAAATATACAGCCACGTCACTTTAAGACTAAAAGAGTAGCCGAGACTGCTTTACGCGCATCGTGATTTTGACAAACTTCGGCTCGATTTCCCGGAACTTGGGGGATATTTTGATGCCCCAGAGACTGTAAACTATCTCCTGATGTGGCTTGGTTCGCGGTGAAATGGACACAGCAAAACTTTTTGAACTTTCACTTTCGAGCTTCTGGGCCGAAATATAGCCCGAGTTCACTTTAAGAATGAAAGAATAGCCGACACCGCCTTACGCGCATCGTGATTTTGACTAACTTTGGCTCGATCTCCCGGGAAATGGGGAATGTTTTCCGGTACCGGGGACTCTAAAGTAACTCCTGATTGCCTTGGTTTGCATTGAAATGGAGAGAGCAAAACTTTTTCAACGCTCCCCTTCGGGCTTCTGAGCCGAAATATAGCCCCACTACAGTTTAAGACTGAAAGAGTAGCCAACACCGTCTTACGCGCATGGTGATTTTGACGAACTTCGGCTCGATTTCCCGAAACTTCGGGGATATATTCAAGTCCCAAGGACTCTAAACTAACTCCTGATGGCCTTGATCTGCAGTGAAATGGACACAGGAAATTTTTTTGAACGCTTATTTTAGAAACTCTGGGCCGAAATATAGCCCCACTTCACTTAAAGACTGAAACAGTAGCCGAGACCGCCTTAGACGCATCGTGATTTTGACCAACTTCGGCTTGACTTGCCAGAACTTAAGGGATATTTTCCAGTACCGTGGACTCTAAACTAACTCATGATGGCCTTGGTTTTCAGTTAAATTGAGACAGCAAAACTTTTTGAACGCTCACTTTCGAGCTTCTGGGCAAAAATATACAGCCACGTCTCTTTGAGACTAAAAGAGTAGCCGAGACTGCTTTACGCGCATCGTGATTTTGACAAACTTCGGCTCGATTTCCTGGGACTTGGGGGATATTTTGATGTCCCGGACACTGTAAACAATGTGCTGATGTGGCTTGGTTTGCGGTGAAATGGACACAGCAAAACTTTTTGAACTTTCACTTTCGAGCTTCTGGGCCGAAATATAGCCCCAGTTCACTTTAAGAATGAAAGAGTAGCCGAGACCGCCTTACGCGCATCGTGATTTTGACAAAACTCGGCTCGATTTCCCCGAATTTGGGCGATATTTTCCAGTCCCGAGGAGTCTAAACTAACTCCTGATGGCCTTGGTTTGCAGTGACATGAACACAGCAAAACTTTTTGAACTTTCACTTTCTAGCTTCTCGGCTGAAATTTAGCCCCAGTTCACTTTAAGAATGAAAGAGTAACTGCGACCGCCCTACGCGTATCGTGATTTTGACAAAATTCGGCTCAATTTCCCCGAACTTGGGCGATATTTTCCAGTCCCGAGGAGTCTAAACTAACTCCTCATGGCCTTGGTTTGCAGTGAAATGAACACAGTAACACTTTTTGGACGCTTATTTTCGAGCTTCTCGGATGAAATAAAGCCCCACTTCACTTTAAGACTGAAAGAGTAGGCGAGACCGCCTTACGCGCATCGTGATTTTGAGCAACTTCCGCTCCATTTTCTAGAATTTTTGCGATATTTTCAAGTCCCGAGGAGTCTAAACTAACTCCTGATGGCCTTGGTTTGCAGTGAAATGGACGCAGGAAAACTTTTTGAACGCTCAGTTTCGAGCTTCTGGCCCGAGATACAACCGTGTTTCACTTTAAGACTGAAATAGTAGCCGAGACCGCCTTACGAGCATCGTGATTTTGACCAAGTTCAGCTCGATTTCCCGGAACTTGGGAAATATTTTTCAGTCCGGGGGACTTTAAACTAACTCCTGATGGCCTTGGTTTGCAGTTAAATGCACAAAGGGTAACTTTTTAAAGGGTCACTTTCGAGCTTCTGGGCCGAAATATAGCCCCATTTTACTTTAAGACTGAAAGAGTAGCCGAGACCCCCTTAAGCGCACCGTGATTTTGACTAACTTCGGGTGGATTTCCCGTAACTTGGGAGATATTTACAATCCCTTGGACGCTAAACTAAGTCGTGATGGCCTTGTTTGGCAGTGAAATGGACACAGCCAAACTTTTTGAACACTCAGTTTCGAGCTTCTGGGCCGAAATATTGCCCCACTTCACTTTAAGACTGAAAGAGTAGCCGAGACCGCCGTACGCGCGTCGTGATTTTGACCAACTTCGGGTAAATTTCCCGGAGCTTGGGGGATATTTTCCAGTCCCGGGGACTCTAAACTGACCCCCGACGTCCTTGGTCTGCAGTAAAATGGACACAGCAAAACTTTGTGAACGCTCACTTTTGAGCTTCTGGGCCGAAATATAGCTCCACTTCACCTTAAGAGTGAAAGAGTAGCCGAGACCACCTTACGCCCATCGTAATTTTGACCAACTTCGGCTCGATTTCCCGGAACTTGGGGGATATTTTCCAGTCCCGCCGACTCTAAAGTAGCTCCTGATGGCCTTGCTTTGGAGTGAAATGGACACAGCACAACTTTTTGAACGCTCACTTTCGAGCTTCTGGGCGGAAATATTGCAACAGTTGACTTTAAGAATGAAAGAGTAACCGGGACCGCCTTACGCGCATCGTGATTTTGACCAACTTTGGCTCGATTTCCCGGGAAATGGGGCATATTTTCCGGTACCGGGGACTCTAAACTAACTCCTGCTTGCCTTGGTTTGCAGTGAAATGGACACAGAACAACTTTTTGAACGCTCACGTTTGAGCTTCTGGGCCGAAGCATAGCCCTACTTCACTTTAAGACTGAAAGACTAGCCGAGACCGCCTTACGCGCATCGTGATTTTGGGCTACTTCGGCTCGATTTCCCGGAACTTGGGAGATAATTCCCAGTCCCAGGCACTCGAAACTAATTCCTGATGGCCTTGGTTTTCAGTGAAATGGACACAGCCAAACTCTTTGAACGTTCACTTTCGAGCTTCTGGGCCGAAATATAGCCCCACTTCACTTTAAGACTGAAAGAGTAGCCGGGACAGCCTTACGCGCAGGGTAATTTTGTGGAACTTCGGCTTGATTTCCTGGGACTTGGGGGATATTTTCCAGTCCCGTAAGTTCTAAACTAACTCCTGAATGACTTGGTTTTTAGTGAAATGGACACAGGTAAAACGGGCGCACTTTAGGTTTCCAGGTTGGAGGCGAAATATAACCCCACTTTATTCTAAGACTGAAAGTGTACACAAAACCGCTTTAAGCCCATCGAAATTTTTAGCCACTATGGCTCGATCTTGATGGCCTTAGTTTTCAGTAAAATGGTCACAGGTAACAGGAGCGCACGCTCGGTGTCGAGCTTCTAGGCCGAAATGTAGCCCCAGTTCATTTTAAGACTGAAAGAGTAAACGAAACTGCCGTAGGCTTATCGTAATTTTAAGAAAGTATGGCTCAATTTGCCGAAACTTGGAGGATAGCTTCCAGTCTCGAGGATTCTAAACTATCTCCTGATGGACTTAGTTCTTAGTGAAATGGACACAGGTAAAAGGAGAGCACGCTCGGTGTCGAGCTTGTAGAACCGAAATATAGCCCCACTTCATTTTCGGAGTAAACGAGTAGCCGAGACCGCCTTACGCGCATCGTGATTTTGAGCATCTTTGGCTCGATTTGCCGGAATTCGGGGAATATTTTCCTGTTCCGAGGACTCTATGCTAACTCCTGATGAACTTAGTTTTCAGTGATATGTACACAGGCAAAAGGAGCGCACGCTCGGTGTTGAGCTTGTCGGCCGAAATATAGCCCCACTTCATTTTAAGACTGAAAGAGTAGCCGAGACCGCCTTGCGCGCATCGTGATTTTGAGCATCTTTGGCTCGACCTGCCAGAATTTGGGAAATATTTTCCAGTCCCAAGGACTCTAAACTAACTCCTGATGACCTAAGATGTCAGTGAAATGGACACAGGTAAAATTAGCGCACGCCCGGTCTCGAGCTTCTAGGTCGAAATATAGCCTGAAAGAGTAGCCGAGACCGCCTTACGCGCATCGTGATTTTGGGCCACTTTTGCTCGATTTCCCGGAGGTTGGCGAATAGTTTAAAGTCCCGGGGACGCTAAACTAACTCCCGATGACCTTGGTTTGCAGTTTAATGAACACAGCAAAACATTCTGAATGCTCACCTTCGAGCTTCAGGGCCGAAATATAGCCCTACTTAAATTTAAGACCGAAAGAATAGGCGAGAGCCCGTTACGCGCATCGTAATTTTCATCAACTTCGGCGCCATTTGCTGGAACTTGAAGAATATTTTCCAGTCCCGGGGACTCTAATCTAACTCCTGTTGGCCTTGGTTTGCAGTGAAATGGACACAGCAAAGCTTTTTGAACGCTCACTTTCGAGCTTCTGGGCCTAAATAGAGCCCCACTTCACTTTAAGACTGAAACAGTAGCCGAGACCGCGTTACGCGCATCGTGATTTTGATCAACTTCTGCTGGCTTTCCTGGAACTTGGGGAATATTTTCCAGTCCCGGGGACTCTAAACTAACTCCTGATGGCCATGGTTTGCAGTGAAATTCACACAGCACAAGTTTTTGAATGCACACTTTCGAGCTTCTATGCCGAAATATAGTCCCACATCACTTACGACTTAAAGAGTAGCCGAGACCGGCGTGCGCGCATCGTGATTTTCACCAACTTCGGGTCGATATTCCGGAACTTGGGGGATATTTTCCAGTCCCAGGGACTCTAAACTAACTCTTGATGGCCTTGGTTTGCAGTGAAATGGAGACAGCAAAACTTATTGAACGCTCACCTTCAAGCTTCTGGGCCGAAATATAGCCCACTTTACTTTAATACTGAAAAAGTAGCCGAGACCGCCTTACGCGCATCGTGATTTTGACAAACTTCGGGTGGATTTCCCGGAACTTGGGGGATATTTTCCAGTCCCTTGGACGCTAAACTAGGTGCCGATGGCCTTGTTTTGCAGCAAAATGGACACAGCAAAGCTTTTTGAACGCTCACTTTCGAGCTTGTGGGCCGAAATATAGCCACACTTCACTTTAAGACTGAAACAGTAGCCGAGACCACGTTTCGCGCATCGTGATTTTGATCAACTTCGGCTCGATTTCCCGGAATTTGCGAAATATTTTCCAGTCCCGAGGACTCTAAACTAACTCGTGCTGGTCTTGGTTTGCAGTGAAACGGAAACAGAATAAGTTTTTGAACGCATACTTTCGAGCTTCTGGACCGAAAGACAAGCCCACTTTACTTGAAGACTGAAAGAGTAGCCGAGACCGCCTTACGTGCATCGTGATTTTGAGCAACTTCGGCTCGGTTTGCCGGAACTAAGGGGATATATTCCAGTTCTGAGGACTCTAAACTACCTCCTGATGGCCTTGCTTTGCAGTAAAATGGACCCAGCAAAACTTTTTGAACTCTCAATTTCGAGCTTCTGGGCGAAAATATAGCCCCCCATTACTATAACACTGAAAGAGTAGCCGAGACCGCCTTACGCGCATCGTGATTTTCACAAACTTCGGGTTGATTTCCCAGAACTTGGGGGATATTTTCCAGTCCCGGGGACTTTCCACTAACTCCTCCTTGTTTTGGTTTGCAGTGAAATGGATACAGCGAAAGTTTTTGAAGGCTCACTCTCGAGCTTCTGGACCGAAATAGAGCCCAATTTTACATTAAGACTGAAAGAGTAGGCGAGACCGTCTTGAGCGAATCGTGATTTTGACCAATTTCGCGTTTATTTCCCGAAACTTGGGGGATATATTCCAGTCAAAGGACCTCTAAAGTAACTCCTGATGGCCTTGGTTTTCAGTGAAATGGACAGAGCACAACTTTGGAGCATCTGGGCAGAAATATAGCCTCACTTTACATTAAGACTGAAAGAGTAGATGAGACCGCCTTACGCGCATCGTAATTTTGACGAACTTCGAATGGCCTTCCCGGAACTTGGGGGATATTTTGCAGTCCCTTGGACGCTAAACTAAGTCCTGATGGCCTTGTTTTGAAGTAAAATGGACACAACAAAACTTTTTGAACCCTCACTTTGTAGCTTGTTGGCCGAAATATGGCCACACTTCACTTTAGGTTCGACACAGTAGCCGAGACCACGTTACGCGCATCATGAATTTGATCAGCTTCGGCTCGATTTCCCGGGACTTGGCGGATATTCTTCAGTCCCGGGGACTCTAAACTAACTTCTGAGGGCCTTGGTTTGCACTGAAAGTGACAGAGCAAAACTTTTTAAACATTCACTTTGGAGCTTTTGGGCCGAAATATTGCCCCATTTCACTTTAAGACTGAAAGAGTAGCCGAGACCACCTTACGCACATCGTGATTTTGACCAACTTTGGCTCGATATACCGGAAATTGGGGGATATTTTCCAGTCCCGAGGTAAGTAACCCCTGATGGCCTTGGTTTCCATTGAAATGGATACAGCAAAACTTTTTGAACGCTCACTTTTGCGCTTCTGGGCCGAAATATAGCCCCACTTCACTTAAAGACTGAAAGAGTAGCCGAGACCGTCTTACGCGCATCGTGATTTTGACCAACGTCTTGTCGATTTTCCGGAACTTGGGAAATACATTCCACTCCCGGGGACTCTAAACTAACTTCTGATGGCCTTGGTTTGCATTGAAATGGACACAGCACAATTTTTTGAACCCTCACTTTCGAACTTCTGGGCCGAAATATAGGCCCGCTTCACTTAAGACTGAATGAGTAGCCGAGACCGCCTTGCTCGCGTCGTAAGTTTGACAAACTTCAGGTCGATATTCCGGAACTTGGGGGATATTTTCCAGTCCCAGGAACTCTAAACTAACTCCTGATGGCCTTGGTTTTCAGTGAAATTCAGAGAGGAAAACTTTTTGAACGCTCACTTTCGAGCTTCTGGACCGAAATATAGCCCCACTTCACTTTAAGACTGAAAGACTAGCCGAGACCGCCTTACGTGAATCGTTATTTTGACCAACTTCGTCTCGATTTCGTGAAACATAGGGGATATTTTCCAGTTCCGGGGACTGTAAACTACATCCTGAGGGCATTGCTTTGCAGTGAAATGGGCATAACATCACTTTTTGAACGCTCACTTTCGAGCTTCTGGGCCGAAATATACAGCCACGTCACTTTAAGACTAAAAGAGTAGCCGAGACTGCTTTACGCGCATCGTGATTTTGACAAACTTCGGCTCGATTTCCCGGAACTTGGGGGATATTTTGATGTCCCGGAGACTGTAAACTATCTCCTGATGTGGGTTGGTTCGGGGTGAAATGGACACAGCAAAACTTTTTGAACTTTCACTTTCGAGCTTCTGGGCCGAAATATAGCCCGAGTTCACTTTAAGATTGAAAGAATAGCCCAGACCGCCTTACGCGCATCGTGATTTTGACCCACTTTGGCTCGATCTCCCGGGAAATGGGGAATATTTTCCGGTACCGGGGACTCCAAGGTAACTCCTGATTGCCTTGGTTTGCATTGAAATGGAGAGAGCAAAACTTTTTCAACGCTCCCCTTCGGGCTTCTGAGCCGAAATATAGCCCCACTTCAGTTTAAGACTGAAAGAGTAGCCGACACCGTCTTACGCGCATGGTGATTTTGACGAACTTCGGCTCGATTTCCCGAAAGTTCGGGGATATATTCAAGTCCCAAAAACTCTAAACTAACCCCTGACGGCCTTGATCTGCAGTGAAATGGACACAGCAAATTGTTTTGAACGCTTACTTTCGAAATTCTGTGCCGAAATATAGCCCCACTTCACTTAAAGACTGAAATAGTAGCCGAGACCGCCTTAGACGCATCGTGATTTTGACCAACTTCGGCTTGAGTTGCCACAACTTAAGGGATATTTTCCAGTCCCGTGGACACTAAACTAACTCATGATGGCCTTGGTTTTCAGTTAAATTGAGACAGCAAAACTTTTTGAACGCTCACTTTCGAGCTTCTGGGCCGAAATATACAGCCACGTCACTTTAAGACTAAAAGAGTAGCCGAGACTGCTTTACGCGCATCGTGATTTTGACAAACTTCGGCTCGATTTCCCGGGACTTGGGGGATATTTTGATGTCCCGGACACTGTAAACAATGTGCTGATGTGGCTTGGTTTGCGGTGAAATGGACACAGCAAAACTTTTTGAACTTTCACTTTCTAGCTTCTGGGCCGAAATATAACCCCAGTTCACTTTAAGAATGAAAGAGTAGCCGAGACCGCCTTACGCGCATCGTGATTTTGACAAAACTCGGCTCGATTTCCCAGAACTTGGGCGATATTTTCCAGTCCCGAGGAGTCTAAACTAACTCCTGATGGCCTTTATTTGCAGTGAAATGGACGCAGGAAAACTTTTTGAACGCTCAGTTTCGAGCTTGTGGGCCGAAATACAACCGTATTTCACTTTAAGACTGAAATAGTAGCCGAGACCGCCTAACGAGCATCGTGATTTTGACCAAGTTCAGCTCAATTTCCCGGAACTTGGGGGATGTTTTCCAGTCCGGGGGACTTTAAACTAACTCCTCATGGCCTTGGTTTGCAGTTAAATGCACAAAGCGTAACTTTTTAAAGGGTTACTTTCGAGCTTCTCGGCCGAAATATAGCCTCACTTTACTTTAAGACTGAAAGAGTAGCCGAGACCGTCTTACGCGCATCGTGATTTTGACAGACTTCCGTTCGATTTCCCGGAACTTCGGGCATATATTCCGGTCTTGGGGACTCTAAACTAACTGCTCATAGCCTTGGTTTGCAGTGAAATGCACACAGCACATTTTTTTGAACGCTCACTGTCGATTTTCTCGGCCGAAATATAGCCCTACTTCACTTTAAGACTGAAAGAGTAGCCGAGACCGCCTTACGCGCATCGTAATTTTGACCAACTTCGGCTCGATTTCCCGGAAGTTGGCGAATATTTTCAATTCCCGGGGAGGCTAAAATAACTTCCGATGGCCTTAGTTTGCAGTTAAATGGACACAGCAAAACGTTTTGAACACTCACTTTCGAGCTTATGGGTCGAAATATAGCCCCACTTAACTTTAAGACTGAAAGAGTAGTCGAGACCGCCTTACGCGCATCGTGATTTTGGGGTACTTCGGCTCGATATCCCGCAAATAGGGGGATATTTTCCAGTCCCGAGGACTCTAAACTAACTCCTGATGGCCTTGGTTTCCAGTGAAATGGACACAGGTACACTTTTTGAACGCGCACTTTCGAGCTTGCTGGCCGAAATATATCCCTACTTCTTTTTAAGACTGAAAGAGTAGGCGGGAGCGCCTTACGCGCATAGTGATTTTGAGGATCTTCGTCTCGATCTGGCGAAACTTGGGAGATATTTTCCAGTCCCAAAGTCTCTAAACTCACTCCTGATTGTCTAAGATGTGAGTGAAATAGAGACAAAAATTTTTGAAGCCTTACTTTCGAGCTTCTGGAGTTAAATCTAAGCCCACTTTACCTTAAGACTGAAAGAGTACCCGAGACCGCCGTACGCGCGTCGTGGTTTTGAGCAACTTCGGTTAAATTTCCCGCAACTTGGGGGATATTTTCCAGTCGCGGGGACTCTAAGCTGACCCCCGACGTCCTTGGTCTGCAGTAAAATGGACACAGCAAAACTTTTTGAACGCTCACTTTTGAGCTTCTGGGCCGAAATATAGCTCCACTTCACTTTAAGAGTGAAAGAGTAGCCGAGACCGCCTTACGCCCATCGTAATTTTGATCAACCTCGGCTCGATTTCCCGGAACTTGGGGGATATTTTCCAGTCCCGCTGACTCTAAAGTAACTCCTGATGGCCTTGCTTTGGAGTGAAATGGACACAGCACAACTTTTTGAACGCTCACTTTCGAGCTTCTGGGCGGAAATATTGCCCCAGTTGATTTTAAGAATGAAAGATTAACCGGGACCGCCTTACGCGCATCGTGATTTTGACCAACTTTGGCTCGATTTCCCGGGAAATGGGGGATATTTTCCGGTACCGGGGACTCTAAACTAACTGTTGATTGCCTTGGTTTGCAGTGAAATGGACACAGCACAACTTTTTGAACGCTCACTTTTGAGTTTCTGGGCCGAAGCATAGCCCTACTTCACTTTAAGACTGAAAGACTAGCCTAGACCGCCCTACGGGCATCGTGATTTTGGGCTATTTCGGCTCGATTTCCCGGAACTTGGGAGGTAATTCCAAGTCCCGGGCACTCTGAACTAATTCCTGATGGCCTTGGTTTTCAGTGAAATGGACACAGCAAAACTCTTTAAACGTTCACTTTCGAGCTTCTGGGCCAAAATATACCCCCACTTCACTTTAAGACTGAAAGAGTAGCCGGGACCGCCTCACACGCATGGTACTTTTGTCGAACTTCGGCTTGATTTCCTGCGACTTGAGGGATATTTTCCAGTCCCGGAAGCTCTAAACTAACTCCTGAATGCCTTGTTTTTTTAGTGAAATGGACACAGGTAAAACGGGCGCACGCTAGGTTTCCAGGTTGGAGGCCGAAATATAGCCCCACTTTATTTTAAGACTGAAAGTGTACACGAAACCACCTTAACCGCATCGAAATTTTTAGCCACTATGGCTCGATCTGCCAAAACTTGGGGGATATTTTCCAGTCCCGGGGACTCTACCCTAACTCTTGATGGCGTTAGTTTTCAGTAAAATGGTCACAGGTAACAGGAGCGCACGCTCGGTGTCGAACTTCTAGGCCGAAATGTAGCCCCAGTTCATTTTAAGACTGAAAGAGTAACCGAAACTGCCGTAGGCTTATTGTAATTTTAAGAAAGTATGGCTCAATTTGCCGAAACTTGGAGGATAGCTTCCAGTCTCGAGGATTCTAAACTATCTCCTGATGGACTTAGTTCTTAGTGAAATGGACACAGGTAAAAGGAGAGCACGCTCGGTGTGGAGCTTGTCGGCCGAAATATAGCCCCACTTCATTTTAAGACTGAAAGAGTAGCCGAGACCGCCTTACGCGCATCGTGATTTTGAGCAACTTTGGCTCGATCTGCCAGAATTTGGGAAATATTTTCCAGTCCCAAGGACTCTAAACTAACTCCTGATGGCCTAAGATGTCAGTGAAATGGACAGAGGTAAAATTAGCGCACGCCCGGTCTCGAGGTTCTAGGTCGAAATATAGCCCCCCTTAATTTTAAGACTGAAAGAGTAGCCGAGACCGCCTTACACGCATCGTGATTTTGGGCAACTTTTGCTCGATTTCCCGGAGGTTGGCGAATAATTTAAAGTCTCGGGGACGCTAAACTAACTCCCGATGACCTTGGTTTGCAGTTTAATGAACACAACAAAACATTCTAAACACTCACCTTCGAGCTTCAGGGCCGAAATATAGCCCTACTTAAATTTAAGTTTGAAAGAATAGCCGAGAGCCCGTTACGCGCATCCTAATTTCTATCAACTTCGGCGCCATTTCCTGGCACTTGGAGAATATTTTCCAGTCCCAGAGGCTCTATACTAACTCCTGATGGCCTTGGTTTGCAGTGAAATGGACACAGCAAAACTTTTTGAACGCTCACTTTCGAGCTTGTGGGCCTAAATATAGCCACACTTCACTTTAAGACGGAAACAGTAGGCGAGACCGCGTTACGCGCATCGTGATTTTGATCAACTTCGGCTGGCTTTCCTGGAACTTGGGGAATATTTTCCAGTCCCGGGGACTCTAAACTAACTCCTGATGGCCATGGTTTGCAGTGAAATTCACACAGCACAAGTTTTTGAACGCACACTTTCGAGCTTCTATGCCGAAATATACTCCCACATCACTTACGACTTAAAGAGTAGCCGAGACCGGCGTCCGCGCATCGTGATTTTGACCAACTTCGGGTCGATATTCCGGAACTTGGGGATTACTTTCCAGTCTCAGGGACTCTAAACTAACTCTTGATGGCCTTGGTTTGCAGTGAAATGGAGACAGCAAAACTTTTTGAACGCTCACCTTCAAGCTTCTGGGCCGAAATATAGCCCACTTTACTTTAATACTGAAAAAGTAGCCGAGACCGCCTTACGCGCATCGTGATTTTGACAAACTTCGGGTGGATTTCCCGGAACTTGGGGGATATTTTCCAGTCCCTTGGACGCTAAACTAGGTGCCGACGGCCTTGTTTTGCAGCAAAATGGACACAGCAAAGCTTTTTGAACGCTCACTTTCGAGCTTGTGGGCCGAAATATAGCCATACTTCACTTCAAGACTGAAACAGTAGCCGAGACCACAAGTCGCGCATCGTGATTATGATCAACTTCGCCTCGATTTCCCGGAACTTGCGAAATATTTTCCAGTCCCGAGGACTCTAAACTAACTCGTGCTGGTCTTGGTTTGCAGTGAAACGGAAACAGAAAAAGTTTTTGAACGCATACTTTCGAGCTTCTGGACCGAAATAGAAGCCCACTTCACTTGAAGACTGAAAGATTAGCCGAGACCGCCTTACGTGCATCGTGATTTTGAGCAACTTCGGCTCGATTTGCCGGAACTAAGGGGATATATTCCAGTTCTGAGGACTCTAAACTAATTTCTGATGGCCTTGGTTTGCAGTAAAATGGACCCAGCAAAACTTTTTGAACGCTCGATTTCGAGCTTCTGGGCCAAAATATAGCCCCCCATTACTATAACACTGAAAGAGTAGCCGAGACCGCCTTACGCGCATCGTGATTTTCACAATCTTCGGGTTGATTTCCCGGAACTTGGGGGATATTTTCCAGTCCCGGGGACTCTCAACTAACTCCTGCTTGTCTTGGTTTGCAGTGAAATGGACACAGCGAAAGTTTTTGAAGGCTCACTCTCGAGCTTCTGGACCGAAATAGAGCCCCATTTTACTTTAAGACTGAAAGAGTAGGCGAGACCGTCTTACGCGCATCGTGATTGACCAACGTCTTCTCGATTTTCCGGAACTTAGGAGATACATTCCACTCACGGGGACTTTAAACTAACTCCTGATACCCTTGGTTTGCAGTGAAATAGAAACTAATTGTTTTTGAGCTTTAAGCTTGTGCGCCGAAATAGAGCCCCACTTCACTTTAAGACTGAAGGAGTAGCCGACACCGCCTTAAGCGCACCGTGATTTTGACCAACTTCGGCTCAACTTGCAGGAACTTGGGGGATATTTTCCAGTCCCGAGGACTCTTAAGTAACCCCTGATTGTCTTGGTTTTCAGTGATATGGACACAGCGAAACTTTTTGAACGCTCACTCTCGAGCTTCTGGACCGAAATATAGCCTCACTTTACTTTAAGACTCAAAGAGTAGCCGAGACCGTCTTGCCCAAATCGTGATTTTCACCAACTTCGGGTCGTTTTCCCGGAACTTTTGGGATATATTCCATTTCCGCGAGCTCTAAACTAACTCCTGATGGCCTTGGTTTTAGTGAAATGGACAAAGGAAAGCTTTTTGAACACTCTCTTTGTAGCTTCTGGGCCGAAATAGAATCCCACTTCACTTTCAGACTGAAATAGTAGCCGAGACCGCCTCGCGCGCATCGTGAGTTAGACCAGGTTGAGCTCGATTTCACGCAACTTTTGGGATATTTTCCAGTCCGGGGGACTCTAAACTAACTCCGGGTGGCCTTGGTTTCCACTGAAATACGCACAGCATAACTTTTTGAACGCCCACTTTGGAGCTTCTGGGCCGAAATATAGCCCCACTTCACTTTAAGACTGAAAGAGTAGCCGAGACTACCTTACGCAAATCGTGATTTTGAACAACTTCGGCTCTATTTCCCGGAAGTTGGGGGATATTTTCCAGTCCCGGGGACTCTAAACTAGCTCCTGATGGCTTTGGTTTGCAGTCAAATAAACACAGGGAAACTTTTTGAACGCTCACGTTCAAGCTCCTGGGCAGGAATAAAGCCTCACTTCACTTTAAGACTGAAACAGTAAGCGAGACCGCCTAACGCGCACCGTGATTTTGACCAACTTCAGCTAAATTTCCCTGAACTTGGGATATATTTTCCAGTCCCGAAGACTCTTAAGTAACCCATGATGGCCTTCGTTTGCATTGAAATGGATATAGCAAAACTTTTTGTACGCACACTTTTGAGCTTCTGGGCCGAAATATAGCCCCACTTCACTTTAAGACTGAAAGACTAGCCAAGACCGTCTTGCGCGCATCGTGATTTTGACCAACGTCTTCTCGATTTTCCGGAACATGGGAAATATATTGCAGTCCCGGGGACTCTAAACTAACTTCTGATGGCCTTGGTTTGCAGTGAAATGGAGACAGCAAATTTTTTGCAGCGCTCACTTTGGAGCTTCCTGGGCGAAATAGAGCCCCACTTCACTTTAAGACTGAAAGAGTAGCCGAGGCCGCCTTAGGCGCATCGTGATTTTGACCAACTTCGGCTTGAGTTGCCAGAACTTAAAAGATATTTTCCAGTCCCGCAAACCCTAAACTAACTCATGATGGCCTTGGTTTTCAGTGAAATTCAGAGAGGAAAACTTTTTGAACGCTCACTTTCGAGCTTCTGGACCGAAATATAGCCCTACTTCACTTTAAGACTGAAAGAGCAGCCGAGACCACCTTACGCGAATCGTTATTTTGAGCAACTTCGTCTCGATTTCGCGGAACTTAGG
Organism: Orbicella faveolata; assembly: GCF_042242905.1. Taxonomy (NCBI): domain Eukaryota; kingdom Metazoa; phylum Cnidaria; class Anthozoa; order Scleractinia; family Merulinidae; genus Orbicella; species Orbicella faveolata. Next base: position 30,976,364 of record NW_028301564.1, read on the forward strand.
GGATACTTTCCAGTTCCGAGGACTGTAAACTACTTCCTGAGTGTCTTGTTTTGCAGTGAAATAGGCACAGCACAACTTTTTGAACGCTTACTTTCGAGCTTCTGGGCCGAAATATACAGTCACGTCACTTTAAGACTCAAAGAGTAGCCGAGACTGCTTTACGCGCATCGTGATTTTGACAAACTTTGGCTCGATTTCCCGGAACTTGGGGGATCTTTTGATGTCCCGGAGACTGTAAACTATCTCCTTATGTGGGTTGGTTCGGGGTGAAATGGAGACAGCAAAACTTTTTGAACGCTCACTTTCGAGCTTCTGGGCCGAAATAGACCCCAATTCACTTTATGAATGAAAGAATAGCCGACACCGCCTTACCCACATCGTGATTTTGACCAACTTTGGCTCGATTTCCCGGGAAATGGGGAATATTTTCCGGTACCGGAGACTCTAAAGTAACTCCTGATTGCCTTGGTTTGCATTGAAATGGAGAGAACAAAACTTTTTCAACGCTCCCCTTCGGGCTTCTGAGCCGAAATATAGCCCCACTTCAGTTTAAGACTGAAAGAGTAGCCGACACCGTCTTACGCCCATCATGATTTTGACCAACTTCGGCTCGATTTCCCGAAACTTCGGGGATATATTCAAGTCCCAAGGACTCTAAACTAACCCCTGATGGCCTTGGTCTGCAGTGAAATGGACACAGCAAATTTTTTTGAACGGTTACTTTCGAAATTCTGGGTCGAAATATAGCCCCACTTCACTTTAAGACTGAAAGAGTAGCCGAGACCACCTTAGACGCATCGTGATTTTGACCAACTTCGGCTTGAGTTGCCAGAACTTAAGGGATATTTTCCAGTCCCGTGGACTCTAAACTAACTCATGATGGCCTTGGTTTTTAGTTAAATTGAGAGAGCAAAACTTTTTGAACGCTCACTTTCGAGCTTCTGGACAGAAATATAGCCCCACTTCACTTTAAGACTGAAAGGGTAGCCGAGACCGCTTTCGGAGCATCGTGATTTTGACCAACTTCAGCTCGATTTACCGGAACTTGAGGAATATTTTCCAGTCCCGGGGACTCTAAACTAACCCCTGATGGCCTTGGTTTGCAGTGAAATGGACACAGCAAAAGTTTTTGAACGCTCACTTTCGGGCTTCTGGCCCGAAATATAGCCCCAGTTAACTTTAAGACAGAAAGAGTAGGCGAGACCACTTTAGGGGCATCGTGATTTTGACCAATCTCGGCTCAATTTCCCGGACCTTGGGGCATATTTTCTTTTCCCGGGGACGCTAAACTGACTCCAGATGGCCTTGGTTTGCAGTGAAATGAACACAGCAAAACGTTTTGAACAATCACTTTCGGGCTTGTGGCCCGAAATATAGCCCCACTTCACTTTAAGACTGAAAGAGTAGCCGAGACTACCTTACGCAAATCGTGATTTTGAACAACTTCGGCTCTATTTCCCGGAACTTGGGGGATATTTTCCAGTCCCAGGGACTCTAAACTAACTCTTGTTGGCCTTGGTTTGCAGTGAAATGGAGACAGCAAAACTTTTTGAACGCTCACCTTCAAGCTTCTGGGCCGAAATATAGCCCCACTTCACTTTAAGACTGAAAGAGTAGCCGAGAGCGCCTTACGCGCATCGTGATTTTGGGATACTTCGGCTCGATTTCCCGCAAATAGGGGGATATTTTCCAGTGCCGGGGACTCTAAACTAACTCCTGATGGCCTTGGTTCCAGTGAAATGGACACAGGAACATTTTTTGAACGCGCACTTTCGAGCTTGCTGGCCGAAATATAGCCATACTTCTTTTTAAGACTGAAAGAGTAGGTGGGAGCGCCTTACGCGCATTGTGATTTTGAGCATCTTCGGCTCGATCTGGCGAAACTTGGGAGATATTTTCCAGTCCCAAAGTCTCTAAACTCACTCCTGATTGTCTAAGATGTGAGTGAAATAGAGACAAAAATTTTTGAAGCCTTACTTTCGAGCTTCTAGAGTTAAATCTAAGCCCACTTTACCTTAAGACTGAAAGAGTAGCCGAGACCCCATTAGGCGCATCGTGATTTTGACTAACTTCGGGTGGATTTCCCGTAACTTGGGGGATATTTCCAGTCCCTTGGACGCTAAACTAAGTCGTGATAGCCTTGTTTTGCAGTGAAATGGACACAGCAAAACTTTTTAAACATTCAGTTTCGAGCTTCTGGGCGGAAATATTGCCCCACTTCACTTTAAGACTGAAAGAGTAGCCGAGACCGCCGTACGCGCGTCGTGATTTTGACCAACTTCGGTTAAATTTCCCGGAGCTTCGGGGATATTTTCCAGTCCCGGGGACTCTAAACTGATCCCCGAAGTCCTTGGTGTGCAGTAAAATGGACACAGGAAAACTTTTTGAACCCTCACTTTTGAGCTTCTGGGCGGAAATATTGCCCCAGTTCACTTTAAGAATGAAAGAGTAACCGCCGGACCGCCTTACGCGCATCGTGATTTTGACCAACTTTGGCTCGATTTCCCGGGAAATGGGGGATATTTTCCGGTACCGGGGACTCTAAACTAACTCCTGATTGCCTTGGTTTGCAGTGAAATGGACACAGCACAACTTTTTGAACGCTCACGTTTGAGCTTCTGGGCCGAAGCATAGCCCTACTTCACTTTAAGACTGAAAGACTAGCCGAGACCGCCTTACGCGCATCCTGATTTTGGGCTACTTCGGCTCGATTTCCCGCAACTTGGGAGATAATTCCCAGTCCCGGGCACTCTAAACTAGTTCCTGATGGCCTTGGTTTTCAGTGAAATGGACACAGCACAACTTTTTGAACGTTCACTTTCGAGCTTCTGGGCCGAAATATAGCCCCACTTCACTTTAAGACTGAAAGAGTAGCCGGGACCGCCTTACGCGCATGGTAATTTTGTCGAACTTCGGCTTGATTTCCTGGGACTTGGGGGATATTTTCCAGTCCCGGAAGCTCTAAACTAACTCCTAAATGCCTTGGTTTTAATTGAAATGGACACAGGTAAAAGGGGCGCACGCTAGGTTTCCAGGTTGTAGGCCGAAATATAGCCCCACTTTATTTTAAGACTGAAAGTGTACACGAAACCGCCTTAAGCGCATCGAAATTTTTAGCCACTATGGCTCGATCTGCCAAAACTTGGGGGATATTTTCCAGTCCCGGGGACTCTACTTTAACTCTTGATGGCCTTAGTTTTCAGTAAAATGGTCACTGGTAACAGGAGCGCACGCTCGGTGTCGAGCTTCTAGGCCGAAATGTAGCCCCAGTTCATTTTAAGACTGAAAGAGTAAACGAAACTGCCGTAGGCTTATCGTAATTTTAAGAAAGTATGGCTCAATTTGCCGAAACTTGGAGGATAGCTTCCAGTCTCGAGGATTCTAAACTATCTCCTGATGGACTTAGTTCTTAGTGAAATGGACACAGGTAAAAGGAGAGCACGCTCGGTGTCGAGCTTGTAGAACCAAAATATAGCCCAACTTCATTTTCGGAGTAAACGAGCAGCCGAGACCGCCTTACGCGCATCGTGATTTTGAGCATCTTTAGCTCGATTTGCCGGAATTCGGGGAATATTTTCCAGTCCCGAGGACTCTAAACTAACTCCTGATGGACTAAGATGTCAGTGAAATGGACACAGGTAAAATTAGCGCACGCCCGGTCTCGAGCTTCTAGGTCGAAATATAGCCCCCTTAATTTTAAGACTGAAAGAGTAGTCGAGACCGCCTTACGCGCATCATGATTTTGGGCCACTTTTGCTCGATTTCCCGGAGATTGGCGAATAATTTAAAGTCCCGGGGACGCTAAACTAACTGCCGATGACCTTGGTTTGCAGTTTAAGGAACACAGCAAAACATTCTGAACGCTCACCTTCGAGCTTCAGGGCCGAAATATAGCCCTACTTAAATTTAGGACTGAAAGAATAGCCGAGAGCCCGTTACGCGCATCGTAATTTCTATCAACTTCGGCGCCATTTCCTGGCACTTGGAGAATATTTTTCAGTCCCAGGAACTCTAAACTAACTCCTGATGGGCTTGGTTTGCAGTGAAATGGACGAAGGAAAACTTTTTGAACGCTCACTTTCGAGCTTGTGGGCCTAAATATAGCCACACTTGACTTTAGGACTGAAACAGTACCCGAGACCGCGTTACGCGCATCGTGATTTTGATCAACTTCTGCTGGCTTTCCTGGAACTTGGGGAATATTTTCCAGTCCCGAGGACTCTAAACTTACTCCTGATGGCCATGGTTTGCAGTAAAATTCACACAGCACAAGTTTTTGAATGCACACTTTCGAGCTTCTAGGCCGAAATATAGTCCCATATCACTTACGACTTAAAGAGTAGCCGAGACCGGCGTGCGCGCATCGTGATTTTGACCAACTTCGGGTCGATATTCCGGAACTTGGGGGATATTTTCCAGTCCCAGGGACTCTAAACTAACCCTTGATGGCCTTGGTTTGCAGTGAAATGGAGACAGCAAAACTTTTTGAACGCCCACCTTCAAGCTTCTGGGCCGAAATATAGCCCACTTTACTTTAATACTGAAAAAGGAGCCGAGACCGCACTACGCGCATCGTGATTTTGGCAAACTTCGGGTGGATTTCCCGGAACTTGGGGGATATTTTCCAGTCCCTTGGACGCTAAACTAGGTGCCGATGGCCTTGTTTTGCAGTGAAATGGACACAGCAAAGCTTTTTGAACGCTCACTTTCGAGCTTGTGGGCCGAAATATAGCCAGACTTCACTTTAAGACTGAAACAGTAGCCGAGACCACGTTTCGCGCATCGTGATTTTGATCAACTTCGCCTCGATTTCCCGGAACTTGCGAAATATTTTCCAGTCCCGAGGACTCTAAACTAACTCGTGCTGGTCTTGGTTTGCAGTGAAACGGAAACAGAAAAAGTTTTTGAACGCATACTTTCGAGCTTCTGGACCGAAATAGAAGCCCACTTCACTTGAAGGCTGAAAGAGTAGCCGAGACCGCCTTACGTGCATCGTGATTTTGAGCAACTTCGGCTCGATTTGCCGGAACTAAGGGGATATATTCCAGTTCTGAGGACTCTAAACTAATTTCTGATGGCCTTGGTTTGCAGTAAAATGGACCCAGCAAAACTTTTTGAACGCTCGATCTCGAGCTTCTGGGCCAAAATATAGCCCCCCATTACTTTAACACTGAAAGAGTAGCCGAGACCGCCTTACGCGCATCATGATTTTGACAAACTTCGGGTTGATTTCCCGGAACTTGGGGGATATTTTCCAGTCCCGGGGACTCTCAACTAACTCCTGCTTGTCTTGGTTTGCAGTGAAATGGACACAGCGAAAGCTTTTGAAGGCTCACTCTCGAGCTTCTGGGCCGAAATAGAGCCCCATTTTACTTTAAGACTGAAAGAGTAGGCGAGACCGTTTCGAGCGAATCGTGATTTTGAACAATTTCGCGTTTATTTCTCGAAACTTGGGAGATATATTCCAGTCATAGGGACTCTAAAGTAACTCCTGATGGCCTTGGTTTTCAGTGAAATGGACAGAGCACAATCTTGGAGCTTCTGGGCAGAAATATAGCGTCACTTGTGATAACAATGGGTTGACAGGCCTACAGAACTCCTATCCACGTGTCATAGCCGCTTTGAGAGTTTTGCTCGAACTAGTATATCTTTGAGGATCTGCCCCTTTTGTATTGTACGATAGGGGGATCTTTGAATATTTCGCTAAGCAATAATCCTGTTTTTAGGAGGACATTTCACCAGAGTAGAGCCGTTAGAGGTCATAGGTCTGCGTGGTTTCCGCTGCTATCCGGTGTAATTTGTTGAGTTTGACACCTCTGTTTTTGGCCACGTGCTATTTTTTTAGCTCATTTGATTGCAAGATATGTTTTAAGCTCTCTAAATATTAGCTCTGGAGGGACAAAGTTTGAAATATTCCGTGAGCATGTTGGTTACTTGCATTTTGTATTATTACGCCGGGCCCGGCTGTTTGATTGACTGCTGCAAGTTATGCTGCTTGTTATCACGGGTGTCATATTTATCTTTGTCCGGCTTCGCCAGAGATAGCTGTAGCTTTCCTTCTTGAAAGCTATGAGTCTGTCTTAGAGAGACGTTCTTATGCTTCTTGCATCAATTTCATCGAGCTTTTTGTCCTTCCAGTTTGTTCGTTCTGGAACTGCAAAAGTAGGTGTTCACGCGCAAGTCTGTGGACCGTTTCGCGTGTTGCTTATGATATTGTGTGGTTTTGTTCAGGCGAAAGCTCTGAATTTAGGAGTTCTTCCTATGATTGTTCATCCAGCTCCACTTTAAGACTGAAAGAGTAGATGAGACCGCCTTCCGCGCATCGTAATTTTGACAAACTTCGGGTGGATCTCCCGGAACTTGGGGGATATTTTGCAGTCCCTTGGACGCTAAACTAAGTCCTGATGGCCTTGTTTTGCAGTGAAATGGACACAGCAAAACTTTTTGAACGCTCACTTTCGAGCTTGTGGGCCGAAATATAGCCACACTTTACTTTAAGACTGAAACAGTAGCCGAGACCGGATTTCGCGCATCGTGATTTTCATCAACTTCGGGTCGCTTTCCCGGAACTTGGGGAATATTTTCCAGTCCCGGGGACCCTAAACTAACTTTGATAGCTTTCGTTTGCAGTGAAGTCCACACAGCAAAACTTTTTGAACGCTCACTTTCGAGCTTCTGGAATGAAATATAGCCCGACTTTACTTGAAGACTGAAAGAGTAGCCGAAACCGCCTTACGTATATCGTAATTTTGACGAACTTCGAATGGATTTCCCGGAACTTGGGGGATATTTTCCAGTCCCTTGGACGCTAAACTAAGTCCTGATGGCCTTGTTTTGAAGTAAAATGGAGACAGGAAAACTTTTTGAACCCTCACTTTCTAGCTTGTGGGCCGAAATATAGGCACACTTGACTTTAAGACTGAAACAGTAGCCGAGACCACGTTACGCAAATCATGAATTTGCTCAACTTCGGCTGGATTTCCCGGGAATTGGGGGATATTTTCCAGTCCCGGGGACTCTATACTAACTCCTGATGGCCTTGGTTTGCATTGAAATGGACACAGCACAATTTTTTGAAAGTACACTTTCGAACTTCTGGGCCGAAATATAGCCCCACTTCACTTAAGACTGAAAGAGTAGCCGAGACCGCCTTGTTCGCATCGTGAATTTGACAAACTTCGGGTCGATATTCCGGAACTTGGGGGATATTTTCCAGTCCCAGGAACTCTAAACTAACTCCTGATGGCCTTGGTTTGCAGTGAAATGGACAGAGCAAAACTTTTTGAACGCTCACCTTCGAGCTTCCTGGCCGAAATAAAGCCCCACTTTACTTTAAGACTTAAAGAGTAACCGAGACCACCTTACGCGCATTGTGATTTTGACAAACTTCGGGTGGATCTCCCGGAACTTGGGGAACATTTTCCAGTCCCTTGGACGCTAAACTAAGTCCTGATGGCCTTGTTTTGCAGTGAAATGGACACAGGAAAAATTTTTGAACGCTCACTTTCGAGCTTCTGGAAAGAAATATACCCCCACTTCACTTTAAGACTGAAAGGGTAGCCGAGACCGCTTTGGGAGCATCGTGATTTTGACCAACTTCAGCTCGAATTATCGTAACTTGGGGAATATTTTCCAGTCCCAGGGACGCTAAACTAACTCGTGATGGCCTTGTTTTTCAGTCAAGGAACACAGCAAAAGTTTTTGAACGCTCACTTTCGGGCTCCTGGGCCGAAATAGAGCCCGAGTTCACCTTGAGAATGAAAGAATAGCCGAGACCGCCTTACGCGCATCGTCATTTTGACCAACTTTGGCTCGATTTCCCGGGAAATGGGGAATATTTTCCGGTACCGAGGATTCTAAAGTAACTCCTGATATCCTTGGTTTGCATTGAAATGGAGAGAGCAAAACTCTTTCAACGCTCCCCTTCTGGCTTCTGAGCCGAAATATGGCCCCACTTCAGTTTAAGACTGAAAGAGTAGCCGACACCGTCTTACGCGCATCATGATTTTGACCAACTTCGGCTCGATTTCCCGAAACTTCGGGGATATATTCAAGTCCCAAGGACTCTAAACTAACCCCTAATGGCCGTGGTCTGCAGTGAAATGGAGACAGCATAACTTTTTGAACGGTTACTTTCGAAACTCTCGGCCGAAATATAGCCCCACTTCACTTTAAGACTGAAATAGTAGCCGAGACCGCCTTAGACGCATCGTGATTTTGAGCAACTTCTGCTTGAGTTGCCAGAACTTAAGGGATATTTTCCAGTCCCGTGGACTCTAAACTAACTCATGATGGCCTTGGTGTTCAGTTAAATTGAGAGAGCAAAACTTTTTGAACGCTCACTTTCGAGCTTCTGGGCCGAAATATACAGCCACGTCACTTTAAGACTAAAAGAGTAGCCGAGACTGCTTTACGCGCATCGTGATTTTGACAAACTTCGGCTCGATTTCCCGGGACTTGGGGGATATTTTGATGTCCCGGACACTGTAAAAAATCTGCTGATGTGGCTTGGTTTGCGGTGAAATGGACACAGCAAAACTTTTTGAACTTTCACTTTCTAGCTTCTGGGCCGAAATATAGCCCCAGTTCACTTTAAGAATGAAAGAGTAGCCGAGACCGCCTTACAAGCATCGTGATTTTGCAAAATTCGGCTCGATTTCCCCGAACTTGGGCGATATTTTCCAGTCCCGAGGAGTCTAAACTAACTCCTGATGGCCTTGGTTTGCAGTGAAATGAACACAGTAACACTTTTTGAACGCTTATTTTCGAGCTTCTAGGATGAAATATAGCCCCACTTCACTTTAAGACTGAAAGAGTAGGCGAGACCGCCTTACGCGCATCGTGATTTTGAGCGACTTCCGCTCGATTTTCTAGAATTTTGGGGATATTTTCAAGTCCCGGGGACTCTAAACTAACTCCTGATGGCCTTGGTTTGCAGTGAAATAGATGCAGGAAAAGTTTTTGAACGCTCAGTTTGGAGCTTCTGGGCCGAAATACAACCGTATTTCACTTTAAGACTGAAATAGTAGGCGAGACCGCCTTACGAGCATCGTGACTTTGACCAAGTTCAGCTCGATTTCCCTGAACTTGGGGGATATTTTCCAGTCCGGGGGACTTTAAACTAACTCCTGATGGCCGTGGTTTGCAGTTAAATGCAGAAAGCGTAACTTTTTAAGAATGGCTGACTGTTAGGATCGGGAAACGCCGGTCAACGACCCATTTGGCAAATCGCTCATATTTTGCCCAAAGATACCATTAGGTGACCTTATTCTAAAAATCATATTATATGGTTTCAGCGAGTTTTTATTTTTTAGAAATTCGCGAAAATTTGAAACCGCGGTCAAAGTGCGGTTTTTCGTGTAATGAAATGACAGAAATAAGGTGCGAGGATGAAGCGCTGCTAAAGTCTTAAAATAAATTCAATTGACTTCAAACTTCACACAAATGTAGAACAACCACTCTAATTTATTCCTCGTTTTAAACTAATATCAGATATGTTGATATAGTGGTTTTCCAAACCATTTTAAAAACACCTATGAAGGGTGTGAAAAATAACAGCAAAATATAGGTCATGTTTAACAGCATAAAAATGCATCTGGTACCTCACTTTCCCATTATTTTACTTTACAGCCTTAAAATATCATTATTAAACATACACCATGCCAAGTCTCATGCTCGAACTCGCAGTATTTCCCTTTGAAAAAAATGAAAATCTATGTCAATGTGTTGGGCGCAAATAACACGATAATTATACACGAACAAGAGAGAAATCAATTTCAATGGCGAAAGCAAAAGGCTATCATTAATTAGAATCCCGTCAATTCACTGCTGTCAGTAGAAACATAATTTCCACTACATAAAAACTGTTTTTAGACGCTTTCGATCGAAACATTGCGCGTTAACTTTGCTTAATTTCCTGTCCGCCGTCATGTATAGTTTGTCATCGTGTGTATTTCCTTTATGTAAACAACACTGTAAATGGTTGTCATAACAAACGCAAAGAGATTTTCTGGAACCTCGATGTTTTCGATTCTCCAAAACGCTATAAGTTCGTTAAGACACAATTATAAGTCAACTTGAAATGCTGTTTAGCATTAAGGACGTTAAAGGACTGTGAATTAATCGAGTTTAAATATCTTGAAGCAAGTCAAAATCGCGCCCTTACGCTAATTGCTGAACAGCTGATCTCCGTTCAAGTTCAAGAAGTCGAGAGGTTAATCCGGCAATGTATTATTGGTACAACAACAAAACTAACCCAGGTCATCAAAAGTGTAAGTTTAAAAGTGTAGTGGCAAGTTCGAAATAAATTTCGCGTATATAAATTGGAAACAAGAAGTGAAACGGTCTGACCCGAAACAAATAAACGAAATATTAATACGACTAATTTAATCCGAAAACGTTACAGAAAACATACCTAAAAGCCGTCGATTCCCCTCAATAGCACTCCATATTGCCTTAAAGCGGCCAAGCTTTCTGCTGTAAGAATCAGGGGCCCCATGGATGTGTTTTTATTATATCGGCAACCATGCTGCGTAGCTGATATTTGAGACTCAGTAAAAGTTGTCACACAACCCAGTCACGCTTTCACTGCTCTCGCGCAAATGTTCAACATTTGGCAATTACAAGTTTAAGGTAGTGACAGTAGATTGAAATGCGCTTTTTAAAGCTCTCCTATCCAGGAGCAATTATTTTTCTTGTTCTTGAATGAATCTTAGTTGTAGCTACAGTCGGGGAGGGCGGGGGGTGTACTCCCGGAATTAATAAGTAGTTCTTTGTGAAAAACTATTTTAAGGAAAGTAAGCTGTTCGCGAGATCTATGTTTTCAGATGTTCTAGAGTGATTAGTTTGTTAAGGCACTGTTGCGCTGCGCCTGCGCGCAGTGTCGGAAAAAAGTACATTAGATCATCTGTTCAAGTACTGCAGAAGAAACCCTTGACAATTAGCATGTTCATAAAGCTAAATAGTATCATTGTAACAGCATCACTTCATTAGAATAACACAGAGGCCTATTAGGGTAAGGCGTAGGGACAATCTGCAGTCCTTCCACCAGTGGTTCACCATCACTCTTCTCGGTTAAGCTTTGCGAGTTGCCTGACTTGACTCGTGGCTCCCGGCCACGCCCATCTAGTAGTATGTCACCACCCCAGTATGTGAGTATGTGTCGAAAGAAAACTTGAGATTGTATCAAATACCATTAAAATTACAACCAGACCGATTGCGTGTTGGACAACGCTAAATTATAATGTGCAACAGGCTTTTCCGGTTTAAATGCTTTTCCACCTGTCCACGGTAAATGCAATATGCGCGCCAACAAGTAATTGACTCAACGGAGCTGAACTCAAAATTATTTAGCTTAGTGATCCCTGTGATACTTCGAGAATCATCTGGTGTTTCAGTGTTACCTTTAAGAGCTGGAGACCACTTAATTTTCCACAGCATACAGATATCCGAAATTTCCGGGAGTACAACCCCTCCCCCCACCCCCACCCCCAACCTTCCCGACTGTAGCTACAACTAAGATTCATTCAAGAACAAGAAAAATAATTGTTCCTAGATAGGAGAGCTTTAAAAAGCGCATTTCAATCTGCTGTCACTACTTTAAACTTGTAATTGCCAAATGTTGAACATTTGCGCGAGAGCAGTGAAAGCGTGACTGGGTTGTGTGACAACTTTTACGGAGTCTCGAATATCAGCCACGCAGCATGGTTGCCGATATAATAAAAACACATTCACAAGGCCCCTGATTCTTAGAGCGGAAAGCTTGGCCTCTTTAAGGCAATATGGAGTGCTATTGAGGGGAATCGACGGCTTTTAGGTTACGCGTATCATGAATTTGATCAACTTCGGCTCAGAATCCCGGGAATTGGGGTATATTTTGCAGTCCCGGGGACTGTAAACTAACTCCTGGACGCCTTGGTTTGCATTGAAATGGACACAGCACAATTTTTGGAACGCTCACTTTCGAGATTCTGGGCCAAAATATAGCCCCACTTCACTTAAGACTGAAAGAGTAGCCGAGACCGCCTTGCTCGCATCGTGAGTTTGACAAACTTCGGGTCGATATTTCGGAACTTGGGGGATATTTTCCAGTCCCAGGAACTCTAAACTAACTCCTGATGGCCTTGGTTTGCAGTGAAATGGACACAGGAAAACTTTTTGAATGCTCACTTTCGAGCTTGTGGGCCGAAATATAGGCACACTTTACTTTAAGACTGAAACAGTAGCCGAGAACGCATTTCGCGCATCTTGATTTTGATCAACTTCGGCTCGCTTTCCCGGAACTTGGGGAATATTTTCCAGTCCCGGGGACCCTAAACTAACTTTTGATAGCTTTTGTTTGCAGTGAGATGCACACAGCAAAACTTTTTGAACGCTCACTTTCGAGCTTCTGGACAGAAATATAGCCCCACTTCACTTTAAGACTGAGAGGGTAGCCGAGAGCGCTTTGGGAGCATCGTGATTTTGACCAACTTCAGCTCGATTTACCGCAACTTGGGGAATATTTTCCAGTCCCAGGGCGCTAAACTAACTCGTGATGGCCTTGTTTTTCAGTCAAAGAACACAGCAAAACTTTTTGAACGCTCACTTTCGGGCTTTTGGCCCGAAATATAGCCCCACTTCACTTTAAGACAGAAAGAGTAGCCGAGACCACTTTAGGGGCATCGTGATTTTGACCAATCTCGGCTCAATTTCCCGGACGTTGGGGCATGTTTTCTTGTCCCGGGGATGCTAAACTGACTCCTGATGGCCTTGGTTTGCAGTGAAATGAACACAGCAAAACTTTTTGAACGTTCACTTTCGGGCTTCTGGCCCGAAATATAGCCCCACTTCACTTTAAGACTGAAAGAGTAGCCGAGACTACCTTACGCAAATCGTGATTTTGACCAACTTCGGCTCGATTTCCGGAAAGTTCAGGGATATTTTGCAGTCCCGGGGACTCTAAACTAGCTCCCGATGGCTTTGGTTTGCAGTGAAATAAACACAGGGAAACTTTTTGAACGCCCACTTTCAAGCTCCTGGGTAGGAATAAAGCCTCACTTCACTTTAAGACTGAAACAGTAAGCGAGACCGCCTAACGCGCACCGTGATTTGACCAACTTCTGTTAAATTTCCCTGAACTTGGGGGAAATTTTCCAGTCCCGAAGACTCTTAAGTAACCCTTGATGGCCTTCGTTTGCATTGAAATGGAAACAGCAAAACTTTTTGAACGCTCACTTTTGAGCTTCTGGGCCGAAATATAGCCCCACTTCACTTTAAGACTGAAAGACTAGCCAAGACCGTCTTGCGCGCATCGTGATTTTGACCAACGTCTTCTCGATTTTCCGGAACTTGGGGAATATATTGCAGTCCCGGGGACTCTAAACTAACTCCTAATGGCCTTGGTTTGCAGTGAAATGGACACAGCAAATTGTTTTGCAACGCTGACTTTGGAGCTCCTGGGCCGAAATAGCGCCCCACTTCACTTTAAGACTGAAATAGTAGCCGAGACCGCCTTAGACAAATCGTGATTTTGACCAACTTCGGCTTGAGTTGCCAGAACTTAAGGGATATTTTGCAGTCCCGTGGACTCTAAACTAACTCATGATGGCCTTGGTTTTCAGTTAAATTGAGAGAGCAAAACTTTTTGAACCCTCACTTTCGAGCTTCTGGGCCGAAATATACAGCCACGTCACTTTAAGACTAAAAGAGTAGCCGAGACTGCTTTACGCGCGTCATGATTTTCACAAACTTCGGCTCGATTTCCCGAGACTTGGGGGATATTTTGATGTCCCGCACATTGTAAACAATCTGCTGATGTGGCTTGGTTTGCGATGAAATGGGCACAGCAACTTTCACTTTCTAGCTTCTGGGCCGAAATATAGCTCCAGTTCACCTTAACAATGAAAGAGTGGCCGAGACCAGTTTACGCGCATCGTGATTTTGACAAAATTCGGCTCGATTTCCCCGAACTTGGGCGATATGTTCCAGTCCCGAGGAGTCTAAACTAACTCCTGATGGCCTTGGTTTGCAGTGAAATGAACACAGTAACACTTTCTGAACGCTTATTTTCGAGCTTGTGGGATGAAATATAGCCCCACTTCACTTTAAGACTGAAAGAGTAGGCGAGACCGCCTTACGCGCATCGTGATTTTGAGCAACTCCGCTCGATTTTCTAGAATTTTGGCGATATTTTAGAGTCCCGGGGATTCTAAGCTAATTCCTGATGGCCTTGGTTTGCAGTGAAATGGACGCAGGAAAACTTTTTGCAGCGCTCAGTTTCGAGCTTCTGGGCCGAAATACAACCGTATTTCACTTTAAGACTGAAATAGTAGCCGAGACCGCCTTACGAGCATGGTCATTTTGACCAAGTTCAGCTCGATTTCCCGGAACTTGGCGGATATTTTACAGTCCGGGGGACTTTAAACTAACTCCTGATGGCCTTGGTTTGCAGTTAAATGCACAAAGCGTAACTTTTTAAAGGGTCACTTTCGAGCTTCTGGGCCGAAATATAGCCCCACTTTACTTTAAGACTGAAAGAGTAGCCGAGACCGTCTTACCCGCATCGTGATTTTGACCAACTTCCGTTCGATTTCCCGGAACTTCGGGGATATATTCCAGTCCCGGGGACTCTAAACTAACTGCTGATGGCCTTGGTTTGCAGTGAAATGGACACAGCACAACTTTTTGAACGCTCACTTCCGAGCTTCTCGGCCGAAATATAGCCCTACTTTACTTTAAGACTGAAAGAGTAGCCGAGACCGCCTTACGCGCATCGTAATTTTGACCAACTTCGGCTCGATTTCCCGGAAGTTGGCGAATATTTTCAATTCCCGGGGAAGCTAAACTAACTTCCGATGGCCTTAGTTTGCAGTTAAATGGACAGAGCAAAACTTTTTGAACCCTCACATTCGAGCTTATTGGTCGAAATATACCCCACTTAACTTCAAGACTGAAAGAGTAGCCGAGAGCGCCTTACGCGCATCGTGATTTTGGGATACTTTGGCTCGATCTCCCGCAAATAGGGGGACATTTTCCAGTCCCGGCGACTCTAAACTAACTCCTGATGGCCTTGGTTTCCAGTGAAATGGACACAGGAACACTTTTTGAACGAGCACTTTCGAGCTTCCTGGCCGACATATAGCCCTACTTCTTTCTAAGACTGAAAGAGTAGGCGGGAGCGCCTTACGCGCATTGTGATTTTGAGCATCTTCGGCTCGATCTGGCGAAACTTGGGAGATATTTTCCAGTCCCAAAGTCTCTAAACTCACTCCTGATTGTCTAAGATGTGAGAGAAATAGCGACAAAAATTTTGGAAGCCTTACTTTCGAGCTTC
This sequence comes from Orbicella faveolata, assembly GCF_042242905.1. Classification (NCBI taxonomy): domain Eukaryota; kingdom Metazoa; phylum Cnidaria; class Anthozoa; order Scleractinia; family Merulinidae; genus Orbicella; species Orbicella faveolata. Next base: position 30,991,677 of record NW_028301564.1, read on the forward strand.
TGGAGTTAAATCTAAGTCCACTTTACCTTAAGACTGAAAGAGTAGCCGAGACCCCTTAAGCGCATCGTGATTTTGACTAACTTCGGGTGGATTTCCCGTAACTTGGGGGATATTTCCAGTCCCTTGGACGCTAAACTAAGTCCTGATGGCCTTGTTTTGCAGTGAAATGGACACAGCAAAACTTTTTAAACACTCAGTTTCGAGCTTCTGGGCGGAAATATTGCCCCACTTCACTTTAAGACTAAAAGAGTAACCGAGACCGCCGTACGCGCGTCGTGATTTTGACCAACTTCGGTTAAATCTCCCGGAACTTGGGGGATATTTTCCAGTCCCAGGGACTCTAAACTGACCCCCGACGTCCTTGGTGTGCAGTAAAATGGACACAGCAAAACTTTTTGAAGGCTCACTTTTGAGCTTCTGGGCCGAAATATAGCTCCACTTCACTTTAAGAGTGAAAGAGTAGCCGAGACCGCCCTACGCCCATCGTAATTTTGAGCAACTTCGGCTTGATTTCCCGGAACTTGGGGGATATTTTCCAGTTCTGCGGACTCTAAAGTATCTCCTGATGGCCTTGCTCTTGAGTGAAATGGACACAGGACAACTTTTTGAACGCTCACTTTCGAGCTTCTGGGCGGAAATATTGGCCCAGTTCACTTTAAGAATGAAAGAGTAACCGGGACCGCCTTACGCGCATCGTGATTTTGACCAACTTTGGCTCGATTTCCCGGGAAATGGGGGATATTTTCCGGTACCGGGGACTCTAAACTAACTCCTGATTGCCTTGGTTTGCAGTGAAATGGACACAGCACAACTTTTTGAACGCTCACGTTTGAGCTTCTGGGCCGAAGCATAGCCCTACTTCACTTTAAGACTGAAAGACCAGCAGAGACCGCCTTCCGCCCATCGTGATTTTGGGCGACTTCGGCTCGATTTCCCGGAACTTGGGAGATAATTCCCAGTTCCGGGCACTCTAAACTAATTCCTGATGGCCTTGGTTTTCAGTGAAATGGACACAGCCAAGCTTTTTGAACGTTCACTTTCGAGCTTCTGGGCCGAAATATAGCCCCACTTCACTTTAAGACTGAAAGAGTAGCCGGGACCGCCTTACGCGCATGGTAATTTTGTCGAACTTCGGCTTGATTTCCTGGGACTTGGGGGATATTTTCTAGTCCTGGAAGCTCTAAACTAACTCATGAATGCCTTGGTTTTTAGTGAAATGGACACAGGTAAAAGGGGCGCACGCTAGGTTTCCAGGTTGTAGGCCGAAATATAGCCCCACTTTATTTTAAGAGTGAAAGTGTACACGAAACCGCCTTAAGCGCATCGAAATTTTTAGCCACTATGGCTCGAACTGCCAAAACTTGGGGGATAGTTTTCAGTCTCGGGGACTCTACCCTAACTCTTGATGGTCTTAGTTTTCAGTAAAATGGTCACAGGTAACAGGAGCGCACGCTCGGTGTCGAGCTTCTAGGCCGAAATGTAGCCCCAGTTCATTTTAAGACTGAAAGAGTAAACGAAACTGCGGCACGCTTATCGTAATTTTAAGAAAGTATGGCTCAATTTGCCGAAACTTGGAGGATAGCTTCCAGTCTCGAGGAATGTAAACTATCTCCTGGTGGACTTAGTTCTTAGTGAAATGGACACAGGTAAAAGGAGAGCACGCTTCGTGTCGAGCTTGTAGAACCGAAATCTGGCCCAACTTCATTTTCGGAGTAAACGAGTAGCCGAGACCGTCTTACGCGCATCGTGATTTTGGGCATATTTGGCTCGATTTGCCGGAGGTTGGCGAATAATTCAAAGTCCCGGGGACGCTAAACTAATGCCGATGACCTTGGTTTGCAGTTTAATGAACACAGCAAAACATTCTGAACGCTCACCTTCGAGCTTCAGGGCCGAAATATAGCCCTACTTAAATTTAAGACTGAAAGAATAGCCGAGAGCCCGTTACGCGCATCGTCATTTTCATCAACTTCGGCGCCATTTCCTGGAACTTGGAGAATATTTTCCAGTCCCGGGGACTCTAAACTAACTCCTGACTGCCTTGGTTTGCAGTGAAATGGACACAGGAAAGCTTTTTGAACGCTCACTTTCGAGCTTGTGGGCCGAAATATAGTTATACTTCACTTTAAGACTGAAACAGTAGCCGTGACCACGTTTCGCGCATCGTGATTTTGATCAATTTCGGCTCGATTTCCCGGAACTTGCGAAATATTTTCCAGTCCTGGGGACTCGAAACTAACTCGTGCTGGTCTTGGTTTGAAGTGAAACGGAAACAGAAAAAGTTTTTGAACGCATACTTTCGAGCTTCTGGGCCGAAATAGAAGCCCACTTCACTTGAAGACTGAAAGAGTAGCCGAGACCGCCTTACGTGCATCGTGATTTTGAGCAACTTCAGCTCGATTTGCCGGAACTAAGGGGATATATTCCAGTTCTGAGGACTGTAAACTAATTCCTGATGGCCTTGGTTTGCAGTAAAATGGACCCAGCAAAACTTTTTGAAGGCTCAATTTCGAGCTTCTGGGCCAAAATATAGCCCCCAATTACTTTAACACTGAAAGAGTAGCCGAGACCGCCTTACGCGCATCGTGATTTTGACAAATTTCGGGTTGATTTCCCTGAACTTGGAGGATATTTTCCAGTCCCGGGGACTCTCAACTAACTCCTGCTTGTCTTGGTTTGCAGTGAAATGGACACAGCGAAAGTTTTTGAAGGCTCACTCTCGAGCTTCTGGGCCGAAATAGAGCCCCATTTTACTTTAAGACTGAAAGAGTAGGCGAGACCGTCTTAAGCGAATCGTGATTTTGACCAATTTCGCGTTTATTTCCCGAAGCTTGGGGAATATATTCCAGTCAAAGTGACTCTAAAGTAACTCCTGATGGCCTTGGTTTTCAGTGAAATGGACAGAGCACAACTTTGGGGCTTCTGGGCAGAAATATAGCCCCACTTTACTTTAAGACTGAAAGAGTAGATGAGACCGCCTTACGCGCATCGTAATTTTGACGAGCTTCGAATGGATTTCCCGGAACTTGGGGGATATTTTGCAGTCCCTTGGACGCTAAACTAAGTCCTGATGGCCTTGTTTTGAAGTAAAATGGACACAACAAAACTTTTTGAACGCTCACTTTCTAGCTTGTGGGCCGAAATATAGCCACACTTCACTTTAGGACTGACACAGTAGCCGAGACCAGGTTACGCGCATCATGAATTTGATCAACTTCGGCTCGATTTCCCGGTACTTTCGGCATATTCTCCAGTCCCGGGGACTGTAAACTAACTTCTGATGGCCTTGGTTTGCACTGAAAGTGACAGAGTAAAACCTTTTAAACACTCACTTTCAAGCTTCTGGGCCGAAATATTGCCCCACTTCACTTTACGACTGAAAGAGTAGCCGAGACCGCCTTACGCGCATCGTGATTTTGACCAACGTCTTCTCGATTTTCCGGAACTTGGAAAATACATTCCACTCCCGGGGACTCTAAACTAATTCCTGATAGCCTTGACTTGCAGTGAAATAGACACAGTAATTTTTTTTGAGCTTTGAGCTTGTGGGCCGAAATAGAGCCCCACTTCACTTTAAGACTGAAGGAGTAGCCGACACCGCCTTAAGCGCACCGTGACTTTGACCAACTTCGGCTCGATTTGCCGGAACTTGGGGGATATTTTCCATTCCCGGGGACTCTAAACTAACTCCTGATTGTCTTGGTTTTCAGTGAAATGGACACAGCGAAACTTTTTGAACGCTCACTCTCGCGTTTCTGGACCGAAATATAGCCCCGCTTTACTTTAAGACTGAAAGAGTAGCCGAGACCGTCTTGCGCAAATCGTGATTTTGACCAACTTCGGGTCGGTTTCCCGGAACTTGGGGGATATATTCCATTTCCGCGGGCTCTAAACTAACTCCTGATGGCCTTGGTTTTCAGTGAAATGGACAAAGGAAAGCTTTTTGAACACTCTCTTTGTAGCTTGGCCTTGGTTTGCACTGAAATGCGCACAGCATAACTTTTTGAACGCCCACTTTGGAGCTTCTCGGCCGAAATATAGCCCCACTTCACTTTAAGACTGAAAGAGTAGCCGAGATTGCCTTACGCGCATCGTGATTTTGACCATTTTCGGATCGATTTCTCGGAACTTGGGGGATATTTTCCAGTCCCGGGGACTCTAAACTAACTCCTGATCACCTTGCTTTGCATTGAAATGGACAGAGCAAAACTTTTTGAACGTTCACTTTCGAGCTTGTGGGCCGAAATATAGCCACACTTTACTTTAAGACTGGAACAGTAGCCGAGACCGCATTTCGCGCATCGTGATTTTCATGAACTTCGGCTCGCTTTCTCGGAACTTGGGGAATATTTTCCAGTCCCGGAGACCCTAAACTAACTTTTGATAGCCTTGGTTTGCAGTGACATGCACACAGCATAACTTTTTGAACGCTCACTTTCGAGCTTCTGGACAGAAATATAGCCCGACTTTACTTTAAGACTGAAAGAGTAGCCGAAACCGCCTTACGTATATCCTAATTTTGACGAACTTCGGCTCGATTTCCCGGAAGTTGGGGGATATTTTCCAGTCCCGGGGACTCTAAACTAGCTCCTGATGGCTTTGGTTTGCAGTCAAATAAACACAGGGAAACTTTTTGAACGCTCACTTTCAAGCTCCTGGGCAGGAATAAAGCCTCACTTCACTTTAAGACTGAAACAGGAAGCGAGACCGCCTAACGCGCACCGTGATTTTGACCAACTTCGGCTAAATTTCCCTGGACTTAGGGGATATTTTCCAGTCCCGAAGACTCTTAAGTAACCCATGATGGCCTTCGTTTGCATTGAAATGGATACAGCAAAACTTTTTGAACGCTCACTTTTGAGCTTCTGGGCCGAAATATAGCCCCAGTTCACTTTAAGAATGAAAGAATAGCCGAGACCGTCTTACACGCATCGTGATTTTGACCAACTTTGGCTCGATTTCTCGGGAAATGGGGAATATTTTCCGGTACCGGGGACTCTAAAGTAACTCCTGATTGCCTTTGTTTGCATTGAAATGGAGAGAGCAAAACTTTTTTAACGCTCCCCTTTGGGCTTCTGAGCAGAAATATAGCCCCACTTCAGTTGAAGACTGAAAGAGTAGCCGACACCGTCTTACGCGCATGGTGATTTTGACCAACTTCGGCTCGATTTTCCGAAACTTCGGGGATATATTCAAGTTCCAAGGACTCTAAACTAGCCCCTGATGTCCTTGGTCTCCAGTAAAATGGACAAAGCAAATTTTTTTGAACGCTTACTTTCGAAATTCTGGGCCGAAATATAGCCCCACTTCACTTTAAGGCTGAAATAGTAGCCGAGACCGCCTTAGACGCATCGTGACTTTGACCAACTTCGGCCTGAGTTGCCAGAACTTAAGGGATATTTTCCAGTCCCGTGGACTCTAAACTAACTCATGATGGCCTTGGTGTTCAGTTAAATTGAGAGAGCGAAACTTTTTGAACGCTCACTTTCGAGCTTCTGGGCCGAAATATACAGCCACGTCACTTTAAGACTAAAAGAGTAGCCGAGACTGCTTTACGCGCATCGTGATTTTGACAAACTTCGGCTCCATTTCCCGGGACTTGGGCGATATTTGCCAGTCCCGAGGAGTCTAAACTAACTCCTGATGGCCTTGGTTTGCAGTGAAATGAACACAGCAAAAGTTTTTGAACTTTCACTTTCTAGCTCGTCGGCCGAAATATAGCCCGAGTTAACTTTAAGACTGAAAGAGTAGCCGAGACCGCCCTACGCGCATCGTGATTTTGACAAAATTCGGCTCGATTTCCCCGAACTTGGGCGATATTTTCCAGTCCCGAGGAGTCTAAGCTAACTCCTGATGGCCTTGGTTTGCAGTGAAATGAACACAGTAACACTTTTTGAAGGCTTATTTTCGAGCTTCTGGGATGAAATATAGCGCCACTTCCCTTTAAGACTGAAAGAGTAGGCGAGACCGCCTTACGCGCATCGTGATTTTAAGCGACTTTCGCTCGATTTTCTAGAATTTTGGTGATATTTTCAAGTCCTGGGGACTCTAAAGTAACTCCTGATGGCCTTGGTTTGCAGTGAAATGGACGCAGGAAAACTTTTTGAACGCTCAGTTTCGAGCTTCTGGGCCGAAATACAACCGTATTTCACTTTAAGACTGAAAACGTAGGCGAGACCGTCTTACGAGCATCGTGATTTTGACCAAGTTCAGCTCGATTTCCCGGAACTTGGGGGATATTTTCCAGTCCGGGGGACTTTAAACTAACTCCTGATGACCTTGGTTTGCAGTTAAATGCACAAAGCGTAACTTTTTAAAGGGTCACTTTCGAGCTTCTGGGCCGAAATATAGCCCCACTTTACTTTAAGACTGAAAGAGTAGCCGAGACCGTCTTACCCGCATCGTGATTTTGACCAACTTCCGTTCGATTTCCCGGAACATCGGGGAATTATTCCAGTCCCGGGGACTCTAAACTAACTGCTGATGGCCTTGGTTTGCAGTGAAATGGACACAGCACATTTTTTTGAACGCTCACTTTCGAGCTTCTCGGCCGAAATATAGCCCTACTTCACTTCAAGACTGAAAGAGTAGCCGAGAGCGCCTTACGCGCATCGTAATTTTGACCAACTTCGGCTCGATTTTCCGGAAGTTGGCGAATATTTTCAATTCCCGGGGAGGCTAAACTAGCTTTCGATGGCCTTGGTTTGCAGTTAAATGGACACGGCAAAACTTTTTGAACGCTCACTTTCAAGCTTACGGGTCGAAATATAGCCTCACTTAACTTTAAGACTGAAAGAGTAGACGAGACCGTCTTACGCGCATCGTGATTTTGGGATACTTCGGCTCGATTTCTCGCAAAAAGGGGGATATTTTCCAGTCCCAAAGTCTCTAAACTCACTCCTGATTGTCTAAGATGTGAGTGAAATAGAGACAAAAATTTTTGAAGCCTTACTTTCGAGCTTCTGGAGTGAAATCTAAGCCCACTTTACCTTAAGACTGAAAGAGTAGCCGAGACCCCCTTAAGCGCATCGTGAGTTTCACTAACTTTGGTTGGATTTCCCGTAACTTGGGGGATATTTCCAGTCCCTTGGACGCTAAACTAAGTCGTCATGGCCTTGTTTTGCAGTGAAATGGACACAGCAAAACTTTTTGAACACTCAGTTTCGAGCTTCTGAGCCGAAATATTGCCCCACTTCACTCACAGAGACTGAAAGAGTAACCGAAACCGCCGTACGCGCGTGGTGATTTTGACCAACTTCGGTTAAATTTCCGGGAGCTTGGGGAATATTTTCCAGTTCCGGGGAGTCTAAACTGACCGCCGACGTCCTTGGTCTGCAGTAAAATGGACACAGCAAAACTTTTTGAACGCTCACTTTTGAGCTTGTGGGCGGAAATATTGCCCCAGTTCACTTTAAGAATGAAAGAGTAACCGGGACCGCCTTACGCGCATCGTGATTTTGACCAACTTTGGCTCGATTTCCCGGGAAATGGGGGATATTTTCCGGTACCGGGGACTCTAAACTAACTCCTGATTGCCTTGGTTTGCAGTGAAATGGACACAGCCAAACTTTTTGAACGTTCACTTTCGAGCTTCTGGGCCGAAATATAGGCCCACTTTACTTTAAGACTGAAAGAGTAGCCGGGACCGCCTTACGCGCATGGTAATTTTGTCGAACTTCGACTTGATTTCCTGGGACTTGGGGGATATTTTCCAGTCCCCCAAGCTCTAAACTAACTTATGAATGCCTTGGTTTTTAGTAAAATGGACACAGGTAAAAGGGGCGCACGCTAGGTTTCCAGGTTGCAGGCCGAAATATAGCCCCACTTTATTTTAAGACTGAAAGTGTACACGAAACCGCCTTAAGCGCATCGAAATTTTTAGCCACTATGGCTCGATCTTAATGGCCTTAGTTTCAGTAAAATGGTCACAGGTAACAGGAGCGCACGCTCCCTGTCGAGCTTCTAGGCCGAAATGTAGCCCCAGTTCATTTTAAGACTGAAAGAGTAAACGAAACTGCCGTAGGCTTATGGTAATTTTAAAAAAGTATGGCTCAATTTGCCGAAGCTTGGAGGATAGCTTCCAGTCTCGAGGATTCTAAACTATGTCCTGATGGACTTAGTTCTTAGTGAAATGGACACAGGTAAAAGGAGAGCACGCTCGGTGTCGAGCTTGTAGAACCGAAATATAGCCCCACTTCATTTTCGGAGTAAACAAGTAGCCGAGACCGCCTTACGCCCATCGTGATTTGGAGCATCTCTGGCTCGATTTGCCGGAATTCGTGGAATATTTTCCAGTCCCGAGGACTCTATGCTAACTCCTGATGAACTTAGTTTTGAGTAATATGTACACAGGCAAAAGGAGCGCACGCTCGGTGTTGAGCTTCTCGGCCGAAATATAGCCCCACTTCATTTTAAGACTGAAAGAGTAGCCGAGACCGCCTTACGCGCATCGTGATTTTGAGCAACTTTGGCTCGATCTGCCAGAATTTGGGAAATATTTTCCAGTCCCAAGGACTCTAAACTAACTCCTGATGGCCTAAGATGTCAGTGAAATGGACACAGGTAAAATTAGCGCACGCCTGGTCTAGAGCTTCTAGGTCGAAATATAGCCCCCCTTAATTTTAAGACTGAAAGAGTAGCCGAGACCGCCTTACGCGCATCGTGATATTGGGCCACTTTTGCTCGATTTCCCGGAAGTTGGCGAATAATTTAAAGTCCCGGGGACGCTAAACTAACTGCCGATGACCTTGGTTTGCAGTTTAATGAACACAGCAAAACATTCTGAACGCTCACCTTCGAGCTTCAGGGCCGAAATATAGCCCTACTTAAATTTAAGACTGAAAGAATAGCCGAGAGCCCGTTACGCGCATCGTAATTTTCATCAACTTCGGCGCCATTTCCTGAAACTTGGAGAATATTTTCCAGTCCCGGGGACTCTAAACTAACTCCTGATGGCCTTGGTTTGAAGTGAAATGGACACAGCAATAGTTTTTGAACGCTCACCTGCGAGCTTTTGGGGCTAAATATAGCCAGACTTCACTTTAAGACTGAAACAGTAGCCGAGACCACGTTTCGCGCATCGTGATTTTGATCAACTTCGGCTCGATTTCCCGGAACTTGCGAAGTATTTTCCAGTCTCGGGGACTCTAAACTAACTCGTGCTGGTCTTGGTTTGCAGTGAAACGGAAACAGAAAAAGTTTTTGAACGCATACTTTCGAGCTTCTGGACCGAAATAGAAGCCCACTTCACTTGAAGGCTGAAAGAGTAGCCGAGACCGCCTTACGTGCATCGTGATTTTGAGCAACTTCGGCTCGATGTGCCGGAACTAAGGAGATATATTCCAGTTCTGAGGACTGTAAACTAATTCCTGATGGCCTTGGTTTGCAGTAAAATGGACCCAGGAAAACTTTTTGAACACTCACTTTCGAGCTTCTGGGCCAAAATATAGCCCCCCCATTACTTTAACACTGAAAGAGTAGCCGAGACCGCCTTACGCGCATCGTGATTTTGACAAACTTCGGGTTGATTTCCCGGAACTTGGGGGATATTTTCCAGTCCCGGGGACCCTCAACTAACTCCTGCTCTTCTTGGTTTGCAGTGAAATGGACAAAGCGAAAGTTTTTGAAGGCTCACTCTCGAGCTTCTGGGCCAAAATAGAGCCCCATTTTACTTTAAGACTGAAAGAGTAGGCGAGACCGTCTTGAGCGAATCGTGATTTTGACCAAATTCGCGTTTACTTCCCGAAACTTGGGGGATATATTCCAGTCAAAGGGACTCTAAAGTAACTCCTGATGGCCTTGGTTTTCAGTGAAATGGACACAGCACAACTTTGGAGCCTCTGGGCAGAAATATAGCCCCACTTTACTTTAAGACTGAAAGCGTAGATGAGACCGCCTTACGCGCATCGTAATTTTGACGATCTTCGAATGGACTTCCCGGAACTTGGGGGATATTTTGCAGTCCCTTGGACGCTAAACTAAGTCCTGATGGCCTTGTTTTGAAGTAAAATGGACACAACAAAACTTTTTGAACGCTCACTTTCTAGCTTGTGGGCCGAAATATAGCCACACTTCACTTTAGGACTGACACAGTAGCCGAGACCACGTTACGCGCATCATGAATTTGATCAACTTCGGCTCGATTTCCCGGGCCTTGGCGGATATTCTTCAGTCCCGGGGACTCTAAACTAACTTCTGATGGCCTTGGTTTGCACTGAAAGTGACAGAGGAAAACTTTTTAAACACTCACTTTCGAGCTTCTGGGCCGAAATATTGCCCCACTTCACTTTACGACTGAAAGAGTAGCCGAGATCACCTTACGCACATCGTGATTTTGACCAACTTTGGCTCGATTTACCGGAACTTGGGGGATATTTTGCAGTCCCGAAGACTCTTAAGTAACCGCTGATGGCCTTGGTTTGCATTGAAATGGATACAGCAAAACTTTTTGAACGCTCACTTTTGAGCTTCTGGGCCGAAATACAGCAACACTTCACTTTAAGACTGAAAGAGTAGCCGAGACCGTCTTACGCGAATCATGATTTTGACCAACGTCTTCTCGATTTTCCGGAACTTGGGAAGTACATTCCACTCCCGGGGACTCTAAACTAAGTCCTGATAGCCTTGACTTGCAGTGAAATAGACACAGTAATTTTTTTTGAGCTTTGAGCTTGTGGGCCAAAATAGAGCCCCACTTCACTTTAAGACTGAAGGAGTAGCCGACACCGCCTTAAGCGCACCGTGATTTTGACCAACTTCGGCTCGCTTTGCCGGAACTTGGGGGATATTTTCCAGTCCCGGGGACTCTAGACAAACTCCTGATTGTCTTGGTTTTCAGTGATATGGACACAGCGAAACTTTTTGAACGCTCACTCTCGAGCTTCTGGACCGAAATATAGCCCCACTTTACTTTAAGACTGAAAGAGTAGCCGAGACCGTCTTGCGCAAATCGTGATTTTGAGCAACTTCGGGTCGGTTTCCCGGAACTTGGGGGATATATTCCATTTCCGCGGGCTCTACACTAACTCCTGATGACCTTGGTTTTCAGTGAAATGGGTAAAGGAAAGCTTTTTGAACACTCTCTTTGTAGCTTCTGGGCCGAAATAGAATCCCACCTCACTTTCAGACTGAAATAGTAGCCGAGACGGCCTTACGAGCATCGTGATTTTGACCAAGTTCAGCTCGATTTCCCGGAACTTGGCGGATATTTTACAGTCCGGGGGACTTTAAACTAAGTCCTGATGGCCTTGGTTTGCAGTTAAATGCACAAAGCGTAACTTTTTAAAGGGTCACTTTGGAGCTTCTGGGCCGAAATATAGCCCCACTTTACTTTAAGTCTGAAAGAGTAGCCGAGACAGTCTTACGCGCATCGTGACTTTGACCAAGTTCCGTTCGATTTCCCGGAACTTCGGGGAATTATTCCAGTCCCGGGGACTCTAAACTAACTGCTGATGGCCTTGGTTTGCAGTGAAATGGACACACCAGATTTTTTTGAACGCTCACTTTCGAGCTTCTCGGCCGAAATATAGCCCTACTTCACTTTAAGACTGAAAGAGTAGCCGAGACCGCCTTACGCGCATCGTAATTTTGACCAACTTGGGCTCGATTTCCCGGAAGTTGGCGAATATTTTCAATTCCCGGGGGAGCTAAACTAACTTCCGATGGCCTTAGTTTGCAGTGAAATGAACACAGCAAAACTTTTTGAACGCTCACTTTCGGGCTTCTGGCCCGAAATATAGCCCCACTTCACTTTAAGACAGAAAGAGTAGCCGAGACCACTTTAGGGGCATCGTGATTTTGACCAACCTCGGCTCAATTTCCCCGACCTTGGGGCATACTTTCTTGTCCCGGGGACGCTAAACTAACTCCTGATGGCCTTGCTTTGCAGTGAAATGAACACAGCAAAACTTTTTGAACGCTCACTTTCGGGCTTCTGGCCCGAAATATAGCCCCACTTCACTTTAAGACTAAAAGAGTAGCCGAGACCACCTTACGCAAATCGTGATTTTGACCAACTTCGGCTCGATTTCCCGGAAGTTGGGGGATATTTTCCAGTCCCGGGGACTCTAAACTAGCTCCTGATGGCTTTGGTTTGCAGTGAAATAAACACAGGGAAACTTTTTGAACGCTCACGTTCAAGCTCCTGGGCACGAATAAAGCCTCACTTCACTTTAAGACTGAAACAGTAAGCGAGACCGCCTAACGCGCACCGCGATTTTGACCAACTTCGCCTAAATTTCCTTGAACTTGGGGGATATTTTCTCGTCCCGAAGACTCTTAAGTAAGCCCTGATGGCCTTCGTTTGCATTGAAATGGATACAGCAAAACTTTTTGAACGCTCACTTTTGAGCTTCTGGGCCGAAATATAGCCCTACTTCACATTAAGACTGAAAAAATAGCCAAGACCATCTTGCGCGGATCGTGATTTTGACCAAAGTCTTCTCGATTTTCCGGAACTTGGGAAATATATTGCAGTCCCGGGGACTCTAAACTAACTCCTGATGGCCTTGGTTTGCAGTGAAATGGACACAGCAAATTTTTTGCAGCGCTCGCTTTGGAACTTCTGGGCCGAAATAGAGCCCCACTTCACTTTAAGACTGAAAGAGTAGCCGAGGCCGCCTTACGCGCATCGTGATTTTGACCAACTTCGGCTTGAGTTGCCAGAACTTAAAATATATTTTTCAGTCCCGGGGACTCTAAACTAACTCATGATGGCCTTGGTTTTCAGTGAAATTCAGAGAGGAAAACTTTTTGAACATTCACTTTCGAGCTTCTGGACCGAAATATAGCCCCACTTCACTTTAAGACTGAAAGAGTAGCCGGGACCGCCTTACGCGAATCGTTATTTTGACCAACTTCGTCTCGATTTCGCGGAACTTGGAGGATATTTTCCAGTTCCGGGGACTGTAAACTACTTCCTGAGGGTCTTGCTTTGCAGTGAAATGGGCACAGCATAACTTTTTCAACGCTCACTTTCGAGCTTCTGGGCCGAAATATAGCCCCACTTCACTTTAAGACTGAAAGACTAGCCAAGACCGTCTTACGCGCATCGTGGTTTTGACCAACTTCGGCTTGAGTTGCCAAAACTTAAAAGATATTTCCAGTCCCGGGGACTCCAAACTAACTCATGATGGCCTTGGTTTTCAGTGAAATTCAGAGAGGAAAACTTTTTGAAAGCTCACTTACGAGCTTGTGGACCGAGATATACCCCTACTTCACTTTAAGATTGAAAGAGTAGCCGAGACCACCTGACGCGAATCGTTATTTTGACCAACTTCGTCTCGATTTCGCGGAAATTGGGGGATATTTTCCTGTTCCGGGGACTGTAAAGTACTTCCTGAGGGCCTTGCTTTGCAGTGAAATGGGCACAACATAACTTTTTGAACGCTCACTTTCGAGCTTCTGGGCCGAAATATACAGCCACGTCACTTTAAGACTAAAAGAGTAGCCGAGACTGCTTTACGCGCATCGTGATTTTGACAAACTTCGGCTCGATTTCCCGGAACTTGGGGGATATTTTGATGTCCCGGACACTGTAAACTATCTCCTGATGTGGCTTGGTTCGGGGTGAAATTTACACAGCAAAACTTTTTGAACTTTCACTTTCGAGCTTCTGGGCCGAAATAGAGCCCGAGTTCACTTTAAGAATGAAAGAATAGCCGAGACCGCCTTACGCGCATCGTGATTTTGACCAACTTTGGCTCGATTTCCCGGGAAATGGGGAATATTTTCCGGTACCGGGGACTCTAAAGTAACTCCTGATTGCCTTGGTTTGCATTGAAATGGAGAGAGCAAAAGTTTTTCAACGCTCCCCTTCGGGCTTCTGAGCCGAAATATAGCCCCACTTCAGTTTAAGACTGAAAAGAGTAGCCGACACCGTCTTACGCGCATCATGAGTTTGACCAACTTCGGCTTGATTTCCCGAAAGTTCGGGGATATATTCAAGTCCCAAGGACTCTAAACTAACCCCTGATGGCCTTGGTGTGCAGAGAAATGGACACAGCAAAACTTGTTGAACGCTCACTTTCGAGCTTGTGGGCCTAAATATAGCCACACTTCACTTTAAGACTGAAAGAGTAGCCGAGACCGCGTTACGCGCATCGTGATTTTGATCAACTTCGGCTCGATTTTCCGGAACTTGCGAAATATTTTCCAGTCCCGGGCACTGTAAACAATCTGCTGATGTGGCTTGGTTTGCGGTGAAATGGACACAGCAAAACTTTTTGAACTTTCACTTTCTAGCTTCTCGGCCGAAATATAGCCCCAGTTCACTTTCAGAATGAAAGAGTAGCCTAGACCGCCTTACGCGCATCGTAATTTTGACAAAATTCGGCTCGATTTCCTCGAACTTGCGCGATATTTTCCAGTCCCGGGGACTCTAAACTAACTCCTGATGGCCTTGGTTTGCAGTGAAATGGACACAGCAAACCTTTTTGAACGCTCACTTTCGAGCTTGTGGGCCTAAATATAGCCACACTTTACTTTAAGACTGAAACAGTAGCCGAGATCGCGTTACGCGCATCGTGATTTTGATCAACTTCGGCTCGATTTTCCGGAACTTGCGAAATATTTTCCAGTCCCGGGCACTGTAAACAATCTGCTGATGTGGCTTGGTTTGCGGTGAAATGGACACAGCAAAACTTTTTGAACTTTCACTTTCTAGCTTCTCGGCCGAAATATAGCCCCAGTTCACTTTCAGAATGAAAGAGTAGCCTAGACCGCCTTACGCGCATCGTAATTTTGACAAAATTCGGCTCGATTTCCTCGAACTTGCGCGATATTTTCCAGTCCCGGGGACTCTAAACTAACTCCTGATGGCCTTGGTTTGCAGTGAAATGGACACAGCAAACCTTTTTGAACGCTCACTTTCGAGCTTGTGGGCCTAAATATAGCCACACTTTACTTTAAGACTGAAACAGTAGCCGAGATCGCGTTACGCGCATCGTGATTTTGATCAACTTCCGCTCGCTTTCCTGGAACTTGGGGAATATTTTCCAGTCCCGGGGACTCTAAACTAACTCCTGATGGCCATGGTTTGCAGTGAAATTGACACAGCACAAGTTTTTGAACGCACACTTTCGAGCTTCTAGGCCGAAATATAGTCCCACATCACTTACGACTTAAAGAGTAGCCGAGACCGGCGTGCCCGCATCGTGATTTTGACCAACTTCGGGTCGATATTCCGGAACTTGGGGGATATTTTCCAGTCCCAGGGACTCTAAACTAACTCTTGATGGCCTTGGTTTGCAGTGATATGGAGACAGCAAAACGTTTTGAACGCTCACCTTCAAGCTTCTGGCCCACTTTACTATAATACTGAAAAAGTAGCCGAGACCGCCTTACGTGCATCGTCATTTTGACAAACTTCGGGTGGATTTCCCGGAACTTGGGGGATATTTTCCAGTCCCTTGGACGGTAAACTAGGTGCCGATGGCCTAGTTTTGCAGTAAAATGGACACAGCAAAGCTTTTTGAACGCTCACTTTTGAGCTTGTGGGCTTAAATATAGGCAGACTTCACTTTAAGACTGAAACAGTAGGCGAGACCACGTTTCGCGCGTCGTGATTTTGATCAACTTCAGCTCGATTTCCCGGAACTTGCGAAGTATTTTCCAGTCCCGAGGACTCGAAACTAACTCGTGCTGGTCTTGGTTTGCAGTGAAACGGAAACAGAAAAAGTTTTTGAACGCATACTTTCGAGCTTCTGGACCGAAATAGAAGCCCACTTCACTTAAAGACTGAAAGAGTAGCCGAGACCGCCTTACGTGCATCGTGATTTTGAGCAACGTCGGCTCGATTTGGCGGAACTAAGGGGATATATTCCAGTTCTGAGGACTCTAAACAAATTCCTGATGGCCTTGGTTTCCAGTAAAATGGACCCAGCAAAAGTTTTTGAACGCTCAATTTCGAGCTTCTGGGCCAAAATATAGCCCCCCATTACTTTAACACTGAAAGAGTAGCCGAGACCGCCTTACGCGCATCGTGATTTTCACAAACTTCGGGTTGATTTCCCGGAACTTGGAGGATATTTTCCAGTCCCGGGGACTCTCATCTAACTCCTGCTTGTCTTGGTTTGCAGTGAAATGGACACAGCGAAAGTTTTTGAAGGCTCACTCTCGAGCTTCTGGGCCGAAATAGAGCCCCATTTTACTTTAAGACTGAAAGAGTAGGCGAGACCGTCTGAGCGAATCGTGATTTTGACCAAATTCGCGTTTACTTCCCGAAACTTGGGGGATATATTCCAGTCAAAGGGACTCTAAAGTAACTCCTGATGGCCTTGGTTTTCAGTGAAATGGACAGAGGACAACTTTGGAGCCTCTGGGCAGAAATATAGCCCCACTTTACTTTAAGACTGAAAGCGTAGATGAGACCGCCTTACGCGCATCGTTATTTTGACGAGCTTCGAATGGATTTCCCGGAACTTGGGGGATATTTTGCAGTCCCTTAGACGCTAAACTAAGTCCTGATGGCCTTGTTTTGAAGTAAAATGGACACAACAAAACTTTTTGAACGCTCACTTTCTAGCTTGTGGGCCGAAATATAGCCACACTTCACTTTAGGACTGACACAGTAGCCGAGACCACGTTACGCGCATCATGAATTTGATCAACTTCGGCTCGATTTCCCGGGACTTGGCGGATATTCTTCAGTCCCGGGGAATCTAAGCTAACTTCTGATGGCCTTGGTTTGCACTGAAAGTGACAGAGCAAAACTTTTTAAACACTCACTTTCGAGCTTCTGGGCCGAAACATTGCCCCACTTCACTCTAAGACTGAAAGAGTAGCCGAGACCATCTTACGCACATCGTGATTTTGACCAACTTCGGCTCGATTTACCGGAACTTGGGGGATATTTTCCAGTCCCGAGGACTCTTAAGTAACCCCTGATGGCCTTGGTTTGCATTAAAATTGATACAGAAAAACTTTTTGAACGCTCACTTTTGAGCTTCTGGGCCGAAATATAGCCCCACTTCACTTTAAGACTCAAAGAGTAGCCGAGACCGTCTTACGCGCATCGTGATTTTGACCAACGTCTTGTCGAATTTCCGGAACTTGGGAAATACATTCTACTCCCGGGAACTCTAAACTAATTCCTGATAGCCTTGGTTTGCAGTGAAAAAGACACAGTAATTTTTTTTGAGCTTTGAGCTTGTGGGCCGAAATAGAGCCCCACTTCACTTTAAGACTGAAGGAGTAGCCGACACCGCCTTAAGCGCACCGTGATTTTGACCAACTTCGGGTTGATTTGCCGGAACTTGGGGGATATTTTCCAGTCCCGGGGACTCTAGACAAACTCCTGATTGTCTTGGTTTTCAGTGAAATGGACACAGCGAAACTTTTTGAACGCTCACTCTCGAGCTTCTGGACCGAAATATAGCCCCAGTTTACTTTAAGACTGAAAGAGTGGCCGAGACCGTCTTGCGCAAATCGTGATTTTGACAAACTTCGGGTCGGTTTCCCGGATCTTGGGGGATATATTCCATTTCCGCGAGCTCTAAACTAACTCCTGATGGCCTTGGTTCTCAGTGAAATGGAAAAAGGAAAGCATTTTGAACACTCTCTTTGTAGCTTCTGGGCCGAAATAGAATCCCACTTCACTTTCAGACTGAAATAGTAGCCGAGACCGCCTCACGCGCATCGTGAGTTAGACCAAGTTCAGCTCGATTTCACGCAACTTTTGGGATATTTTCCAGTCCGGGGGACTCTAAACTAACTCCGGATGGCCTTGGTTTGCACTGAAATGCGCACAGCATAACTTTTTGAACGCCCACTTTGGAGCTTCTGGGCCGAAATATAGCCCCACTTCACTTTAAGACTGAAAGAGTAGCCGAGATCGCCTTACGCGCATCGTGATTTAGACCATTTTCGGATCGATTTCTCGGAACTTGGGGGATATTTTCCTGTCCCGGGGACTCTAAACTAACTCCTGATCGCCTGACTTTGCATTGAAATGGACAGAGCAAAGCTTTTTGGACGCTCACTTTCCAGCTTGTGGGCCGAAATATAGCCACACTTTACTTTAAGACTGAAAGAGAAGCCGAGACCGCATTTCGCGCATCGTGATTTTCATCAACTTCGGCTCGCTTTCCCGGAACTTGGGGAATATTTTCCAGTCCCGGGGACCCTAAACTAACTTTTGATAGCTTTGGTTTGCAGTGAAATGCACACAGCAAAACTTTTTGAACTCTCACTTTCGAGCTACTGGACAGAAATATAGCCCGACTTTACTTTAAGACTGAAAGAGTAGCCCAAACCGCCTTACGTATATCGTAATTTTGACGAACTTCGAATGGATTTCCCGGAACTTGGGGTATATTTATTAGTCCCTTGGACGCTAAACTACGTCCTGATGGCCTTGCTTTGAAGTGAAATGGACACAGCAAAACTTTTTGAACGCTCACTTTCTAGCTTGTGGGCCGAAATATAGGCAGAGTTGACTTTAAGACTAAAACAGTAGCCGAGACCACGTTACGCGCATCATGCATTTGATCAACTTCGACTCCAATTCCCGGGACTTGGGGGATATTTTCCAGTCCCGGGAACTCTAAAGTAACTCCTGATGGCCTTGGTTTGCATTGAAATGGACACAGCACAATTTTTTGAACGCGCACTTTCGAGCTTCTGAGCCGAAATATAGCCCCACTTCACTTAAGACTGAAAGAGTAGCCGAGACCGCCTTGCTCGCATCGTGAGTTTGACAAACTTTGGGTCGATATTCCGGAACTTGGGAGATATTTTCCAATCCCAGGAACTCTAAACTAACTCCTGATGGCCTTGGTTTGCATTGAAATGGACACAGCACAATTTTTTGAACGCACACTTTCGAGCTTCTGGACAGAAATATAGCCCGACTTTACTTTAAGACTGAAAGAGTAGCCGAAACCGCCTTACGTATATCGTTATTTTGACGAACTTCGAATGGATTTCCCGGAACTTGGGGTATATTTATTAGTCCCTTGGACGCTGAACTAAGTCCTGATGGCCTTGTTTTGCAGTGAAATGGACACAACAAAACTTTTTGAACGCTCACTTTCGAGCCTGTGGGCCGAAATATAGCCACACTTTACTTTAAGACTGAAACAGTAGCCGAGACCGCATTTCGCGCATCGTGATTTTGATCAACTTCGGCTCGCTTTTCCGGAATTTGGGGAGTATTTTCCAGTCCCGGAGAATCTAAAATAACTTTTGATCGCTTTGATTTGCAGTGAAATGGACAAAGCAAAATTTTTGAACGCTCACTTTCGAGCTTCTGGACAGAAATATAGCCCCACTTCACTTTAAGACTGAAAGGGTAGCCGAGAGCGCTTTGGGAGCATCGTGATTTTGACCAACTTCAGCTCGATTTACCGCAACTTGGGGCATATTTTCCAGTCCCAGGGACGCTAAACTAATTCGTGATGGCCTTGTTTTTCAGTCAAAGAACACAGCAAAACTTTTTGAACGCTCACTTTGGGGCTTCTGGGCTGAAATATAGCCCCACTTCACCTTAAGACTGAAACGGTAGCCGAAACCGCATTTCGCGCATCGTGATTTTGATCAACTTCGGTTCGATTCCCCGGAACTTGGGCAATATTTTTCAGTCCCGGGGACTCTAAACTAACCCCTGATGGCCTTGGTTTGCAGTGAAATGGACACAGCAAAACTTTTTGAACGCTCACTTTCGGACTTCTGGCCCGAAATATAGCCCCACTTCACTTTAAGACAGAAAGAGTAGCCGAGACCAATATAGGGGCATCGTGATTTTGACCAACCTCGGCTCAATTTCCTGGACGTTGGGGCATATTTTCTATGCCCGGGGACGCTAAACTAACTCCTGATGGCCTTGGTTTGCAGTAAAATGAACACAGCAAAACTTCTTGAGCGCGCACTTTCAAATTCGTGGGCAGGAATAAAGCCTCACTTCACTTTAAGACTGAAACAGTAAGCGAGACTGCCTAACGCGCACCGTGATTTTGACCAACTTCGGCTAAATTTCCCTGAACGTGAGGGATATTTTCCAGTCCCGAAGACTCTTAAGTAACCCATGATGGCCTTCGTTTGCATTGAAATGGATACAGGAAAACTTTTTGAACTTTCACTTTTGAGCTTTTGGCCCGAAATATAGCCCCAGTTCACTTTAAGAATGAAAGAATAGCCGAGACCGTCTTCCGCGCATCGTGATTTTGACCAACTTTGGCTCGATTTCTCGGGAAATGGGGAATATTTTCCGGTACCGGGGACTCTAAAGTAACTCCTGATTGCCTTTGTTTGCATTGAAATGGAGAGAGCAAAACTTTTTTAACGCTCCCCTTCGGGCTTCTGAGCGAAAATATAGCCCCACTTCAGTTTAAGACTGAAAGAGTAGGCGACACCGTCTTACTCGCATGGTGATTTTGACCATCTTCGGCTCGATTTCCCGAAACTTCGGGGATATATTCAAGTCCCAAGGACTCTAAACTAGCCCCTGATGGCCTTGGTGTGCAGTGAAATGGACACAGCAAATTTTTTTGAACGGTTACTTTCGAAATTCCGGGCCGAAATATAGCCCCACTTCACTTTAAGGCTGAAATAGTAGCCGAGACCGGCTTAGACGCATCGTGACTTTGACCAACTTCTGCTTGAGCCGCCAGAACTTAAGGGATATTTTCCAGTCCCGTGGACTCTAAACTAACTCATGATGGCCTTGGTTTTCAGTTAAATTGAGAGAACAAAACTTTTTGAACGCTCACTTTCGAGCTTCTGGGCCGAAATATACAGCCACGTCACTTTAAGACTAAAAGAGTAGCCGAGACTGCTTTACGCGCATCGTGATTTTGACAAACTTCGGCTCGATTTCCCGGAACTTGGGGGATATTTTGATGTCCCGGACACTGTAAACAATCTGCTGATGTGGGTTGGTTTGCGGTGAAATGGACACAGAAAAACCTTTTGAACTTTCACTTTCTAGCTTCTCGGCCGATATATAGCCCCAGTTGACTTTAAGAATGAAAGAGTAGCCGAGACCGCCTTACGCGCATCGTGATTTTGAGAACATTCGGCTTGATTTCCCCGAACTTGGGCGATATGTTCCAGTCCCGAGGAGTCTAAACTAACTCCTGATGGCCTTGGTTTGGAGTAAAATGAACACAACAAAACTTTTTGAACTTTCACTTTCTAGCTCCTCGGCCGAAATATAGCCCCACTTCACTTTAAGAATGAAAGAGTAGCCGAGACCGCCCTACGCGCATCGTGATTTTGACAAAATTCGGCCCCATTTCCCCGAACTTGGGCGATATTTGCCAGTCCCGAGGACTCTAAACTAACCCCTGATGGCCTTGGTTTGCAGTGAAATGAGCGCAGCAAAACTTTTTGAACTTTCACTTTCTAGCCTCTCCGCCGAAATATAGCCCCAGTTCACTTTAAGAATGAAAGAGTAGCCGAGACCGCCTTACGCGCATGGTGATTTTGACCAACTTTGGCTCGATTTCCCGGGAAATGGGGGATATTTTCCGGTACTGGGGACTCTAAACTAATTCGTGATGGCCTTGGTTTGCAGTGAAATGGACACAGCAAAACTGTTTGAACGCTCACCTTCAAGCTTCTGGGCTGAAATATAGCCCACTTTACTTTAATACTGAAAAGGTAGCCGAGACCGTCTTACGCGCATCGTGATTTTGACAAACTTCGGGTGGATTTCCCGGAACTTAGGGGATATTTTCCAGTCCCTTGGACGCTAAACTAGGTGCCGATGGCGTTCTTTTGCAACGAAATGGACACAGCAAAGCTTTTTGAACGGTCACTTTCGAGCTTCTGGGCCAAAATATAGCCCCCCATTACTTTAACACTGAAAGAGTAGCCGAGACCGCCTTACGCGCATCGTGATTTTGACAAACTTCGGGTTGATTTCCCGGAACTTGGGGGATATTTTCCAGTCCCGGGGACTCTCAACTAACTCCTGCTTGTCTTGGTTTCCAGTAAAATGAACATAGCGAAAGTTTTTGAAGGCTCGCTCTCGAGCTTCTGGGCCGAAATAGAGCCCCATTTTACTTTAAGACTGAAAGAGTAGGCGAGACCGTGTTGAGCGAATCGTGATTTTGACCAAATTCATGTTTATTTCCCGAAACTTGGGGGATATATTCCAGTCAAAGGGACTCTAAAGTAAGTCCTGAGAGCCTTGGTTTTCAGTGAAATGGACAGAGCACAACCATGGAGCTTCTGGGCAGAAATATAGCCCCACTTTACTTTAAGACTGAAAGCGTAGATGAGACCGCCTTACGCGCATCGTAATTTTGACGAGCTTCGAATGGATTTCCCGGAACTTGGGGGATATTTTGCAGTCCCTTGGACGCTAAACTAAGTCCTGATGGCCTTGTTTTGAAGTAAAATGGACACAACAAAACTTTTTGAACGCTCACTTTCTAGCTTGTGGGCCGAAATATAGCCACACTTCACTTTAGGACTGACACAGTAGCCGAGACCACGTTACGAGCATCATGAATTTGATCAACTTCGGCTCGATTTCCCGGGACTTGGGGGATATTCCCCAGTCCCGGGGACTCTAAACTAACTTCTGATGGCCTTGGTTTGCACTGAAAGTGACAGAGCAAAACTTTTTAAACACTCACTTTCGAGCTTCTGGGCCGAAATATTGCCCCACTTCACTTTAAGACTGAAAGAGTAGCCGAGACCACCTTACGCACATCGTGATTTTGACCAACTTCGGCTCGATTTACCGGAACTTGGGGGATATTTTCCAGTCCCGAGGACTCTTAAGTAACCCCTGATGGCCTTGGTTTGCATTGAAATGGATACAGCGAAACTTTTTGAACGCTCACTTTTGAGCTTCTGGGCCGAAATATAGCCCCACTTCACTTTAAGACTCAAAGAGTAGCCGAGACCGTCTTACGCGCATCGTGATTTTGACCAACGTCTTGTCGATTTTCCGGAACTTGGGAAATACATTCCACTCCCGGGGACTCTAAACTAACTCCTGATAGCCTTGGTTTGCAGTGAAATAGACACAGTGCTTTTTTTTGAGCTTTGAGCTTGTGGGCCGAAATAGAGCCCCACTTCACTTTAAGACTGAAGGAGTAGCCGACACCGCCTTAAGCGCACCGTGATTTCGACCAACTTCGGCTCGATTTTTCGGAACTTGGGAAATATTTTCCAGTCCCGGGGACTCTAAACTAACTCCTGATTGTCTTGGTTTTTAGTGAAATGGACACAGCGAAACTTTTTGAACGCTCACTCTCGAGCTTCTGGACCGAAATATAGCCCTACTTTACTTTAAGACTGAAAGAGTAGCCGAGACCGTCTTGCGCAAATCGTGATTTTGAGCAACTTCGGGTCGGTTTCCCGGAACTTGGGAGATATATTCCATTTCCGCGGGCTCTAAACTAACTCCTGATGGCATTGGTTTTCAGTGAAATGGACAAAGGAAAGCTTTTTGAACACTCTCTTTGTAGCTTCTGGGCCGAAATAGAATCCCACTTCACTTTCAGACTGAAATAGTAGCCGAGACCGCCTCACGCGCATCGTGAGTTAGACCAAGTTCAGCTCGATTTCACGCAACTTTTTGGGATATTTTCCAGTCCGGGGGACTCTAAACTAACTCTGGATTGCCTTGGTTTGCACTGAAATGCGCACAGCATAACTTTTTGAACGCCCACTTTGGAGCTTCTGGGCCGAAATAAAGCCCCACTTCACTTTAAGACTGAAAGAGTAGCCGAGATCGCCTTACGCGGATCGAGATTTTGACCATTTTCGGATCGATTTCTCGGAACTTGGGGGATATTTTCCAGTCCCGCGGACTCTAAACTAACTCCTGATCGCCTGGCTTTGCAATGAAATGCACACAGCAAAACTTTTTGAACGCTCACTTTCGAGCTTCTGGACAGAAATATAGCCCCACTTCACTTTAAGACTGAAACAGTATCCTATACCGCATTTCGCCCATCGTGGTTTTGATCAACTTCGGTTCGATTCCCCGAACTTGGGCAATATTTTTCAGTCCCGGGGACTCTAAACTAACCCCTGATGGCCTTGGTTTGCAGTGAAATGGGCACAGCAAAACTTTTTGAACGCTCACTTTCGGGCTTCTGGCCCGAAATATAGCCCCACTTCACTTTAAGACAGAAAGAGTAGCCGAGACCACTTTAGGGGCATCGTGATTTTGACCAACCTCGGCTCAATTTCCTGACCTTGGGGCATATTTTCTTTTCCCGGGGACGCTAAACTAACTCCTGACGGCCTTGGTTTGCGGTGAAATGAACACAGCAAAACTTTTTGAATGCTCACTTTCGGGCTTTTGGCCCGAAATATAGCGCCATTTCACTTTAAGACTGAAAGAGTAGCCGAGACTACCTTACGCAAATCGTGATTTTGACCAACTTCGGCTCTAATTCCCGGAAGTTGGGGGATATTCTCCCGTCCCGGGGTCTCTAAACTAGCTACTGATGGCTTTGGTTTCCAGTGAAATAAACACAGGGAAACTTTTTGAACGCTCACGTTCAACCTCCTGGGCAGAAATAAAGCCTCACTTCACTTTAAGACTGAAACAGTAACGCGCACCGTGATTTTGACCAACTTCGGCTAAATTTCCCTGAACTTGGGGGATATTTTCCAGTCCCGAAGACTCTTAAGTAAGCCCTGATGGCCTTGGTTTGCATTGAAATGGATACAGCAAAACTTTTTGAACGCTCACTTTTGAGCCTCTGGGCCGAAATATAGCCCCACTTCACTTTAAGACTGAAAGACTAGCCATGACCGTCTTGCGCGCATCGTGATTTTGACCAACATCTCCATTTTCCGGAACTTGGGAAATATATTGCAGTCCCGGGGACTCTACACTAACTCCTCATGGCCTTGGTTTGCAGTGAAATGGACACAGCAAATTTTTTGCAGCGCTCGCTTTGGAACTTCTGGGCCGAAATAGAGCCCCACTTCACTTTAAGACTGAAAGAGTAGCCGAGGCCGTCTTAGGCGCATCGTGATTTTGACCAACTTCTGCTTGAGTTGCCAGAACTTAAAAGATATTTTCCAGTCCCGGGGACTCTAAACTAACTCATGATGGCCTTGGTTTTCAGTGAAATTCAGAGAGGAAAACTTTTTGAACGCTCAGTTTCGAGCTTCCGGACCGAAATATAGCCCTACTTCACTTTAAGACTGAAAGAGTAGCCGAGACCACCTTACGCGAATCGTTATTTTGACCAACTTCGTCTCGATTTCGCGGAACTTGGGGGATATTTTCCTGTTCCGGGGACTGTAAAGTACTTCCTGAGAGCCTTGCTTTGCAGTGAAATGGGCACAGGATAACTATTTGAACGCTCACTTTCGCGCTTCTGGGCCGAATTATACAGCCAAGTCACTTTAAGACTAAAAGAGTAGCCGAGACTGCCTTACGCGCATCGTGATTTTGACAAACTTCGGCTCGATTCCCCGGAATTTGGGGGATATTTTGATGTCCCGAAGACTGCAAACTATCTCCTGATGTGGCTTGGTTCGCGGTGAAATGGACACAGCAAAACTTTTTGAACTTTCACTTTCGAGCTTCTGGGCAGAAATGTAGCCCTAGTTCACTTTAAGAATGAAAGAATAGCCGAGACCGCCTTACGCGCATCGTGATTTTGACCAACTTTGGCTCGATTTCCCGGGAAATGAGGAATATTTTCCGGTACCGGGGACTCTAAAGTAACTCCTGATTGCCTTGGTTTGCATTGAAATGGAGAGAGCAAAAGTTTTTTAACGCTCCCCTTCGGGCTTCTGAGCCGAAATATAGCCCCACTTCAGTTTAAGACTGAAAGAGTAGCCGACACCGTCTTACGCGTATGGTGATTTTGACCAACTTCGGCTGGATCTCCCGAAACTTCGGGGATACATTCAAGTCCCAAGGACTCTAAACTAACCCTTGATTGCCTTGGTGTGCAGTGAAATGGACAGCAAATTTTTTGGAACACTTACTTTCGAAATTCTGAGCCGAAATATAGCCCCACTTCACTTTAAGACTGAAATAGGAGCCGAGACCGCCTTACACACATCGTGATTTTGACCAACTTCGGCTTGACTTGCCAGAACTTAAGGGATATTTTCCAGTCCCGGGGACTCTAAACTAACTCATGATGGCCTTGGTTTTCAGTGAAATTCAGAGAGGAAAACTTTTTGAACGCTCACTTTCCAGCTTCTGAACCGAAATATAGCCCTAGTTACTTTAAGACTGAAAGAGTAGCCGAGACCACCTTACGCGAATCGTTATTTTGACAAACTTCGGCTCGATTTCCCGGGACTTGGGGGATATTTTGATGTCCCGGACACTGTAAACAATCTGCTGATGTGGCTTGGTTTGCGGTGAAATGGACACAGCAAAAATTTTTGAACTTTCACTTTCTAGCTTCTGGGCCGAAATATAGCCCCAGTTCACTTTAAGAATAAAAGAGTAGCCGAGACCGCCTTCCGCGTATCGTGATTTTGACAAAATTCGGGTCGATTTCCCCGAACTTTGGCGATATTTTCCAGTCCCGAGGAGTCTTAACTAACTCCTGATGGCCTTGGTTTGCAGTGAAATGAACACAGTAACACTTTTTGAACGCTTATTTTGGAGCTTCTGGGATTAAATATAGCCCCATTTCACGTTAATACTAAAAGAGTAGCCGAGACCGCCCTACGCGCATCGTGATTTTGAGCAATTTCCGGTCGATTTTCTAGAATTTGGGCGATATTTTCAAGTCCTGGGGACTCTAAACTAACGCCTGACGGCCTTGGTTTGCAGTGAAATGGACGCAGGAAAACTTTTTGAACGCTCAGTTTCGAGCTTCTGGGTCGAAGTACAACCGTATTTCACTTTAACAGTGAAATAGTAGCCGAGACCGCGTTACGAGCATGGTGATTTTGACCAAGTTCAGCTCGATTTCCCGGAACTTGGGGGATAGTTTCCAGTCTGGGGGACCTTAAACTAACTCCTGATGGCCTTGGTTTGCAGTTAAATGCACAAAGCGTAACTTTTTAAAGGGTCACTTTCGAGCTTCTGGGCCGAAATGTAGCCCCACTTTACTTTAAGACTGAAAGAGTAGCCGAGACCGTCTAACGCGCATCGTGATTTTGACCAACTTCCGTTCGATTTCCCGGAACTTCGGGGATATATTCCTGTCCTGGGGACTCTAAAGTAACTGCTGATGGCCTTGGTTTGCAGTGAAATGGACACAGCACATTTTTTTGAACGCTCACTTTCGAGCTTCTCGGCCGAAATATAGCCCCACTTTACTTTAACACTGAAAGAGTAGCCGAGACCGCCTTACGCGCATCGTAATTTTGACCAACTTGGGCTCGATTTGCCGGAAGTTGGCGAATATTTTCAATTCCCGGGGAGGCTAAACTAACTCCCGATGGCCTTAGTTTGCAGTTAAATGGACACGGCAAAACGTTTTGAACGCTCACTTTCGAGCTTATGGGTCGAAATATAGCCCCACTTAACTTTAAGACTGAAAGAGTAGCCGAGACCGCCTTACGCGCATCGTGATTTTGGGATACTTCGGCTCGATTTCCCGCAAATAGGGGGATATTTTCCAGTCCCGGGGACTCTAAACTAACTCCTGATGGCCTTGGTTTCCAGTGAAATGGACACAGGAACACTTTTTGAACGCGCACTTTCGAGCTTGCTGGCCGAAATATAGCCCTACTTCTTTTTAAGACTGAAAGAGTAGACGCGAGCGCCTTACGCGCATTGTGATTTTGAGGATCTTCGGCTCGATCTGGCGAGACTTGGGAGATATTTTCCAGTCCCAAAGTCTCTAAACTCACTCCTGATTGTCTAAGATGTGAGTGAAATAGAGACAAAAATTTTTGAAGCCTTACTTTCGAGCTTCTGGAGTTAAATCTAAGCCCACTTTACCTTAAGACTGAAAGAGTAGCCGAGACCCCCCTAAGCGCATCGTGATTTTGACTAACTTCGGCTTGATTTCCTGGGACTTGGGGGAGATTTTCAAGTCCCGGAAGCTCTAAACTAACTCCTGAATGTCTTGGTTTTTAGTGAAATGGACACAAGTAAAAGGGGCGCACGCTAGGTTTCCAGGTTGTAGGCCGAAATATAGCCGCTCTTTATTTTAAGACTGAAAGTGTACATGAAACCGCCTTTAGCGCATCGAAATTTTAAGCCACTATGGCTCGATCTGCCAAAACTTGGGGGATATTTTTCCAGTCCCGGGAACTCTACCCTAACTCTTGATGGCCTTAGTTTTCAGTAAAATGGTCACAGGTAACAGGAACGCACGCTCGGTGTCGAGCTTCTAGGCCGAAATGTAGCCCCACTTCATTTTAAGACTGAAAGAGTAAACGAAACTGCCGTAGGCTTATCGTAATTTTAAGAAAGTATGGCTCAATTTGCTGAAACTTGGAGGATAGCTTCCACTCTCGAGGATTCTAAACTATCTCCTGATGGACTTAGTTCTTAGTGAAATGGACACAGGTAAAAGGAGAGCACGCTAGGTGTCGAGCTTGTAGAACCGAAATATAGCCCCACTTCATTTTCGGAGTAAACGAGTAGCCGAGACCGCCTTACGCGCATTGTGATTTTGAGCATCTTTGGCTCGATTTGCCGGAATTCGGGGAATATTTTCCAGTCCCGAGGACTCTATGCTAACTCCTGATGAACTTAGTTTTCAGTGATATGTACACAGGCAAAAGGAGCGCACGCTCGGTGTTGAGCTTGTCGGCCGAAATATAGCCCCACTTCATTTTAAGACTGAAAGAGTAGCCGAGACCGCGTTACGCGCATCGTGATTTTGAGCAATTTCGGCTCGATCTGCCAGACTTTGGGAAATATTTTCCAGTCCCAAGGACTCTAAACTAACTCCTGATGGCCTAAGATGTCAGTGAAATGGACACAGGTAAAATTAGTGCACGCCCGGTCTCGAGTTTCTAGGTCGAAATATAGCCCCCCTTAATTTTAAGACTGAAAGAGTAGCCGAGACCGCCTTACGCGCATCGTGATATTGGGCCACTTTTGCTCGATTTCCCGGAGGTTGGCGAATAATTTAAAGTCCCGGGGACGCTAAACTAACTGCCGATGACCTTGCTTTGCAGTTTAATGAACACAGCAAAACATTCTGAACGCTCACCTTCGAGCTTCAGGGCCGAAATATAGCCCTACTTAAATTTAAGACTGAAAGAATAGCCGAGAGCCCGTTACGCGCATGGTAATTTTCATCAACTTCGGCGCCATTTCCTGGAACTTGGAGAATATTTTTCAGTCCAGGGAACTCTAAACTAACTCCTGATGGCCTTGGTTTTCAGTAAAATGGACGCAGCCAAACTTTTTGAACGCTCATTTTCGAGCTTGTGGGCCTAAATATAGCCAGACTTCACTTTAAGACTGAAAGAGTAGCCGAGACTACCTTACGCAAATCGTGATTTTGACCAACTTCAGCTCGATTTCCCGGAAGTTGGGGGATATTTTCCAGTCCCGGGGACTCTAAACTAACTCCTGATGGCCATGGTTTGCAGTGAAATTCACACAGCACAAGTTTTTGAATGCACACTTTCGAGCTTCTAGGCCGAAATATAGTCCCACATCACTTACCACTTAACGAGTAGCCGAGACCGGCGTGCGCGCATCGTGATTTTGACCAACTTCGGGTCGATATTCCGGAACTTGGGGGATATTTTCCAGTCCCAGGGACTCTAAACTAACTCTTGATGGCCTTGGTTTGCAGTGAAATGGAGACAGCAAAACTTTTTGAACGCTCACCTTCAAGCTTCTGGGCCGAAATATAGCCCACTTTACTTTAATACTGAAGAAGTCTCCGAGACTGCCTTACGCGCATCGTGATTTTGACAAACTTCGGGTGGATTTCCCGGAACTTGGGGGATATTTTCCAGTCCCGTGGACGCTAAACTAGGTGTCGATGGCCTTGTTTTGCAGTGAAATGGACACAGCAAAGCTTTTTGAACGCTCACTTTCGAGCTTGTGGGCCGAAATATAGCCATACTTGACTTTAAGACTGAAACAGTAGCCGAGACCACGTTTCGCGCATCGTGAGTTTGATCAACTTCGGCTCGATTTCCCGGAACTTGCGAAATATTTTCCAGTCCCGGGGACTCTAAACTAACTCGTGCCGGTCTTGGTTTGCAGTGAAACGGAAACAGAAAAACTTTTTGAACGCATGCTTTCGAGCTTCTGGACCGAAATAGAGCCCCACTTCACTTGAAGACTGAAAGAGTAGCCGAGACCGCCTTACGCGCATCGTGATTTTGAGCAACTTCTTCTCGATTTGCCGCAACTTAGGAGATATATTCCAGTTCTAAGGACTCTAAATTAATTCCTGATGGCCTTGGTTTGCAGTAAAATGGACGGAGAAAAACTTTTTGAACGCTCAATTTCGAGCTTCTGGGCCAAAATATAGCCCCACTTTACTTTAACACTGAAAGAGTAGCCGAGACCGCCTTACGCGCATCGTGATTTTGACAAACTTCGGGTTGATTTCCCGGAACTTGGGGGATATTTTGCAGTCCCCGGGGACTCTAAACTAACTCCTGATTGTCTTGGTTTTCAGTGAAATGGACTCAGCGAGACTGTTTGAACGCTCACTTTCGAGCTTCTTGGCCGAAATAGAGCCCCACTTTACTTTAAGACTGAAAGAGTAGCCAAGACCGTCTTGCGAAAATCGTGATTATGACCAACTTCGGGTCGGTTTCCCGGAACTTGGGGGATATATTCCATTTCCGCGGGCTCTAAACTAACTCCTGATGGCCTTGGTTTTCAGTGAAATGGACAAAGGAAAGCTTTTTGAACACTCTCCTTGTAGCTTCTGGGCCGAAATAGAATCCCATCTCACTTTCGGACTGAAATAGTAACCGAGAACGCCTCACGCGCATCGTGAGTTAGAAAAAGTTCAGCTCGATTTGACGCAACTTTTGGGATATTTTCCAGTCCGGGGGACTCTAAACTAACTCCGGATGGCCTTGGTTTGCACTGAAATGCGAACAGCATAACTTTTTGAACGCCCACTTTGGAGCTGATGGGCCGAAATATACCCCACTTCACTTTAAGACTGAAAGAGTAGCCGAGATCGCCTTACGCGCATCGTGATTTTGACCATTTTCGGATCGATTTCTCGGAACTTGGGGATATTTTCCAGTCCCGGGGACTCTAAACTAACTCCTGATCGCCTTGCTTTGCATTGAAATGGACAGAGCAACACATTGTGAACGCTCACCTTCGAGCTTGTGGGCCGAAATATAGCCGACTTCTTTCTAAGATTGAAAGTGTAGCCGAGTACGTCTTACGTCAATCGTGATTTTAAGTAACTTCGGCTCGATTTCCCGAAATTTAGGGGGTATATTCCAGTCCGGGAACACTAAACTAACTCCTGATGGGCTTGGTTTGCAGTGAAATGGAAACAGTAAATTTTTTTGAAAGCTTACTTTGGAGCTTCTGGGCCTAAAGAGAGCCCCACTTTAGTTTAAGACTGAAAGAATAGCCGAGACGGCCTTACGCGCATCTTTATTTTTGGACGTAAGGCCGTGTTGGCTACTCTTTCAGTGTTAAGGTGAAGTGGGGTTATATTTCGCCGCGGAATCTCGAAAGTAAGCGTTCAAAAAGTTTTGTGTGTCTATTGCACTGACATCTCAGACGATCAGGAGTTAGTTTAGAGTCCCCGGGAGTGGAAAATATTTCCCAAGTTCCGCCAGATCGAGCCGAAGTTGCTCAAAATCACGATGCGCGTAAGGCGGTCTCGCCCACTCTTTCAGTCTTAAAGTGAAGTTGGGTTATAGTTCGGCCCAGAAGCTCGAAAGTGCGCGTTGAAAAAGTTTTGCTGTGTTCATTTCACCGCAGACCAAGGCCAAAAGGAGTTAGTTTAGAATCCACGGGACTGGAAAATATTCTCCAAGTTCCAGGACATCGAGCCGAAGTTGATCAATATCACGATGCGCGTAACGCGCTCTCGGCTACCTTTTCAGTCTTAAAGTTAAGTACGGCTATATTTCGGGCCAGAAGCTCGAAGGTGATTGTTCAAAATGTTTTGCTGTGTCCATTTCACTGCAAACAAAGGCCATCAGAAGTTAGTTTAGAGTCCACGGGACTCTAAAATATCCTCCAACTTCCGGGAAATCGAGCCAAAGTGGCTCAAAATCACGATGCGCGTGAGGCTGTCTCGGCTACTCTTTCAGTCTTCAAATTAAGGCGCCCTATGTTTCGAACTGGAAGCTCGAGATCGGGCGTGCGGTAATTTTACCTGTGTCCATTTCGCTGATCATAGGCCATCAGGAGTTAGTTCAGAGTCCCTGGGACTGGAAAATATTTTACAAGTTCTGGCAGATCGAGCCAAAGTTGCTCAAAATCACGATGCGCGGAAGGCGGTCTCGGCTACTCTTTTAGTCTGAAAATGAAGTGAGGCTATATTTCGGCCTACAAGCTCGACTCCGAGCTTGCGCTACTGTTACCTGTGTCCATTTCACTAAAACCTAAGTCGATCAGGAGATAGTTTAGAGTCCTCGGGACTGCAAGCTAGCCTCCAAGTTTCGGGAAATTGAGCTATAGTTTCTTAAAATTACGATAAGCGTACGGCAGTTTCGTTTACTCTTTCAGTCTTAAAATGAAGTGGGGCTACATTTCGGCGTTGAAGCTCGACACCGAGCGTGCGCTCCTTTTACCTGTGTCCATTTCACTGAAAACTAAGGCCATCAGAAGTTATCTTAGAGTCCCCGGAACTGGAAAATATCCCCCAAGTTTTGCCAGATCAAGCCATAGTGGCTAAAAATTACAATGCCCGTAAGGCGGTTTCGTCAACACTTTCAGTCTTAAAATAAAGTGGGGCTATATTTCGGCCTAGAACCTGGACACCGAGCGTGCGCTCCTTTTAGCTGTGTCCATTTCTCTGAAAACCAGGGCGATCATGAGTTAGTTTAGAGTTTCCGGGACTGGAAAATGTCCCCCAAGTCCCAGGAAATCGAGCCGAAGTTGGACAAAGTTACCATGCGCGTAAGGCGGCCTCGGCTACTCTTTCAGGTTTGAAGTGAAGTGGGGCTATATTTCGGGCCAAAAGCTCAAAAGTGAGGGTTCAAAAGTTTTGCTGTGTCCATGTCACTGCACACCAAGGCCATCAGGAGTTAGTTTAGAGTCAGCGGGACTGGAAAATATCCCCCAAGTTCCGGCAACTCGAGCCCAAGTTGGTCAAAATCATGATGCGCGTGAGGCGGTCGCGGCTACTCTTTCAGTCTTAAAGTGAGGTGACGCTGTATTTCGGCCCAGAAGCTTAAAAGTGAGCGTTCAAAAAAAATTGCGGTGTCCATTTCACTGGAAACCCAGCACATGCGCAGTTATTTTAGAGTCCCCGGGGCCGGAAAATATCCCTCAAGTTCCGGGAAATGGAGCCAAAGTTGCTCAAAATCACGATGCGCGTAAGACGGTCTCGGCCACTCTTTTAGTCTTAAAATGAAGCGGAGCTATATTTCTGCCCAGAATCTCCAAGGTGAGCGTTCACAATGTTTTCCTCTGTCCATTTCACTGCAAACCAAGGCTATCAGGAGTTAGTTTAGAGTCCTTGGGACTGGAATATATCCCCGAAGTTAGGGAAAATCGAGCCGAAGTTGGTAGAAATCACGATGCGCGAAAGGCGGTCTCGGCTACTCTTTCAGTCTTAATGTAAAGTGGGGCAATATTTCGCCACAGAACCTCGAGAGTGAGCGTTCAAAAACTTTTGCTGTGTCCATTTCGCTGCAAACCAAGGCCATCAGGAGTTAGTTTAGAGTCCGCGGGACTAGAAAATATCCCCCAAGTTCCGGGAAATGGAGCCGAAATTGGTCAAAATTACGATGCGCGTCACGCGGTCTCGGCTATTCTTTCAGTCTGAAAGTGAAGTGGAGCTATATTTCGCCCCAAAACCTCGAAAGTGAGCGTTAAAAAGGTTTTCCTGTGTCCATTTCACCTTAAACCAAGGCCATCAGGAATTAGTTTAGAGTCCGCGGGAGTGGAAAATATCCCGCAAATTTTGGGAAATCGAGCCGAAGTTTGTCAAAATTACGATGCGCGTAAGGCGGTCCCGGCTACTCTTTCAGTCTTAAAGTGAAGTGGGGCTCTATTTCAGCTTAGAAGCTCCAACGTAAGCTTTCAAAAAAGTTTGCTGTGTCCATTTCACTGCAAACCAAGCCCATCAGGAGTACTTTAGTGTTCCCGGGACTGGAATATATCCCCCAAATTCCGAGAAATCGAGCCGAAGTTAGTCAAAATCACGATACGTGTAAGACGTACTTGGCTACTCTTTCAATCTTAGCAAGAAGTGGGGCTATATTTCGGCTTAGAAGCTCGAAGGTGAGCGTTCACAATGTGTTGCTCTGTCCATTTCAATGCAAAGCAAGGCGATCAGGAGTTAGTTTAGACTCCCCGGGATTTGAAAATATCCCCCAAGTTCCGGGAAATCGATCCGAAGTTGGTCAAAATCACGATTCGCGTAAGGAGATCTCGGCTAGTCTTTCAGTCTTGAAGTGAAGTGGGGCTATATTTTGGCCCAGAAGCTTCAAAGTGACCATTCAAAAAGTTTTGCTGTGTCCATTTCAGTGCAAACAAAGGCCATCAGGAGTTACTTTAGAGTCCCCGGAACTGGAAAATATTCCCCAAGTTCCGGGAAATCGAGCCGATGTTGATCAAAATCACGATGCGCGTAACGCGGTCTCGGCTACTTTTCACTCTTAAAGTGCAGTGTGGCTATATTTCGGCCCTGAAGGTCGAAAGTGAGCGTTCAAAAAGTTTTGCTGTGTCCATTTCACTTCAAAACAAGGCCATCAGGACTTACTTTAGTGTCCAAGGGACTGGAAAACATCCCCCAAGCTCCGGGAAATGCATTCGAAGTTTGTTAAAATCACGATGCGCGTAAGGAGGTCTTGGCTACTCTTTCAGTCTTAAAGTAAAGTAGGGCTATATTTTGGCCCAGAAGCTCGAAAGTGAGCGTTCAAAAAGTTTCGCTGTGTCCATTTCGCTGCAAACCAAGACAATCAGGAGTTAGTTTAGAGTCCCGGGGACTGGAAAATATTCTCCATTGTCCGGGAAATCGAGCCGAACTTGGTCAAAATCACGATAAAGGCAAGGCGGTCCCGACTACTTTGTCAGTCTTAAAGTGAAGTTGGGCTATATTTCGGCCCAGAAGCTCGAAAGTGCGCGTTTAAACAGTTATGCTGTGCCCATTTGTTTTTAAACCAAGGCCATCAGGAGTTAGTTAAGAGTCCCCGCGACTGGAAAATATTCTCCAAGTTCCAGGAAATCGAGCCGAAGTTGATCAAAATCTCGATGCGCGTAGCGCGCTCTCGGCTACTCTTTCAGTCTTAAAGTGAAGTTGGGCTATATTTCGGCCCAAAAGGTCGAAAGTGAGCGTTCAAAAAGTTTTGCTGTGTCCATTTAACTGCAAACCAAGTTCATCGGTACTTAGTTTAGCGTCCTCGGGACTGGAAAATATTGGCTAATTTCCGGGAAATCGAGCCAAAGTGGCTCAAAATCACGAGGCGCGTAACGGGCTCTCGGCTACTCTTTCAGTCTTAAAATGAAGGGGGGCTATATTTCGACCTAGAAGCTCGAGACCGGTTGTGCACTAGTTTTACCTGTGTCCATTTGACTGACATCTTAGGCCATGAGGAGTTAGTTTAGAGTCCTTGGGACTGGAAAATACTTCACAAGTTCTGGCAGATTGTGCCAAAGTTGCTTAAAATCACGATGCGCGTAAGGCGGTCTCGGCTACTCTTTCAGTCTTAAAATGAGGTGGGGTTATATTTTGGCGGAGAAGCTCGACACCGAGCGTGCGCTCCTTTTACCTGTGTCAATATCACTTAAAACTAAGTTCATCAGGAGTTAGTATAGAGTCCTCGGGACTGGAAAATATTCCCCGAATTCCGGCAAATCGAGCAGAAGATGCTGAAAATCACGATGCCCGTAAGGTGGTCTCGGCTACTCTTTCAGTCTTCAAGTGAAGTGGGGCCACATTTCGGCCCAGAAGCTCGAAAGTGAACGTTCAAAAAGTTTTCCTGTGTCATTTTCTTAAAATGAAGTGGGGCTATATTTGGGTCTCCAAGCTCGACCCCGAGCGTGCGCTCCTTTTACCTGTGTCCATTTATGTAAAAACTAAGGCCATCAGGAGATAGTTTAGAGTCCTCGGGACTGAAAAGTATCCTCCAAGTATCGACAAAATGAGCCATAGTTTCTTAAAATTACGATAAGCGTACGGCAGTTTCGTTTACTCTTTCAGTCTTAAAATGAAGTGGGGCTACATTTCGGCGTTGAAGCTCGACACCGAGCGTGCGATCCTTTTACCTGTGTCCATTTCACTGAACACTAAGGCCACCAGGAGTTAGCTTAGAGTCCCCGGGACTGGAAAATATCCCCCAAGTTTTGCCAGATCAAGCCATAGTGAGCTTAAGTTTGTCAAAATTACGATGCCTGTAAGGCGGTCTCTTTAAATCTTAAAATAAAGTGGGGCTAAACTTTGGGTCCAGAAGCTAGAAAGTCAGCGTTCAAAAACTCTTCCTGTTTCCATTTCACTCCAAAACCAGGCCATCAGGACTTAGTTTAGAGTCCCCAGCGCTGGCCCTGGTCTGCAGTGAAATGGACAGAGCAAAACTTTTTGAGGGCTCACTTTCCAGCTTCTGGGCCAAAATATAGCCCCACTTCACTTTAACACTAGAAGAGTAGCTTAGACCGTCTTACGCGCATCGTGATTTTGACCAACCTTGGCTCGATCTTCCGGAACTTGGGAAATATTTTCCAGTCCCGGGGACTCTAACGTATTTCCTCTTGGCCTTGGTTTGCAGTGAAATGGACACAGCAAAACTTTTTGAGCGCTCACTTTCGAGCCTTGGGGCCGAAATTTAGCCCGTTTCATTTTAAGGCTGAAAGAGTAGACGAGACCGCCTTACGCGCATCGTGATTTTGCGCCTTTATGGCTCGATTTCCCGGAACTTTAGGGATAGTTTCCAGCTTTGGGAGCTCTAAACTAACTCCTGATTGCCTTAGTTTTCAGTGAAATCGACACAGATTAAATTAGCGCACGCTCGGTGGCGAGCTTCTAGGTCGAAATATAGCCCCACTTCACTTTAAGACTGAAAAAATAGACGAAACGGCCTTACGCGCATCGTGATTTTGAGCAACTTTGGCTCAATTTGCCGGAACTTGTGGGATATTTTTCAGTTCCAGGGACTGTAAACTAACTCCCGATCGCCTTGGTTTGCATTGAAATGGACAGAGCAAAACATTTTAAACGCTCACCTTCAAGCTTCTGAGCCGAATATAGCCCCACTTCACTTTAAGCCTGAAAGAGTAGCCGAGACCGTCTTCCGCGCATCGTGATTTTGAGCAACTTTGGCTTGATTTTCCGGAACTTGGGGGATATTTTCCAGT